>NC_136261.1:330889524-331409524 GCF_964187855.1 Myxine glutinosa
CTCTCCGTCCTCACCCACCACGAGCACAAAAAACTGCTCCTTTTTTTTTTTAGCTCACCTGGAACGAAGTTCAGGGGAGCTCATGCGATGGCGCGTTGTCAGTCTGTCAGTCAGCCAGTCCGTCCGTCAATCTGTCCATCCGTCAGTCCATCCGTCCGGCCGTCCGTAAACACTTGAAACTAGTTCTCCGAAACCGCTGATGGGATTGCGATCAAAGTTGGCACAAATTATATTTGTTGTGTTGTGACTAAAAATTTTTCACGGCATTTAAAAAATCCGGGTCTCAGGGGGTCTACCTGGGGTCAAAGTGTATCCATGGTTGGACCCCCCAAAATAGGTATTTGCTTTCTTCTCAGAAACGACACACGCAATTTCGA
The DNA here is from genome assembly GCF_964187855.1 of Myxine glutinosa. NCBI lineage: Eukaryota > Metazoa > Chordata > Myxini > Myxiniformes > Myxinidae > Myxine > Myxine glutinosa. The sequence goes on from NC_136261.1 coordinate 330,889,902, forward strand.
TGAAACTTCACCACAACCTTCATCACCCATGATGTACCAATGATTGTTCAAGGCATTAGAAAAATTGGGGTATGAGGAGGTATATGGGGTTGGGGGAGGAAGGGTTGCCCCCCAAAATAGGCATGTTTTTCTTTTTTTGTTTAAAGTCATATGATTCTGTCAGTGTGATTCTACATGCTGCGCTGTCTTCCAGCAACCATTGAAATTGGTTTGACACACACAAATTGTAATAGAGTTGACACACACAAGCACACACACACACACACACACACACACACACACACACACACACACACACACACACACACACACACACACAACGGAGGTGGAGACTTGGCAGGTTTCTGATCCCTCTGCTGAAACCCACCCACTTGTGGAGATAGCAGCCAACAGCAACTTACACGCATACACACACACACACACACACATATATATATATACTAGCTGAGGTACCCAGCTTCGCCCGGGTTGAATAAGAATAATACAAATATATGATGAAAAGAACATGTATATTTTAGAGCAATATCACAGTACATTTCCTACATGACGTTTTTTCAATTTTCAATTTCTCAAAACCTCTGGGTATACAACATTTCTGGTTTTCTTACTTGGTGCCAAGACATAAAGATTGCTTGGTTTTCCAACCCTCGAGCAGCCCACGTACAGCTGGCCATGGGCAAACACTTGTTCTGTGAAGTTCAGGCCTACAACCTTCATTGATTGCCCCTGCGCCTTGTTGATGGACATAGCAAAACATAGCCTGATGGGGAACTGAATCCTCTTGAAGGAGAATGGAAGGTCAGGTGGAATAAGTGGTATCCTTGGAATGAATACTTTCTCTCCTCTGTATTGTCCTGAGAGGATGGTTGCCTCTAGGACATGCGGCATCATTTGCTGGATTGTCAATCGTGTTCCATTACACAGCTTTGGTTGATCAAGATTCCTTAGAAGCATGATTGGTGCTCCCACCTTGAGAATCAACCTGTGTGTTGGGAGTCCTTGAGGCTGAAGACTGTTGAGAAACTCAGTTGGGAAGTTTACTGCCTGATCTTCATCTGTCACTTTGTCAAGAGAATCATAATTTTTTTCATGACCGGGAAGTTGGTTGAGGAGCAAATTGTTGATCTCTTGAACAGCATTGTTCTTGGGGGCCAAAATGGCTCTTTCGGCAAGCCATGATGAGTACTGGAACTGGGTCTCCATATTGGGAAAGACCTCTTTGATAAAGTCATCTTTTGTTTCAACAAACTGTCCAAATGGTAGAATTATTTGTTCTGATGCATCTTGAGGGTATAGGCCATTGCCAACTTTCAAAAGCTGGCTTGAGAACGCCCCTGCAGTGTTGTCACCAAGAAGGTGGACTCTCATGTTGGTATTCAGGGCAAGTCTTTGCACATGTGGCCAGAGGAGATAAGAAGACTTGATACAGGCCTTGACTTGATCTGCTCTTGTGCCCCGTTGGATGACTGGGAGAGTCTGAAGTCTCCAGCCAGAACAGTTGTCACACCACCCATGTCACACCACCTCGCACCATCTGCATCCACTCACCTGAGATGACGTACCTCCACACCATGCCATGTTTTATTATTTTTTATGGTGCAGATGTTTTGGATTGTGAGACGCATCATGACGTGGGTGTGACATTGTGCTTGATGTTCCATCTCTTCCTCCTTATGAGGATTGATGACGAGTTGGGTGATGGCAAATTTTGGATAGAGGGATTGTGGTGACGAATTTGGTATAGAGGAACTATGGGGAGACGTGACAGTAGCGACGGATTGGTAATGTGTAGATTTTTGTTCACTGCTTCGAATGCCTGCTTGTGGTTCATAGTAGCCTCATCCCAGATGATGATTTTGCACTGTTGAAGGATCTTGGCGTTTGCTGAATTCTTGCTAATGTTGCAGGTTGGGGTGTCTTGCTTGGTCAAATCCAAAGGCAGTTTGAAAGTTGAGTGTGCTGTCCTTCCTCCTTCAAGAAGTGTAGCTGCAATTCCACTTGAGGCCACAGCCAGAGCAATTTCCGAATTTTGACGAACCTTGGCCAGGATGATATTAATGAGGAATGTTTTTCCGTTCTTGGCGCGAAAAAATGGCACGCATTTTGTCATTATGTGCGACTTTACGTCACTCCTACGGACGTGACAACATTTGTTTTCCTTAAAAATATATTTAAAATAAATAAAATAGTACATAAATTAACAATAAACGAAGCTAAAAAAACAATTTAAAATACAATAAAAAGCACATTAAAAATATATAAATATGTACGTACAGTATAATGTACGTACGCGCAACCGCTGATTTGCATTCAAAACAGAGGCGACGTACAGTATTCCTTTACTGTGTCTGTGTTAGCCATGGGTCCGAAGAAGGATAATGCTAGTGTTTCCAAGCGTAATGTGGTTACGATGGACGATAAGGTAAATCTGATTAAAAGGTATGGAAAAGGTGGAAAAGTGTCGGTGATAGCGCATAGACCTTATCGCGAATCGGAACTGCAATGCGTCATGGGATCGGAAAGGGGCAATAGCGCCGCCACAAACTACACCATGGAATTGCAGCTGGCGCGGTTTTTTAAACCATTGATATTAAAATAAAAAATAGCCTGTAACCACTGGAATTCTATGCTGATTCCGAATCTGTGTGTAAAACTTTTCTCCGATGTGTAGTTCTTGAGTTATAAGCGGACATCCAGACAGACAGACACTCCTCCTTTTTATATGTATATATATATATATATATATATATATATATATATATATATATATATATATATTATATATATATATATATATATATATATATACAGTCATGTGAAAAAGTAACTACACCCAATGTAAAGTTTTGACTTTTTCAACATATTTCAACATACAGCTATTTGATCTTCATTTCAACAATATTGATAGATAAAGGTGATATAATATAACAAATATCATGAAACATTTACATTTGTAGTCCATTGTATAATTTAAATAAACATGAATGCAAATTTCACATGTGGAAAAAGTAAGTACACCCCTACATTTATCACTACTTCAAATACCTAAAATTAGAATCAGGTGCACCAGCTCAGGTGCAAATGATTAGAACATCGTTAGAGAGGATCTTGGAGGAACCTGTCTTATTTAAACCTCAGATATTTAGTTTGGTTTGCTCTTTGTTTTTGAAGTGTGCGGCGTCACCATGCCAAGATCAAAATAGCTCTCTGAGGCCTTCAGAAAGAAGGTTATAGATGCCTACAAGTCTGGGAAGGGATTAAAAAAGATCTCTAAACAATTTGAAATCAATCATTTGACTGTCCGGAAGATCATCTACAAGTGGAGAAGATTCCAAACAACTGCCAACTTGTTCAGGCCAGGCCGCCCCAGCAAGTTCAGCCCGAGAGCAGACCGCAAAATGCTGAAATAAGTCTCTAAGAACCCCAGAATGTCATCACAGGACCTTCAGGTAGCTCTTGCCACTGTTGATGTCAAAGTGCACGAGTCCACCATTAGAAAGAGGCTGCACAAATTTGATCTACATGGGAGGTGTGCCAGGAGGAAACCGTTGCTGTCCAGAAAGAACATCAGGGCAAGACTAAAGTTTGCCAATGAACACCTAGGCAAAGACCAGCACTTCAGGAACAAAGTGCTCTGGACAGATGAGTCAAAGGTAGAGCTATTTGGCCACAGTACCAGAAGACATGTTTGGCGAAAATCAAAGACAGCATTTGACCACAAGAACCTGATACCAACTGTAAAGCATGGTGGTGGAAATATTATGGTTTGGGGCAGCTTTGCTGCATCAGGGCCTGGGCAGCTCACCATCATATAATCCACTATGAATTCTTCATTGTACCAGAGGGTGCTTGAGGATAATGTGAGGCCATCTGTCGGAAAGTTGAAGCTCAACCGAAGGTGGACCTTGCAACATGACAATGACCCTAAACATACCAGTAAATCCACCAAGGAATGGCTGAAAAGAAAGAAATGGAGGGTTCTGGAATGGCCAAGTCAAAGCCCGGATCTAAATCCCATCGAGATGTTGTGGGGGGATTTGAAACGAGCTGTGCATGCAAAAACCCCTCAAACATCGCACAGCTGAAAGAATTCTGCATGGAGGAGTGGGCAAAAATTTCTCCCAGTCGATGTCAGAGACCCGTAGACAGTTATAAGAAACGCCTACTTGAGGTTGTTTTTGCCAAAGAGGGCAATACCACCTATTAGAGCCAAGGGTGTACTTACTTTTTCCACATGCGAAATTTGCATTTATGTTTATTTAAATTATACAATGAACTACAAAATGTAAATGTTTCATGATATTTGTTATATTATATCACCTTTATCTAGAAATATTGTTGAAATGAAGATCAAATAGCTGTATGTTGAAATATGTTGAAAAAGTCAAAACTTTACATGGGGTGTACTTACTTTTTCACGTGACTGTATATATATATATACACACTACATGACCAAAAGTAGGTGGACGCCCGAACATTGAACATCTTATTCCAAAATCATGGGCATTAATATGGAGTTGGTCCCCCCTTTGCTGCGACAACAGCCTCCACTCTTCTGGGAAGGCTTTCCACTAGATGTTGGAACATTGCCGTGGGGATTTGCTTCCATTCAGCCACAAGAGCATTAGTGAGGTCGGGCACTGATGTTGGGCGACTATGCCTGGCACGCATTCGGCATTCCAATTCATCCCAAAGGTGTTGGATGGGGTTGAAGTCAGGGCTCTGTCCAGGCCAGTCAAGTTCTTCCACACCGATCTCGATAAACCATTTCTGTATGGACTTCACTTTGTGCACGGGGGCATTGTCATGCTGAAACAGGGAAGGGCCTTCCCCAAACTGTTGCCACCAAGTTGGAAGCACACAATTGTCCAGAATGTCATTGCATGCTGTACCGTTAATATTTCCCTTCACTGGAACTAAGGGGCCGAGCCTGAACCATGAAAAACAGCCCCAGACCATTATTCCTCCTCCACCAAACTTTATAGTTGGCACTATGCATTCGGGCAGGTGGCGATCTCCTGGCATCCGCCAAACCCAGATTCGTTCGTCAGATTGCCAGATGGTGGTGTCATTCATCACTCCAGAGAATGCTTTTCCACTGCTCCAGAGTCCAATGGCGGTGAGCTTGACACCACTCCAGCCGACGCTTGGCATTGCGCATGGTGATCTTAGGCTCGTGTGTGGCGGCTCGGCCATGGAAAGCCATTTCATGAAGCTTCCGACGAACAGTTGTTGTGCTGACGTTGCTTCCAGAGGCAGTTTGGAACTTGGTCGTGAGTGTTGCAACCGAGGACAGACAATTTTAAGGCCCTACGCGCTTCAGCACTCGGCGGTCCCGTTCTGTGAGCTTGTGTGGCCTACCACTTCGGGGCTGAGCTGTTTTTGCTCCCAGACGTTTCTACTTCACAATAACAGCACTGACAGTTGACTGGGGCAGCTCAAGCAGGGCAGAAATTTGACGAACTGACTTGTTGGAAAGGTAGCATCCTATGACGGTGCCATGTTGAAAGTCACTGAGCTTTTCAGTACGGCCCATTCTACTGCCAATGTTTGTCTATGCAGATGGCATGGCTGTGTTCTTCATTATATATACCTGTCAGCAATGGGTGTGGCTGAAACAGCCGAATCCACTAATTAGAAGGGGTGTTTGCATACTTTTGGTCATGTAGTGTATATTCACGTGCATATACAGTGCATTCAGAAAATATTCAGACCCCTTCACTTTTTTCACATTTTGTTATGTTGCAGGCTCATGCTGAAATCGTTTAAATTCATTTTTTCCCTCATCAATCTGCACTCAATACCCCATAATGGCAAAGAGACAACAGGATTTTAGAAAGTTTTGCAAATTTATTAAAAAGAAAAAACTGAAATATCACATTGACATAAGTATTCATACCCTTTGCTATGACACTTGAAATTTAGCTCAGGTGCCTCCCATTTCTCTTGATCATCTTTGAGATGTTTCTACACCTTGATTGGAGTCCACATGTGGTAAATTCAATTGATTGGACATGATTTGGAAAGGCACACACCTGTCTATATAAGGTGTCACAGCTGACAATGCATATCAGAGCAAAAACCAAGCCATGAGGTCGAAGGAACTGCCTGCAGAGCTCAGAGACAGGATTGTGTCGAGGCACAGATCTGGGGAAGCCAACAAAAAAAAGATTCTCCTGCATTGAAGGTTCCCAACAGCACAGTGGCCTCCATAATTCTTTTTTTTTTGTATACTGAATCGAGGCTCGTGAAAGAGCTAACATTTACTTCACAAACAAATCAACCAGACAAACAAAATATATAAAAAGAGGGAGCGGAAGACAAGATGGGGAGAGAAGGGGAAGCACACAAACACAACATTTGAGAGCAGGGAGATGTGTGGAAGGGAGAGGGCTTGGGGGGAGGTGGCGTGGGAAGGGGGAGGGGGGGGGTGGGGGAGGGAGAAGTATAAAACACAAGAACACCAAGGACTTCCAGGACAGAAGTTGGTATTTCAAAAAAGTGGAATTGGGGTGAAATTAGCGGGGGTAGAAAAGATCAAGGTTTTGGATGGGGGAAGATAAGAGATGGTGGTGAACAGCTGTTTTAAAGACCTGGAGGGTGGAGTGGGATTGAAGAGAGTGAGGGAGTTTGTTCCAGAGGCGGGAGAAAAGAGGAATGAAGGAGTGAAGGTGAGCAGAGAGTCTTGATTTTGGCAGTTTAACCATAAGAGGGTTGCAGGCAGATCTTGTGCGACCTGTAGGAATATTTGCGGGACAGAGCCCAGAGAGAGCTGGGGGGGCAAGGCCAGAGAGGAGTCGGTAGAAGACGGAAAGACCATCAACCTGCCTGCGGTGAGTGAGTGAGAGGCCCCAAGAACCCGATGGTCACTCTGGCTGAGCTCCAGAGATCCTGTTTGGAGATGAGAGAAACTTCCAGAAGGACAACCATCACTGCAACACTCCACCGATCTGGGCTTTATGGCAGAGTGGCCAGACGGAAGCCAAACAGTTCAATCTTGGTTTCATCAGACCACAGAATCTTGTTTCTCACAGTCTGAGAGTCCTTTAGGTGCTTTTTTGCAAACTCCAAGCGGGCTTTCATGTGTCTTTCACTGAGGAGAGGCTTCCGTCTGGCTATGTACTCCGACCGTCTGGTCTGGCATTCACATTCATATTTTAAAATATATATATACATATGTATGTATATATATATATTGTTGCGGTTCTCTCGCCGGCCTTCTCCCCTTGTCAAGGGGGGGATTAATCCCTTTGTCTTTATTGGGCCTTGGCGGAGCCGAGACTTATTACATCCTTTCCGGGCGAGCGCGAAATAGGGTTCCGGGACCAAATTCTCACTCGTACCTAAGTACTCGCGCCGCCATGGAAACGAGGTAGCAAGCCTCGCACGAACCACGTGTGGATGGAGTACTCCGAGCGGTTTGCGTACACGTGATCCGCGCAGTCTTAATGTTGGAACCCGATTGGAGCGATCTTAATCGTGCCACGCTGAGTCAATTGGAGAAATCACAGAAACGATCGAATCAAGAAGAAAGGAAGAACAGATAGGTTTAATGATTATCACACGTATATACAGTTCAGGACGAAGAGACACAGAGAAATCCTTATACAGTCTTAATTACCCCAGAGACAACGGGCCCGTCTCACTCACACTCACACGGGGTATTGCAGATGGGCAGGTGTTCCCCAGCGCGTCCAAGCATAGTCCTCGTCCAGCTCTCCACGGTCCCCGGCACGTCCGCGAAGATGGAGGTAGGCGAAAGCAGGGACTCGTAGCGTGTCGCTCGAACAAAGGGATAATATCGGGGCGACCAGTAGAGGGCGGACTTTATCACGGCCGGCGGTTACTCAGCCTCGTTCACTCGCTTGGCTGAAATGCGCAAGTGCGTTATAAACACGCCTGGCTGCGCCCGCGTATAGCTAGCTACCAACTCTTCTTCCTCAATTCACTGGGTGTTGGATAGAACGTGCGTTCTTATGCGATAGTCAAGTTCATCAAGCGGTACAATGCGAGTTCTCTCATCAAGTCCTCTCCCTCTCTGCTGCAGTCCTCCGCTTCAGTCCTCTCCCTCTCTGCAAGTCCTCCGCTTCAGTCCTTTTGAGGGCTTTGCGCAGCGGGTTATATAGGCATGCCCCGCAAACCTTCTGGAACTCACCAGACTCTTCTCACCACGCCCTCTGATGCCACCACCCCTGAGCTCTGATTGGCAGCTCATGCTTACCGTCATCGCTCCTGCTGCTCCGCCCCGATCCTCCTCCGCCTCCCTCGTGTTAACTCGCCCAAAATGAACCAACGTTAACAAAGTGTATTGAGGTTACGGACGTAGGATGATCGGTGGCGTTAGGGCCTATTTTCCTGGCTTTACACAACGCAGAATTAACACTGGAAAGGGCCTATTCTCACACATACTAAGAAATAACTATACTACAAATGAGGCTACATTTTGCACGTGTGACTATCTATGGGGGGCAAACCTTTAACCTTTATTAGGCTCACTGTACAAACCTCAAAACCGTAGCACTGCCCCCCTCCCTCGTCAGACTCGTCCCCGAGTCGAACCTACACAAGTGGGAACGACCGGTTTTGAGAAAGACTTGGGACTAGCTTTTAATTAAATGTGACACTTAGGTGTGGTTCCCCCTAGCGTTTAATCTAACCCCGTGTATGCGACAGTTTTACAACACTAGATATGTCCCACCTACTGCGTTGTGTAACTAACAGACTCGCACCCACAATTAACCGAATTGCGGAATTAATTTCAAACTACACATAAAGCCGGTGGGCAGCATCTATTATTTTCAACCACAAAACCTAATTATTTACAGTTCTATAACCCAGGACCTGTTCTTTGTGGAAAGAAGATTGGAGGGGAGAGAAAGCACATCATAGCACCAATACACAAGACACATTTATCAATTCATAGTTCACCATTCACTGTTGTCTGGCATCTTCTGTCTTCCTGCATGTCGCATCTTCTGTGTGCAATAAAAACTTAAAGTTCTTCTTTCCTGGCACACCAATAATAAAATGGACAAAAACCCGTGTTCGTTTTTATTTGATTTGCCAGCAGGGCCAACCCGATGTGGTTCAACTGCGTGACATTGATGCCACTCAAAATACGTGGTCCGAAGATGCAAGGTAAGTTTGCAGCAAAGTGTAAAGCCACAAAACGTGTGGTCCATGTGTAATGTGATGTGCAAAGTGTCTGTGGCAGCAAATTCTGTACACATGCAGCAAAGTTATAATAAAGAATACGGCAGCAAAGTGCTGCGCAGTTCATCTGCATGGGTGTAGCAATGTGCAGCAGGGGTGCTGCACAGGTGTAGCAAGGTGCAGCTGCACAGTCCGATGTTGCTGCACAGCTTCTCCTCCAAAGTGGGTCCATGGGTCAGGAGGAGAGACAAAGCACAGTCAGCAAACGGAAAGGGCGCAAAGGTACACACCAAAACAAGGTAATGCAGCATGAGGGGCGCGAAGGAGCGAGCAGAGCAGACTCGTCCCTAACCGTCCGTGCCCCCCAATGTCAGCTTACACTACCCTTGCCCTTCCCTGTATTTACAAATTCAATCCCGTCTCTACGTCTTGTCTCCCATATCCCCCTCTAAGCCAAATTCGTCTTCCAATCCCTCCCTGGAAGGAAGAGATGGAACAAACACATTGTCTCATCACGTCGAGATGCGTCTCACTTACTCAAATCGTTCACATAGTCCTGGTGTGGAGTTTCGTCACCTTGGTGAATGAATATGTATGGCGCGAAGGGAATTCCTCAAATCCTAACTTCTCTAATGACATTAACTCATTTACACTACCTAGGGTCATGCCCTGCCAATCGGCATCTTTAACTATGTGGTTCTAAAAACCTGATTCCCATTGACCATCTGGTACCTTCCAAATTTGGGTCTCACTCCCCAATTTTTCACACTGTGCCTTTGCACAATTTCGGGGCTGGGTCGTGTGGCTCCACTAGCAGGTCCAACTACCTGCACACCTCCGCCACTGAAGTCGCCACCCGAGCTTACATTGCTCCTTGCGACTACCTAAATTGGGGAAGGCCCCTCCTGGCTCTCTCACCCCCTGATGCCCTCCTTGGCATTGGGCTACCCGGGTCCTCTCCTGGGATCCTCGGGCCCCACTGAACACTACTCATAACTCTAACTGGCTCCCGGAGCCTACCTGCGGCCTCACCTGGCCGACAAACTACCAGTGGCGGAGTGCCGCAATAACCATACGCACCAACAAAGCCCACACACCCAGCCATTTCATAGACTCATGCACCCAACCAAGCACTTCTTGCTACTTCCCGCACCACAGATGTCAATATCCAAACAATTTACCTAAACCCTTTACCTGGCTTTAAACTACCCAAACCCGGGTATTCGTGAAGGGGTCCATCTCCCCCCATTCACTCCTTCGCACCATGCATTCCACACCATTTACTCCCACCAAGCATTCCACACCAAATATTCTCACACATACCAAGTTCTCTTGCACACCTCTTGTGCTCACACATCTGTTCCCCACTTGCACACCATGCAAGTCAATTCACTTCAACACAACTCCATTTGTCCTCAATACACCACTTCTGGTTATTCCCAACCAATTCCTCATTTGCTCAAGCTCAATACACACAGTGATTCTCATTCAATTACTCATTTGCTCAAGCTCAATACACACAGTGATTCTCATTCAATTCCTCATTTGCTCAAGCTCAATACCATCCTCACACACACAGCATCATCTAACTACTTCCCCTACAACTCCTGCTTCACCGTCTTCCCTTACACTAAGCACTTCCCTCGTCATTATCATCCAACTAATCTAACTACGTCCCCTCTACCTGTACAAAGGTCACTACTTAAATCTTGTCCTCTACTGTCATCCTTCTAATTTCCATATCCATTAACCTAGCCCGCCCTCGGCTAGCTTTCACTGCCATCCCCATATTCTAATGCTCATGAGCCCCAGATGATCGTGTGAGGAATGGCAAAACCACCACTCCCCCATGCAGGGTACCATTCGCCAACACTATCGCCATTCGTCCACTCCACTTGAGGCTCTCTGTGCGGAAATACATTTTCCCCGCTCGGCTTCGAAAAGCCGAGCGATGCATGCGGGTGGTTGGTCTACTGTTCGTTGGGTCCGACCGGCATTTTTGATTCAGGGGAGGAGGTATGCTTGGGCCAAGGTTCAAGGCGCCATCCCTGCGTGGTGCCCTGCGGTCCCTTGCACGGTGGCCCAACCGCCCACGGTCGGAGCACCGCACCCTCCAGGGGGCGCAGCTCCGACCTCTCCTACCCCCCCCCCCCCCTGAACCGTGCCATTTGCCTCTTTCGCCACGGCACGGCACCGACCATACAGGGCGGGGCCCGGCGCGAATCGTGCACGGCGCTCCATGTGAGACCGCCGCAGCAACGATCCCCGCCGATCCCCGCAGCGCACAAAGCACACAACCCACCGAGGGCTCGCGTCGGCTATACGTCGCGCTAAACGCTGCCCCGGTCTGCGTCGATGCTCGGGCTGCGTTCTCACCCCACGCGACCCGTTCCTCACTTGCACAACGCGGCGCTCCAGCGCCTCCCATACACTCCATTACACACTTTTCCTTCACACACTCCTTTACCGCACACTTCCCTGTTACACACTTTGTAACACAATCAGCCATCGCACACCCTCGCGACCTCGTGTGCACTCTCCCGTTACGTACTCCGTAACAACCACGGGTGTGCACTCTCCCGGTACACACCCAATCAGCGCACACTTACCCACGGGTGTGCATTCTCCTGTTGCACACCCGATCACACGCTCTGGTGTGCACTCCTGCACACTCTCTACAACACACTCCGGTGTGCATTCTCCCTCACTCTCCTCGGCCATCGCACACTCTGTTTCACACTCATCTTCGACACACTCTTCCCACATACACTCGCGCTCCGGTGCACACTTCTTTCTCACACGCGCGCCATTCACTCTCGTACACCGTACAAAGGACCTTCCACGAGCGCCCGGGTTGCGCCTCGATCCCAAGCGTGCCAAAAATCTTTTCCTGCCATACACATTCCTGCTCACCTTTGGGACCTTCTTCCGCGGCAGCACCACCTGCAAACATTCATTTTTGTTAGGAAGCATGACATCACAATGCAAATCCAGACTTTGAGTACATTCTCCTTTGAGTTCTTCGATTCATTTCCGGATTCTATCTCTGCCGTCTCTTCGGCCCCAATTGTCTCTGCAATTTCTATGATTTCTCTTCCTAGCTCGCCGGTGCGCTTAAAATTTTCTTTTCCAATTCGGCGGCCGTCGGCTTTTCCACACCCGAGTCGCAATCTCTATTCCCTCGGTCCATGTAGCCGCGCTCTGCTCTACCTCGCTCTCCCTGCGTTCCTCGCACCGCGCTACCTCGTCGCGTGCCAATGCGACCTTCTCACCCGGCTTGCGCCCAATGTCCTTCCCCGCTTTTTTTGTGTCCTTCTTCGACGCCGCCATAAATTTTTCCATTTCCCGGGTGGATTTGTCCCCCATTTCTTTCAATTGGTTCTTTTGACCATCCATCTCTTTCTCTTGGATGTCCATTTTCCCATGTTCCGGTCGCCGGTCGGCCCAGAGGTGGGGGTGCGGAACTTGTCACGGAATGTCAAAACAAGGCCTACCGGGGCCGCCCAAAAGTCGGGCGTGAGGGGCGCGTCCACTAATGGAACGCCTCTCGCTTCCCAAATTGAGGGCCACGTGGTCAGGAGAACCTCGTCCCTTCTGGTTGCCTTGCCGTCCCACCGTGAGCGCTGATCAGGGTGTACTTCAAGCTAAGCTTAAGTGTTAAGTGTTAAGTTCCTCCTTGCCCTCGCAAGGGAAAGGCTAGAGTCAAGCTCTCCCAAATTTCCAAACACTAGAAATCGGACGTCTCAAATTAATTAATTAATTTGTTAATACATCTCAGTCGCCCGCGACCTCTCCAGTGCGGGCGTCAAACCAGTTCATTTCTGGTGCGACCGGGCCGAGTATCGGCCCGGCCGTGGCCGAAGCCGTTGATTCCGCCGTAGCACGCTAACGCGTAGGCTCGTGCGTCCCTGGTCCGCCGGGGCTCCGCGGGTGTCCTACCGTGCCTGACGCCGCTATTCTCTCAACTTTCGGGAGTAGGCGCCGGTGCCCGGGGACGGATTTCGCTGTCTAAACATGGTAGCGCTAGGCCAGTGGGACCGCCGGGACCCACGTGCACTAACAAGTTGTTCTGCGCGTGGGCGGCAGTATCAGACCGGGGCGCCCAAATGCTCCCCGGCTAAAGTTCATCCTGAAGGCGCCCACATTGTGCGGACAAACTCCACCAATTGGCCGGTCACACTGTGCCTATCGGCCGGCCTCGAAGACCGAAATTGTGGCAGTTACCGATCCTTAGGGTTCGTAACGAAGCCACCCTGAAAATATTTATGTCATTCTTCCGGGCGTCTATTTTGTTTTCCAACCCTTTTAACCCATCTTTCATTCCCTGGGTGGATTTGTCACTCATTTCCTTCATTTCTGCCATGAATTGCGCCATGAAGAGTTGCATGTCCATAACCCCCACTTGCGCAGCGGGTGCGGCCCTCGTCACCATGTGTGAGGCGCCGCCATTTTCTACCCCTACTGCCGGCCCCTCATCGATGTCCTCCTCTTCTCCCAATTCTTCCCGTGGGTCCTGGGTTATTAATTCCCCCTCATCTACCCCCACCGGCATTCGACCGCTTTGGCTAACCATGGCACGAATTTAAATTTGGTTCTTAAAAACTAAATTTCGGTCGCTCGTAATTTTGGAGTGCGTTAAGCGCACTTCGGGTCCTATCCCACTCCTGACACCAAATGTTGCGGTTCTCTCGCCGGCCTTCTCCCCTTATCAAGGGGGGATTAATCCCCTTGTCTTTACTGGGCCTTGGCGGAACCGAGATTTATTACGTCCTTTCCGAGCGAGTGCGAAATAGGGTTCCAGGACCAAATTCTCACTCGTACCTAAGTACTCGCGCCGCCACAGAAACGAGGTAGCAAGCCTCGCACGAACCACGTGTGGATGGAGTATGCCGAGCGGTTTGCGTACATGTGATCCGCGCAGTCTTAATGTTGGAACCCGATTGGAGCGATCTTATTCGTGCCACGCTTAGTCAATTGGAGAAATCACAGAAACGATCGAATCAAGAAGAAAGGAAGAACAGATAGGTTTAATGATTATCACACGTATATACAGTTCAGGACGAAGAGACACAGAGAAATCCTTATGCAGTCTTAATTACCCCCAGAGACAACGGGCCCGTCTCACTCACACTCACACGGGGTATTGCAGATGGGCACGTGTTCCCCAGCGCATCCAAGGATGGTCCTCGTCCAGCTCTCCACAGTCCCCAGCACGTCCGCGAAGATGGAGGTAGGCGAAGGCAGGGACTCGTAGCGTGCCGCTCGAACAAAGGGATAATATCGGGGCGAACGGTAGAGGGCAGACTTTATCGCGGCCGGCAGTTACTCAGCCTCGTTCACTCGCTTGGCTGAAATGCGCAAGTTCGTTATAAACGCGCCTGGCTGCGCCCGCATATATCTAGCGACCAACTCTTCTTCCTCAATCCACTGGGTGTTGGTTAGCGCGCGTTCTTATGCGATAGTCAAGTTCATCAAGCGGTACAATGCGAGATCTCTCATCAAGTCCTCTCCCTCTCTGCTGCAGTCCTCCACTTCAGTCCTCTCCCTCTCTGCAAGTCCTCCGCTTCAGTCCTTTCGAGGGCTTTGCACAGCGGGTTATATAGGCACGCCCCGCAAACCTTCTGGAACTCACCAGACTCTTCTCACCACGCCCTCTGACACCTCACCACCACGAAATTGAAAACACCTTACAGCCATAAAACACGTAATAAAAACACCTCACAGCCACGTCATTTAAAAACACCTCACCACCACGTAATTCAAAACACCTCACCACCAAGTAATTCAAAACACCTCACCACCACGTAATTCAAAACACCTCATCACCACGTAATTAAAAACACCTCATCACCACGTAATTATAAATACCTCCCACCACCTAATTCAAAACACCTCACCAACACCTAATTCAAAACACCTCACCACCACGTGATTTGAAAACACCTCACCACCACGTAATTCAAAACACCTCATCACCAACTAATTCAAAACACCTCACCACCACCTAATACAAAACACCTCACCACCACCTAATTCAAAACACCTCACCACCACATAATTTAAAACACCTCACCACCACGCAATTATAAATACCTCACCACCACATAATTCAAAACACCTCACCACCACGTGATTTAAAAACACCTCACCACCACGTCATTTAAAAACACCTCACCACCACATAATTCAAAATACCTCACCACCACATAATTCAAAATACCTCCACCACGTGATTCAAAACCACCACCACGTTATTAAAAACACTTCACAACCACAGAAACAAAAGTTTGAGGGAGTCGTTAAGTGACAACACAGACACTGCCCAGATGTGTAGATATCTATCTATAATTCCAGTAATCTCTGTGTGTATGTATGTATGTATGTATGTATGTATGTATGTATGTCTGTGACCGCTGTTTCTCGACAACCACGGGTCCGATATACTTTAAACTTGCCAGGTATATTGCTGGGGACCCGAGGATGTGCCTTTTCAAGGTTTCATATTAATCGGACAAGTAGTTACCGAGCTATGTCCAAAAAACGATTCAACCAATCAGAGAGCAGCGAGCTATCACGTGTGCCGAACGTGGCGAACAGACTCTGCCTCGGACGGCACATTTGAGAGCGTATTCATTTATTTCACGTTGGAAAACTATGTTGCCGTTAAACTATGTTTTAAAACTAAATAAAACTAATTTGCGATTCATCGTAACTGCGATTTGCGACCTTCCGGACAGTGAAGACTTCACTTCCGGCAGCCAATCACAGAACGCGTTGTTGCGAGCCGAGCCGAGCGCGTGCGCCATTACGGTTCGTAATTCGATTTCTTCCGGAGAAAATAATAATTTCTCGATTTCTTATGCGCATTATTTCTCCCAGAGCGAAGGGCGGAAGCGAAGAGCGTTGTTTTTTTTGTTTACGGGCGTACGGGCGTACGGGCGGGGTAGAGCGTACGGGTAGCGTTTTTTTTTTTTTTTGGCAAGGAACGGGCACCCACGTACGGGCATGCCCTAGTATAGATAAATGACTGTACCCGAGTTGCCGTTTTGTCATGGTTTAAACCAATCATAATTCAAACAATTATTTTTTCACAAATGTATTTGTAATATACGTGATATCACATTTTATAAACAATTGAGGTTGAAAAAAAAAAATTCCCGAAAAAATTCCAAAAAAAAAAAAAAAAAGAAATTTTTTCTCAAACAATACCCTTAGGACATACCGACGGGAGAGATATGTGCATACCAGAAGTTTGGTACGATTTCACAAAAGTTTGAGGGAGTAGTTCAGTGATAAGACAACACAACATGACACAAGACAACACAAGACAGACACTGCACAGATATATATATATATATATATATATATATATATATATATATATATATATATATATATATATATACATACAGACTTGGCATTAAATATGGAATTTTTTTTTTTTCTTGACGGGTTTACTTTCTTTACTCAGTATATCAATCTGGTGAGTTTCTTTTACACTTTGATGATTTATTTGTTAAAAGAACCATGTCACTGATTGTCTGTCGCAGCAAGAAGTCAACAACAGGATTATATCACAGGTGGCGTGGCAAAATGTACGGACAGGTGCATTTGATGATTGGCTTCACAGTCGGATATACAAGGGTTGTTGCATTCTGTATTAGTGGAAAACAACTGCTGCACGTCTCCAAAAGTTATTGCCGCTTCCTCTGGAGATGGTCCGTCAACTCGACAATGCTGTTTGTCATGGAGTGGTGGCTTTACGAAATTACGGCATGAAACAGCATGCTATTGCTCGGCAGTATGGCATCACTCAAGGTCAGGTGTCAAAGATCCTGAAACGAAATGCTCAGATGGGTGTCCCTACTCCAATACCGAGGCCAAGACGTCCCCGCAGAACCACAAGGAGGGATGATCGCCAGCTGCACCGGTCGCCAGCTGCACCACCAATGGCCGTACCAAGTCAGCTAATCGGCTTAGGGCTGAGTGGCAGCAACTGACAAATGTGCCTGTATCCAGAAGGCTCGTCAACCAATGACTGGTTCAAGCAGGCTATCGTGTCAGGCGTCCCCTGAGAAAGCCACGCCTGACCAGACAACACCGCCAGCGCCGATTGCAGTGGGCCAGAGAGCACCGTCAATGGCAGCCAGGACACTGGAATCACGTGATCTTCAGTGACGAGTCTAGAATTCTGATCTACCGTCAGGATGGCCACGTCCGAGTGCGCAGACAAGTGCATGAAGCCTACAACAAAGATTGTATAGTGCCAAGAGTCCAAGCTGGAGGTGGTGGGGTGACCGTTTGGGCTGCTTTTCATGCAGGGGGCAAAACTGACCTGGTTGTTCTGAATGGAAACCTGAACAAGTTCAAGTCCACGGCCATTCTGGAAGAAACATTGCTTCCATTTGCTCGTGCAGCCTTTCGAGGAAACTTTGTCTTCCAAGATGACAATGCACGGCCTCATCGTGCTCGCATGATCCAACACTTTCTTGCTGACCGTGGTGTAGAGCATATGGAGTGGCCTGCCATGTCCCCGGATATGAATCCGATAGAGAACTTGTGGGCAGAATTAACGTGTCAAATTGACCACTTGGACAAGCAGCCGACCTCTGTGCGTGAATTGCAGCAGGCTTTTGTCACTGCATGGCAAGTGATTCCTGTCCAAACCTTGGCAAATCTCGTGAACAGCATGCCTCAACGTGTACGTGCTCTCCTGAATGCTCGTGGGGGTTACACGAAGTACTGAACTGCAATTTTACTGTCCATAATCCCAGTCGTAATTTAACTTTTGTTTTTGTTAAATAAAAATTTGGCTAATGTGCAAAATAAAGAGATACTTCTGGAAAACGTACAGAAGTTTAACACAGTACTGTCCATGAATTGAGTTCGATATCAGTTTACATCACTTTCAAGGATCAATTTATTTGTTTTGAAATGTCAAATGTGGTTTTTGTTTCTTTTAAAGGTCACATTAACAAAATCTGGAATAATTTCAACATAATTCCAATGAACTTTTGGTTCTAAGACATCTTGAAAAGTAAGTTCACCCCCACAAAAAAAATATTCCATATTCAATGCCAAGTCTGTATATATATAGATATGCACAATGTATAACCAAATGTATGTGGGTTAATTATGTGATGTCACAAATGGGTTACCATCAGAAAAAGTAATTTTCAGTCGCTTATTTAATTCTAACCATATTTAGAACACCAATTTACCAAAATGAATTTTTAGAATATTTGAACAATTTTTTAAATATAATTAATTAAAAATAGATAACCAAAATTAATTAATTTTAGAAAACACTATTTTACCAAATTTTTCATTTAATTTACATGAAAATTAAAAAATAAAACAATTACATCATCTGGATTTTCAAATATGCTTCCTCAATGAACTATTCCATGTCATAATTTTAGAAAACACTATTTTACCAAATTTTTAATTTAATTTACATAAAAATTAAAAAACAAAACAATTACATCATCTGGATTTTCAAATATTGTGCTTCCTCAATGAACTATTCCATGTCTCTTATAAACTTCTGTTGATCAGAATCCTTAACAAGCACTATATCCAAGCTCAAACTGCATGGTTCCTGAGAATGGATGATATTAAATAAAATGTGATGTTTTGGTAAGAATGGTATAAAATATAGATAAGTGGTCAATGACGAACGAAGAATCCAGAACTTTGTCATCATCACCGATGATTTGAGACTTTGGAATTAATTGCTTCCAGAACTCGATTGATGGTCACCACTTGACCCCAGACAATACATCCACAATGAATGAAGGTTGGAAATTTTCAAGAATATCCATCATGAATTAATGATTGCCTCTACTAATTATATGCCCAAACACTTTCCATTAAAATTTTTGATCTTGGACATCATTTATGAGATTCATGTGCAGGTTTTTTTGGGGGAAAGCAATAGTCAAACTTCCTCGACCTGTAAATCTAATTCAGGTCTTGGCCTTGAGGCGTGCTAAAGTTTGTATTTTATAACACACGGCCATATTTCTATTTTTGATTAAAGCCACTGTTGGAAGGACGATAGCCTTGCGGGACGTTGGAATTGCGCTGAAGGGTAACTCACTATACTTCAGCGGATTTATTTTCGCCAACATCCCCACCATGGTCTCTTTAAACGCAGGGAAACAGCTCCATACGACACCTGAAGTCTCAGCTTGAGGCAAGGAATTCAGAAATCTCGTTACAGTCACCCAAGCGAAAAGGTCCCATTATCCACAGCTTTTTTCCTCCCCAAAGCCAAGACTCCAGTAAACAATTTGTCTTGTTTCAATACGTTTTTTGGTAAATAAAGGTGGCCTACATGTGAAAATGGACTCGGAATTTTTTTTTTACCCTTCGGAAAGTGATATCGGTGATGAACTCTTTTGCGTGTAGTGTTCCCTTTCCCGTTTGCAATGTTATTGACAAACATTGGTGGCTTGCATCCAATTTTTTTGTATACTAAGTCGAGGCTCGGAAGAGAGCCAACGCAAAGAATATATAACAAAAGGGAGTGGGAGACAAGAGGGGGAGAGAGAGAGGGAAGCACGACAACAGTGTAGAACAGGGACATCGGGAGATCTGTGGAACGGAGAGGGCTGGGGTGGGGTACATGGGATAAACAAGATGGACACAACAGGGAATTTAAAGGAGGTGGATTTGGGGTGTTTTCACGGGGGTAGAAAAGATCAACGTTTTGGATGGGGGGGAGATAAGAGATGGTGGTGAACAGCTGTTTTGAAGACCTGGAGGAAGGGGAGGGATTGAAGAGAGTGTGGGAGTTTGTTCCAGAGGCGGGGAAAAAGAGGAATGAAAGAGTGAAGGGGATTTGATTTATCTGAGCAGGGAGTCTTGATTTTGGCAGTTTAACCATAAGAGGGTTTGGCTTTTGGCTGGCAGATCTTGTGCGACCTGAAGGAATATTTAGAGCACAGAGAGAGCTGGGGCAGCAAGGCCGGAGAGGAGTCGGTAGAAAACAAAAAGACCACCAACCTGCCTGTGGTGAGCGAATGAAAGGCCCTCGGAGTTAGCTTCATCGCGGGAGATTCCAATGATTCTGAAAGCTTTGATTTCCACAGCGTGAAGCCAAGCTAGGTGTGAGGAGGCAGCACCGGCCCAGAAGGAAGAACAGAGCAGTACTCCATCAAAAATAAGGGTAAAGGAGGATGTTTTAGCTCAGAAAATTTATACAAAATCACAAGTTTTCTTTCCAGATACGTGAGGCTGCAATTCAATTAAAAAGGCTCTCTACTGGTCAGAGTTTTGTCCATTTGGCTGACGGGTCTAATAGCTCTGCACTCTCACATTCAAATTGCCAACGTACAGCTCACAACATCTGCGATGCCGTTAATTATTTAGTGTGAGCCCCGGCACATGCTCTCCATGGGTCAGTGTTTATTCATGAAGACCTGCTGTTCCTTTCTCGATTGTCTATCGAAAGGAAACGCGAAATGATGCTTATTAGGTAAATGCATAATAGGAGAACCAGTGTGGAGGAGTTAGACAGCAACGGATATGAACTTCAAAGGACCTTTCGGTGATGCAGAATGTCCTTCCCAATGAAGAGATCCAATAAACTCATTAAAAACGAATGATGCATTGGCCATCATTTGGCTTCTCCAGACAAGACAGAAAGAAGAAAATCCCTGACAACTGCTGTATTTTAAACTTTTGCACTCGCCTACTTTTTTGTGAAGGAAAAGCTAGGGTCATTAACGTCGAACAACTATTGCGAGCAGATGGGACGTCCAGTTTCTTGACAATCTGAGGGACGGCACACCACATTGATGTCTGCCTACGAAACACCAGGATGACGGCTTATACCTGGGCTGAGATTCAAACCAAGGGTAGACAGCTCAGAGGCCAATATGTATACCTTGAGGCAATCATGCCAGCCCCTGGCATGTTATCTTACAACTTGAAAAAAAAGAAGAAAAGGAAGCACACATTGAAGATGCAAATGTTATGGACTTCGGGTCAAGAGGAACGGACAAAGGAATACAGAGTAGATATGGGGCTCGGGATGATCGATCAAATGTCCAGAAATGAGATTCCTTTCTGTAGTGCTCGCCTTTCTGAAAGAGCTGCACCCTGAGCATAGTAAGACGGGGGTATAAAGCCTGTCATTAGTCGGTAATGCTAAAATAATTTGATCGCGAGGTCATTCGAGCTGGAGTGATACGATCCCATGGCTGATGGTAGACATTTTCATGTCAACTTGTCTGATGTACTTTCACAGCAAAGACAAAGCCAAAGTGGTATTTTCCTTTCAGATGCACCGATTTCACTTTTTGCCCTTTTTAATGGAATTTGTGCCTGTCGACCATGGCATCCCACACCTACAGGGTATTCCAATAAATTATGATCGTTTTTAACTCAACTGGACTATGTCCAGCTGAGTTTTTGTCGACACCCAGTGTCCGTCGTCCGTCTGTCGTCTGTAAACAATTCGACGTCTACGCTCTAAAAGTCACAAATATTGATTAAATTTGATGAAACTTGTTATGCAGCATCTTTAAGACATAAACTAGTTTGGGATTGCATTTGGGCATTGCATGCCCAAAAATGGGCGCGGCAGGGCGGCCATATTGAAAAATCAATTTTTGTCAATCTGGTACTTCCTAATGTAACTAGAAGGCTGAAACTTTGTATGTAGACAGTATGTAACAAACCTCAACACATATATTACGGGTTTTGACGATGTCCGAAAAATGACCTCGTCGTGACCTATGACATGACTTGACCCATAAACATCAGTTTGGACGATGTCCAAGCTCTAAAAGTCACAAATACTGATCAAATTTGATCAAACCTTCAACGTTACTGTACCTCTTTAGCACATATAAACTATATAGTTTGTGGTTCTATTATGCATATTCTAACCATATTGATATAGACCAGTTGAGTTCAGGTTCCCTGGAACCTCTAGTTCTTTTTTAGCGAGGTCATCCTATAAATATTTGGTTGTACATTATTCTTTCACGGCCAAACCGTAGCACGTAGAGGCCCAAAATTCTGGTTGTAGATACTTCAGAATCTGGGCAAGGTTTGAAGCTATCACACGTTGGCCTTGACGGCCATTTTGAGTGCAAGAAAGGCCGCTATAAAGTGTATATTGAGATGTGGGGTCAGGCAGTGCTGCAGCAAGCAAACGGGAATCACCATGAGGCCAATAACTCCATAACTTTTCAATGTCCGACACGTCCAGAAAGCACTGCCGGGAAAGCTCACCCAGTGGGGCAACGCCAGGTATCCCCGCTCTGCTCCCCTGGGCAGCGCAGGGTAGCCCCTCCTCGTACTTGATAAATGCATTGTTGCTTTTTCACATTCAAGCTTGCTATTTTTAAATGCCTCTTCATTTTGTGAGCCACCCTGTAACGGAACAGCATTAATATTGTTGCGGTTTTTAGAACCTTCACATGTAAATTTAGTAGTAAATTCCCTTATTAATAACCCCTGTGTACATTTCCCCTTAATTGGCTGTTAATTGAAATAATTGCACCTTAGTTAGTCCACATTGCAACACGTAGCGAATCATAGGCCCTTTTCATAGTTATATCATTATTATGTGTTCCAGGTAAGGCTGTGTTTCCAATAGTTGACTCTACGTTGCATCAATCAAATGAGATAGATCCCTTTCAATATCCCCAATGGCCTCCTAAAAAGTGCCAGTAAGTTGCATGGGACTGTGTTTACTGGCTCCACATCGCCCCAAACTCCATTACGCACGAGGCCAAGGAGGGGGGAGGAGCCGTCAGAGCACGGGCGTGGCCCCATCTCGTCACGAAGAGGTGGAGTCAGCCAGCCTTACCAACCAACCAGGGCTCGGTGAGCATGGCTTGAGAGGGCGTGGCAAGAAACATCTGGCAAGTTTGAGAGGGTTCCAAAGGGGTGGTTATAAAACCCTTGGCGCGAGGCCCCCACCAGGACGAGACGCGCAGATGAGTTGGACAAAGAAGGTACAAATTGGAGTTGAGAGAGACGCGGGAGGAGATTGAAGAGCCACGGTGAGAGGCGGATGAGCAAGGAGCACCGGAGAGAGACGCGATACCAACCAGCACTGACGACCGGGTTTTCGCCACTGCACCGGAGCGTGACGCTCACGTGGGCCACCAACGGCGTGCCGCGATTCCCGAGCCTCCCTGCCCACCAGTTCTTTGGGCCGTCTGCCCTTCTCATCCTTCCTGCCATTCCTGCCTGAAACCCCCATTAGTGTACGTGAGTTTGTTCTGTTTGTCTTGTCCCTGGGTATAAGTAAGCTTGTGTAAGGAATTGCCCTGTGTATCTTCTTATCTTCTTCTCCTCTTCACTGTATATTGCTTTCGTTTCTCCTTTGGTTTCTTTGGTTTTGTAAATAGTTAATAAATACCTGTTCCTCCTTATTCTTTGGTTTTCATTCTCGTCCGATCGTCTTTGTCTTTTCCCAATTGAATATCTGTGGCATGATTTTGGCAGAACCGCTTATAATCGGGTTTAGTCAATTGCTAACGGCTCGGATTCCGGATTGCTAAACCGCTCGGCAAACTCCATCTTGTCCGGGATTCTAGCGGTACTTGTCTCCCTGTTTTGCGGAGGGATTGATAAAGGTATTCGGGCTAATACCTGGACCAATAACCCTGATCAATCCCACCCCGCAAAAGAGCGTTACAAGTACCAGGACCGGTCGGACGGCCAGCTTAACAAGACAAGGGGATTAAACCTCCCTTGCTAACGGGAGTGCCGTCCACCGGATCCGTAACAATATCATCTCGATAGATTCACCTACCAGTCTATTCAAAACATTAGTGAGCAAGGAAATCTGCCCATATTCCCTAACCGTCCTTCAAAAAGGAAAATGTAAATGCATCTGCCCCAAAAGTACAGATTTCCTTAAGTTAAAGTCTTCACAAAATGTGATGGTTTACAAAGCTGATAAAGGAAACATCCTCCAAGGCAGTTTTCCAGGTTAACAGACAATGGAAATATGCCCAATCAAACATCCTAGTATATGGTGTGGAAGAGGAACACACTTAGTCGGGGTGGTTGATGTATTGAACGTATTGCGGGGATGTGCGACCTTTATGAAAAACAATAAGTGAATGGTAAACAGTGGACACCAAAAGACATATCCTTAAAAACCAAGCTTTCCAGCCATGTATGAGGAGCACTTTGTAATTTATTGTCCAGCTACTGTAAGTAGGTCCCAGGAGAATGGGTGTAATGGCAGAAACATGAAGAACATAATATCCACATCAAATAGCTGAGCAGTAACAACGCCACACCGAATCGAGTCAAATATGCGAGTTTTCTTCTGGGACACGACACGACCATAAGCACTTCAGAGCTACAAGTACTGTGTTGCACCATTGCTGCATAAGGTGCAGCATGTTAATGGCAGCACCAAATACATGGGAAGATATCAGAAGATAACCCAACAGACCATTAGAAAGAGGGTGGCGAGCTCAAATGTCTAAATCAAGCGGGTATCGTAGTGTGGGAGCATGTATTATGAACTTCGCACAGTTTGCTTACTATTTACCATCTGGAAGTGTGACATCCATTGAAAGGATAGAGCACCGGCAGACCTCATTGGTTGGCATCCAGGGGAAGGAGGAATTCCTTCTTATTACCTGGATGAATGCAGAGAGAAAAGCGACGCCATAAAAAAAATATGGTGTTGCTGGTACCGAGAGTGATCTGGGAAGTGATGTCACTTCCCCAAGCTCATTGGCTGTGTTTGTCTGAAGTCAACTCTGGTTTCACCCGCTTCTCGTTACCAGCAACACGAGAGAGAGAAAGAGAGAGAGAAAGAGAGAAGGAGAAAGAAAGAGAAAGAAAGAGGCAAGAGGGAAAGGGCCAGTCCATGGGGGAACCAATCGGCACTCTGACCATGACCGCGCTGACCTGATGAAGTCTGGCAGCAGGGAAGAATGGGTAAGATTTGGCCCCAGACTTGCATTGGGGGCGGGGGGTTCAACCACCATGAAGCGGGGTCCCCAATAGTTGTATATGTTGTTATTGTTCCTGCTGCTGTCATCGTTGCTTTGGTTGTTGTTGTTTATGTGTTCCTTCAGTGCACTATTATACAATATATATATATATATATATATTTGTCTTTTTTTTGCTTTGAGAAATATTACTATATATAATTTTGTGTGCTCTTTCCATGTCCATCACTCTATTTCTAAAGGGTTCCTGCTGTCGTCCTGAACAAGTCTCAGGCAATGTAAACAATAGTAGTGATTTGGGCAATAAAGTGTGCTGATCATGTTTGACTTACGATATGGCAGATAAACAAAGGCACATGACCTTGTGACATCACTTGTGAAACCTCTATAGGTTAAGCTATGGTACTTCTTCTTCCTCCTCTTCCGCGACACATGCACCGTACTGTGTGTGTCTAAATAAGCTATCTTCGATTTATGCATGTCTTGCCACTATTTGCCAAAATAACAAGCATTCTGAGTATTGCACTGCAATACATGTCCCCTACCAAAGTTCAATGTGCCATAACGTTTTCAAAAATGATCGAATATGGAAATTTATGCACGGTTGATGTTGGTTTTCAAACTTGATCTGAGGTATGCTGAGACACATGTGTGTCACGCCTCCCCTCGTTGATAAGCCCGCAAGGTAGCTCCGTGGAGCGGCCTGCACGTATTGCACTGTGTGAATTATATAATTACCAACTCACGGTCTGAGGTACTAGCGATTCAAGAGATATCCATTTTTAAAATATTTTCGTTTAATTAACGATATCTCCCAAACCACGTGCCCTATCGCAAATTCCAAAAGGACATTTTAGTAGACTGACATGCTGAACAGATCTGTGAAGTTTCCCCTCGATTGGTTCAAAAATGAGGGAGGAGCTCAGTTTTAAATGTTCATGCTTAAAAACGTCATAACTCTGAAACCATGTGACGCATGACGTCATGCTCGCTGACTTTTTTGTTCGACATGGGTATGCGATTCTGCCTGCAAGGTTTGGCCTCGATCTGTTCAGCCGTTGCAGAGAAAAAGGGGTTTTCGTGTTTTCACGAAAAACAATATGGCGACCGAACCACGTGACCTGTGACGTCATAATTACCATTCAAATATTATACAGACTAAGTCGCCCCCACGGTGAAAATTTGATCTCAATCGGTCCTATTATTGCAGAGAAAATGGTTTTTAAAGGAAATTAAAACTTAAAATGGCACTGAGTTAAGGATCATCAGAATTATCAGAATTCCCAAAGTTCAAAGTGCCATAACTTCGTCAAAAATGATCGAAACGTCGTAAAGTTCGAACTTGATCTGTAACTTATCATTAGGAAACCATGTGCCAAGTTTGAAATCATCAGCTTTAAGAGTTTAGGAAAAAAAGTCCGGAAAACTGTTCTTTGTGTGACTGACAGACAGACTGACTGACTGACTGACTGACAGACAGACTGACTGACAGGCTGACGGCCAGACAGACGGAGAGACGGCGTGCAAACCTGTAGTCCCCTCCGGTGTACACCGGTCGGGGACTAACAAGCATTCTGAGTATTGCGCTTCAATACATGTCCCCTATCGGCAGTCTGTCGTCCGGAAAACTGTTGGGGGGAATTACCAAAGTTCAAAGTGCCATAGCTTTGTCAAAAATGATCGAAACGTCGTAAAGTTCGAACTTGATCTGTAACTTATCATTAGGAAACCATGTACCAAGTTTGAAATCATTAGCATTAAGAGTTTAGAAAAAAAGTCCGGAAAACTGTTCTTTGCATGACGGACTGACAGACTGACAGACGGAGGAACGGAGTGCAAACCTATAGTCCCCTCCGGTGTACACCGGTAGGGGACTAATAATAAAGCAAAATAATATATTTTACAACCCTTGCCAAGCAAGGGGATGCCTTGGGAGGAAAATTGGCTTGTCTCATTTTGCTGTGATTGTAATTGACGAACCGCTTAGTAATTGACGAGCTGCTTAGTTTCTTGTTTTGGTAATTACTGAAATTTTATGCTTGAAGTGGGAGCATGAACTCTCATCCATTTCAATGGAATTGTGGTTGATACCATGCAGAGGTTCATCATTTTGTCGTTGAACATTTTGAATCACCTCCAGAGAACAGAGGTTTTAACTAAATAAGGTAACAAGTTGTGTAATGGGGATTGAAACAGCAAGTTGTATAATGGGGATTGAAGCAGCAAGTTGTATCATGGGGATTGAAGCAGCAAGTTGTATCATGGGGATTGAAGCAGCAAGTTGTATAATGGGGATTGAAGCAGCAACTTGTATAAAGAGAATGCTTCTGCCTTTTCAAGCTGTTTGTGCTTTTTTTTTTTTTTTTAACTCTCTCGCTTCTTGCTGTTCATCTTGCTTTGCCTCTCCGAGATGTACCGTGGCTGATTTTGAGACTGTCTCAGTGTGTTGACATTTTTCTCAACTTAAAGCTTCAATTTGTTTGCAACTTCTGCCACAGTAACCACATATTATTTCTGCAACTGGTATGTTGCATTGGTAAATATGGGTAATGGGTGTTATGACTAGTTATGCCATTAATAAACGTTTCACATAAGTGTGTGTTTCCTATGTGAAAATGATAGCGCTTATGTCGAAGTTTGTTTCGGAGATGATAACTGTGATCCCTCCCCACTGTCGAGAAGCTTTGTTCGACTCCTCATCATACATTACCGAGTTGAGACTTGTGGCTGGGACTTGGCTTCTATGTCTACAACAGCCAAAGTATCAATGGATGGCTGCCTTAGCCGCAAATATTTATTACCTCTGCCACCAAAGGTGGATGGAGATTATGTTTTCACCCCTGTCTGTCTGTCTGTTTGTTTGTCTGTGAACAAGATATCTCAAAAAGTTGTGGATAGATTCGGATGAAATTTGGCAGAGAGGTAGTGTATGTGACAAAGACGAAATGGTTAGATTTTGGTGAAGATCCGGTTAGATTTTGGTGAAGATCCGGATCCGGCTAGTAGAATTTTTAAATGTGATTCTTCACCATTGGGAGATGGGGCCAAAAACGATAAATAGTAGGATATCCCAAAAAGTTGTGAATGGATTTGGACGAAACTGAGTGGACCGGTTGAGTGTGTGACAAGAATTGATTCGATTTTGGTGAAGATCTCAATATGAATGCGGGTGCAGGGATTATTTAAATTTTAAGTCATTCTTCACCATTTAGAGATCGGGTGGAAAGCGATATATATATAACATGGTATTAAAAAAAAAAGTTATGGACGAGTTATGACTAAACTTGGTGGACGAGTTGGTTTGGTGACAAAAACAAGCTGATTAGATTTTGGTTCAGGTCCGAATCCAGATCCGGCCTATCAGTGGGATCCAAAACATAAACTGTTCAGCCTGGCGGAGGAATGCGCTCTACCAAGTGCTGTTCTAGTTGTTCTATTATATACAGGGTGAGTCAGAAGTAGCGCTCGATTTCTGTTTTTATATACATATATATATTTCTGGCAGTTGATTGCTTGTTTGCCATTTGTATTACAGTGTACAAGACAGTAGAAATAAATGAATGACATGTTTATCTAACCATTTATTCTTTGGAAAATTATTACGGAAGTGTACCAAGCTGTTTTACTTGCAATTTTCAAAATGCCCTCCCTCGTGATCGATGCACAATTGCAGCCGAGCAGGCACAGAGTGGCACACACGCTTGCAGAGTTCGATATCAATTTCCTCAAACTTTGCAGTGATTTCAGCCTTCAATTCCTGAATGGTACGAGGCTTTTCACGATAAACAAGGTCTTCCATGAGCCCCCAAAGAAAGAAATCTGGAGGTGTAAGGTCTGGGGAGCGTTATAAGGAGTCTTAAGTGTTATAAGGAGCATTATAAGTAAGCGTCTGGGGAGTGTAAGGTCTAAATGGTTAGATAAACATGTCATTCATTTATTTCTACTTTCTTGTACACTGTAATACAAATGTCAAACAAACAATCAACTGACAGAAATATATATATATATATTGTTGTGGATATGAGAATGGGTTTTTTTTTTTTATTGTATAGTAAATTGTTGTAAATATCACCCTCTGTAAAATGTAATGATTCCTTGTAAATACCTCCGTAGTGTAAAGGTCAAAGGGCGTCTCGGTAGTTATTCCATAAACACCACATTGCAGGCCCCGATAAAACCCTTGTTCAGTAGCTTATATCTTATTATGTGTTTTAGAGTAAGGCCTTGTCTTCCATTAGAATGACACTCCATTGCACCGAGTGAAATAAGAGTAGATTCCCTTCATTCCCATTCCCAAAACCTCTATTTCCCCTTTCGTCATTGCCAGGCCTCAATTGCCATTGCCAATTACATCCCCTCCAATTGCCGCCATTGACCACGAGGCAGGGTCGGAGAAGAAGGGCGTGTCTCCACCTCGTCATAGAGGGGAGGAGTGAGCCAGCCCCGAACAACCAACCGAGCACGAGGGGTTTGGTTTGAGAGGGCGGAGGAAGAGCGTTTGGGGGAGGTTCGCAAAGGTTGAGGGGCGGGGCCGATATAACCCGCCACGGGAAGCTCCCAAGAGCAGACGAGAGATGAGTCCCAGAGATGAGCTGAAAGGCTGAGCTGAGCTGCGTGGTGAGGTGCAAAGCAAAGAGCTGGGTCGTCAAGAGATGCGCTTTTACTGAGACAAGGAGATGAGTCTGAAAAGAGAGGTCCATGACAAGAGCTGAGTTGGTCGTCAGGGGTGGTCAGTGGTTGCGTTGAGTGGTTGCGTTGGTTGCGTTGAGTTGTCGGTGGAGAAAGAGTGGTTGGACCAAGAAAGAGAGAGGAGAAAACCCGTCACGCCAGACCCCCCACCAGCGCGTCGGCTCCGACCGTGATCCGACCTGTGATCCGACCCGTGATCCCGCGCGCACGACAGGATCGGTGGCATCAGCGGCCGTCGAGGTCCAGCCCGACGTCCCGTGCGGGATCAAGCTCCAGCCAGCTCCGTGCCGTCCTCCCCCTCCAGCCACACACCTCTTTCCAGCCAATCCACTCTGCAATTCCCCATGTGAGTCGTCTTTGTTTGTTCTGTCCTGGGTAGTAACTAAGTCTGTATAAGCTAGTAATTTTCACTGTGTCACCTGCGTCTCATGTCCCTGTACATAATCGTGACTGCTCCTTTTTGCTTGTGTGTGTAAATAATAAATCCCGTTACTCTTCTGTACGTCTTCTTCCTCTTTGCATTCGGTCGCTTTAGAGTTTTCCAGATTGAGTAGCTGTGGCGCGATACGGCCAACGTTCAGGGTGAATCGGGTTTTAGTCGGGGAATAACTGTTCGGCGGCGGTTACACCACCGCTCGGTAAAAATAACATCTAATCCGCGGACCGTAACAAATTGGTAGTCAGGAGTTGGGATTCGAACCTGGGACTAAATTTATTTAGCCCAAATTTTGGACACCAATTGTGTTATTACCGTAACAAATTGGTGTCGGGGAGTGAGATACGAGGCCCGAAGCGCGCTTAACGTGCTCAAAATTACGAGCTGCTGGAAATTTGTGTTGTTTTAAAGCAAAACCCGAATTTTGAAATCGCGCCATGGCTGGTCAAGGCGACGGGATGCCGGTGGGAGAGATAGACGGGGTGGAATCGACCCAGGACCTCGGGCAAATGTATATGGAGGATGTGGTTGAGGGGGTATCAGGCGCACAAAATGGCGCTCTCGCGCACGTGGTTGAGGGGGCCACGGCCGCGGAACCAATGAGCGCGGCCCAAATGCAAGCCTTCATGGCCCAATTCATGGTAGAAATGCAGAAAAAAAACTACGATAGTGAGCGAATGAGGGACGAAGCGAGGACTAATAGTGAAAAAATGGAAAACAGAATGATGGGGGCCCTTATAGGGGCAATGAGGGACGAAGCGAGGGCTCGGAGTGAGCAATTGGGGGTAATGAGGGACGAAGCGAGGGCTCGGAGTGAGCAATTGGGGGTAATGAGGGACGAAGCGAGGGGTACCGGTACTAGAAAAAAATTTTGAGAGGCTAGGAAGCAAAATGGAGCGAATCGGCAAAATTGCGAACAGAATGGGTGACCGCATGCAAAGATGTGGGGAGACCATGGATCGCATGGTGGGCGAGAAGGTCCCAGGGGTGCACGAGGAGGTAACGCGGGTCGAGAAGCGCTGGTTGAGCGAAGCGGAGGAAAGCGCGGGTACAATGACGGGGGTAGAAATCGCGACACGGGATTTGGAAAAGCCGGCGACCGATGAGGTAGAGGGAATTTTATTAAAGCCAACGGTCGTCGAGGTGAGTAAAGAAAAAGCGGAGGTGGGCATTGAAATTGAAGAGAGCGGGGACTTAGAAAACCACTCGCGGCAGGAGGAGGTGATGGAATATGTACAAGGTCGGTGCTCAACTCATAATTATGTGCTCACAAACCAAATAATGAGTTTGCAGGTTTTGGTGCAGGGAGGAAGAAGAACCCCGAAGGTGAGACGTGCTGTGTATTGTGCGGGGAGATTTTGTAAGAGGATGTTTGGCGACAAAAGAATTTTCGCGCGCTTGGGATCGAGGAGGCATCCGGGCGTTGGTGAAGGGTCCCGTGTGAGTGGAAATGGCACGCGTGGGAGGAAAAAGTGTGCGTCGGCGAGTGGGTGTGTTATAAAGTGTGGGAGTGAAACCGAGTGCGAGCGAGAATGCACGTCGGTGTGTACGGAGTGTGACACAGGGAGTGAGAGCAATACGGAGTGTACGTGCGAGGGTGAGTGTGACACAGAGAGTAAGGTGGTGGTGGAACGTGTGCGAGAAAGCACACCTGAATTGGTAGTAGCGCGAGTGTGGGAGAGCCCATGTGAGCGCGTTAGTGGGTGGATGCCAGAGTGCACGCCCATGGTGAGTGTTACGGGGGACGTAACGGAGGAGAGGTGTGGACCGAGGTGTGCGCAAGAGTGTGCGCGAGAGGTGTGGTGTGTAACAGGGAGAGCGTTGGTGGAATGTACGGACGGCGTTGGAACGCCGGGTTTTGGGAGTGTGAAAGGGGTAGCATATGCGTGTGAGCATGCCGGTGAAGCATCGACGGTAACCGGGTTAGCGGTTAGGGCGACGGATAGCCGATGCGAGCACTCGGGGCGCGGTGTGCTTTGTTGGGTGCGAGGCCCGGCGCGGATCGATGCTGCGTCGCTTCTCTTCGAAGCGTCGTTGCCGAATCGGGCTTGGCCCCGCCCTGCACGGTCGAGTCCGGGCCTTGGCGGGCGAGGCGACCGGTCCGGTTCAAGGGCGAGTGGGAGGAAGCGGAATGGTGCCCCCTCGCGGGGACGGGGTTCCGACCGGGGGAGATTGAGCCATCGGGCCCGGTACCGCGCCGAGATGGTGCGTGGAATCTCGGCCCGACCAAACCACCTCCCTTGAGCCGAAAGCCGGACGGATTCAACCTGCAGGCGACCAAACCACCCGAATTCATTGCTTGGCTTTACGAAGCCGAGTTTAATGATGTCATGATGCACCGAGGCTAGGATATAGCGGACTGTGATGATGATAATAGTGATAGTGATTTGATACGAAATTTAGAATAGTGGGTAGAATTGGCAGAGTGATTGGAAAATTTTTGATTTGTGGAAATTGGACGAGAAAATTTATAGTAAGGGATGCCCCATGTGATGGGATGGCCAATCCACCATCCCTCACAAAGGGGGGCAAAGGAGCACTAGTTTTATGGGGTTGATGGCAGTGAAAACTAGCCCGGGTGGGTTAGGATATATCGTGTGTAGGGATCTAGCGAAGATGACATTAGGTAACGTTAAGATTAGTTAGTGACAAAGATACCTGTAGTGGGGACGCAGGTAGATTAGAGTGGATGATAATGACGTGGGAGCGCAATAGTTTAAAGGGGCGACTGGGAAGCGCAAGTTTCAGAGGGGAGTAGTTAGATGAGATGATGCCGTGTGTTTGAGGATTGGAGGTGTGAAGGACAGGTGTGATTGCACAGGTGTGCAACTGAACAGGTGTATGGAGCAGTGTATGAGGGAGTAGTGGTGATTGCGTGTGGTGTTGACCAAATGGTCCAGGAAGGAAGGAGGGTGCAGGTGGCACCAGGTGTGATTGCACAGGTGTGCAACAACAGGTGTATGGAGAATGGTTGTGTGGAATACATGGAGTGTGGAATATATGGAGTATTGGAATGGATGGTCATGGAGTGAGTATGGTGGAAACTATGGAGTGGAGTGGATGGTGCGAAGGTGTGAATGGGGGAAGAGTGGACCCCCATCACGAATACCCGGGGCGGGTAGTGTAAGTGTTAGGTAGAGGGTATCGGTAAATTGTGGTTGGATATTGGCATCTGTCGTGCGGGTGGAAGAATGATGTTTGGATGGGTGCATTAGTGTTGTGGAAATGGCTGGGCGTGTAGCCTGTTCGTGTGTGTAGTTGGTTTGGGCACTCCACCACTGTGAGGATGTCGGCCAGGTGAGGCCGCAGGTGGGCTCTGGGAGCCGGTAGTTGTGGATGGGGCCCAAGGATCCGGAGGACGGACCCGGGTAGCCCAGTGCCAGAGGGCACCAAGGGGTGACAGAGCCAGGAGGGGCCTTCCCCAGTTAGTAAGGTTAGGGTGAGGAGCTAGGTAAGCTCGGGTGGCAACTACAGTGGTGGAGGTGTGCAGGTGGGTAGACCTGCTGGGAGAGCTACACGACCCAGCCCAGAAATTGTGCAAGGGCACCGGGAGATGAATCGGGGGAGTGAGACCCCAAATTGAGAAGCACCACAGTTTGGTCAATGGGAATTGGTTTTTAGAACCCATAGTGTAAGTTGGCCAATGGATTGGCAGGGAAAGACCCCGGGTAGAGTAAAGAGTGTTAAAGTCATTTAGAGGGTAGATAGGATGAAGGATCTCCTCGCACCATCTGCATCCACTCACCTGAGGTGACAGGTACTCCACACCATGCCAGGTTGTTTTGATTATTTTTTATATGCAAATGTTTTGGATTGTGAGACGCATCATGACGTGGGTGTGACATTGTGCTTTGATGTTCCATCTCTTCCTCCTTATGAGGATTGATGACGAATTGGGTGATGGCAAATTTTGGATAGAGGGATTGTGGTGACGAATTTGGTATGGGAAATATGGGGAAGACGTGACGGTAGCGACGGATTGGTAAATGTGTAGATTTTATAAATATGGGGTAAGGGCAAGGGTAGTGTAGGTGACAGGGGGGGTGACGTACGGTAGGGATGAGCTTTCTCATTTCGCTCTCCGTACGCATTTCGCCTTGCATTGCCTTATTGATGTGTACTCTTGTGACCTTACCCCTCGCTCATTTGTCTTTCCCCTTTTGTCTCCCACATGACGTGTGCGCCATTGGGCGCCGAGGGGAGCGTGCGTGAGTCGGCCATTGTGCGCCCGGAACTCTCAGAACCAGCTGTCTGCATCGATGCACCACATTATGGACCACATGTCTGTGGCCGAGCACCACTTATGGACCCCATGGGTTGGGGCATGGCCCCTCTGCTGGAACCGGCCATGAGGGCCCGAAATCTTGCTGGCGGACCTTGGCCACAGGGCACCGATGCCCCACAGGTGAACCACACGTAGTCGGCCTGGTGGGCCATAAATAAATAAAAAGGACACGTTGGGTGCAAGTTTTAATACAAATAGGCCGCCAGCAAAGAAAATGACAACAACTGGAAGAAATAATAATAGCCAGCAGAGGGAGCCGAAGAGCAAGAGACCACCTGCAGGGTTAGGGGTTGTCGATTTATTTTATTCAGTGAACTGTGGTGACTGCACCGATTGGTGCTTGAGGGTGTGTTGGTGCGTTATGGGTGCTTTCATGGTGCGTCGATGCAGAGCAGACTGTCTCCCCCCCAGAAAGAACAATTACAGGTCCCGGGTTAGTTTTGTAAATAAAAGTAGCGTCAATTGTAAATAATGCTCCCCACCGTCAATGTATAGTTTGAAGACCATTCCGCAATTCGGTTAACTGTGGGCGTAAGTCTGTTAGGCAGGGTGCAATGGAGCAGCGGGACACATTTATTTATGTTTTAAAACTGTCGCACTCAGGGTCAGGTTAAAAGTAGAGGGAACTACACCTACGTGTCACACTAAATTTAAGTTGTAGGCCCGGGACGTGCCTAAGAGGAGGAGGGTGCAGTGTTGTGGATATGAGAATGGGTTGTTTTTTTTTATTGTATAGTAAATTGTTGTAAATATCACCCTCTGTAAAATGTAATGATTCCTTGTAAATACCTCCGTAGTGTAAAGGTCAAAGGGCGTCTCGGTAGTTATTCCATAAACACCACATTGCAGGCCCCGATAAAACCCTTGTTCAGTAGCTTATATCTTATTATGTGTTTTAGAGTAAGGCCTTGTCTTCCATTAGAATGACACTCCATTGCACCGAGTGAAATAAGAGTAGATTCCCTTCATTCCCATTCCCAAAACCTCCATTTCCCCTTTCGTCATTGCCAGGCCTCAATTGCCATTGCCAATTACATCCCCTCCAATTGCCGCCATTGACCACGAGGCAGGGTCGGAGAAGAAGGGCGTGTCTCCACCTCATCATAGAGGGGAGGAGTGAGCCAGCCCCGAACAACCAACCGAGCATGAGGGGTTTGGTTTGAGAGGGCGGAGGAAGAGCGTTTGGGGGAGGTTCGCAAAGGTTGAGGGGCGGAGCCTATATAACCCGCCACGGGAAGCTCCCAAGAGCAGACGAGAGATGAGTCCCAGAGATGAGCTGAAAGGCTGAGCTGAGCTGCGTGGTGAGGTGCAAAGCAAAGAGCTGGGTCGTCAAGAGATGCACTTTTACTGAGACAAGGAGATGAGTCTGAAAAGAGAGGTCCATGACAAGAGCTGAGTTGGTCGTCAGGGGTGGTCAGTGGTTGCGTTGAGTGGTTGCGTTGGTTGCGTTGAGTTGTCGGTGGAGAAAGAGTGGTTGGACCAAGAAAGAGAGAGGAGAAAACCCATCACGCCAGACCCCCCACCAGCGCGTCGGCTCCGACCGTAATCCGACCCGTGATCCGACCCGTGATCCCGCGCGCACGACAGCATCGGTGGCATCAGCGGCCGTCGAGGTCCAGCCCGACGTCCCGTGCGGGATCAAGCTCCAGCCAGCTCCGTGCCGTCCTCCCCCTCCAGCCACACACCTCCTTCCAGCCAATCCACTCTGCAATTCCCCGTGTGAGTCGTCTTTGTTTGTTCTGTCCTGGGTAGTAACTAAGTCTGTATAAGCTAGTAATTTTCACTGTATCACCTGCGTCTCATGTCCCTGTACATAATCGTGACTGCTCCTTTTTGCTTGTGTGTGTAAATAATAAATCCCGTTACTCTTCTGTACGTCTTCTTCCTCTTTGCATTCGGTCGCTTTAGAGTTTTCCAGATTGAGTAGCTGTGGCGCGATACGGCCAACGTTCAGGGTGAATCGGGTTTTAGTCGGGGAATAACTGTTCGGCCGCGGTTACACCACCGCTCGGTAAAAATAACATCTAATCCGCGGACCGTAACAATATATATATATATATATATATATATATATATATATATATATATATATATATATATATATATATATATATATATATATATATAAACAGAAATGGGGCGCTACTTTTGACTCACCCTGTAGAATGACCTCTATTTTCTTTCATACTGGTGCACCCTTTCACTATGGGAACAGCATGAAGAGTCATGCTGTTATCTTTATTATTGTCAATTATTATTACGATTACTTATGTTAGATCAGATCATGATCAGACCATGCCTCACCATTCTAAATTCCCGATAACAAAATTTACTTCCGTGAGGGTGTCGGGGGAGAGGGAGAGGGCGGTGGCAATATCACAAGTCACAAACCTCTTTGGGGAGGGAGGGGGGTATTGTTTCGTAATATCATTAATATTATACTAATATCATAGGTGTTGTTGTTACTTTTGCAATGAGAAGTGGCTTTGGAAAACGCCACAATAAAGCTATCTTAACACGGATATACACCTAAACACGCAACTCCATTGGTGGGGAAGACCGCCTTGGTGGAGAAAACCTCCTTGGGGAAGGGGGGGAATTAATTCGCTACAACCTTCATCGTGCGACCCTTAATCCTCCTGTCAAGTTTGGTTGAGATTGGATAAGTAACGATTGACTGTATTGCTGCCAAAAATCGACAGACGGACAGCCAAACATCTAATTGCATATTTTAGTATGATAAATCTTTTGCAAAGACTGAAAGGAAGTAATTTTGTAATGAGTAAGTTTGTTGTAAGGAGTTGTCAGGAGAGAAGGACACAGAGTCCAGGAGCAGCTGGGTTCGACTGGGTAACGTGGGTACAGAGAGCAATGGGTTTGGGACACAATATTTTGAGGCAAACACAGAGTTGAGGCATTCGACTTTGTCACGTGCGGTGTCAAATGTGTAGCCATTTGAGGTAAGGCAGGGGATGGAGGGGGAACAAACACCAGAAACGGATTTGACCAGACCCCACCAGGATTTGGAGGAAGGAGACAGGTTTGAGAGTTCAGTCTTGAGAGTGAAGAGATATTGTTTCCTGGCTCTCCTGTGGGTGGACACACACTTGTTCCGAGCTTTGTGAAAGGAACTGAAATTGCCTTCCGTTGGATTAGCCTTCCATGAGGCAAAGGCAAGTTGTTTCAGGGCAACTGCCTCACCACAAGATTCCGTGTACCATGGACGGGAGGAAGGGTATGACAACTGAAGACGAGATGGGATAAATCTGTTCATGAGAGAGGGCAGTTTACTTTGGAAGAATTCCCAGGATGAGATGATGTCAGAGACAGTAGAGATGGGAGACCAGTCCAGGTGATTGATGGCTGCTTGCAGCCCGTGCCAGTCGGCCTGAGTGAAATGCCAGACTCGTCGACGCTAAGGAGGCTCTCTGAGAATGGCCAGAGAGATGTCCACTTTAACAAGCAAATGATCAGAAGAACCGATTGGAGCAGAAGAAGAGCAGTAGACATTTGCAGGGAAGTTTGTCATAGACACGTCTAGAAGAGAAGATACTCCGTTGACTGAGATCCGAGTCAGGAAATTGACAGTTTGTGTCAGTCCCAATGAGTCGCAGAAGTCCTTTGCTGAGGTGCCATGGCTGGTACAAGAGGTAGCTGGCATGATGACAATTGAAGTCACCACATATGAGGAAGAGAGAGTTCGGCTGAGTGGATAGAAGTTGGTCTATATTGTCAGACAGCGAGATGTAAATGGGGTCATCACTGTTTGGTGGACGGTAGAAAACACATATGAACAAAAGGTTCTCCGTGAGAGCGGAGGGAAAGCCAGAGGTATGCCTGGGGGTGTGTGGGGTGAGGGCAGTGCAGGGAGAGTGAGGAAGAGAGTTTTTGATAAATACAGCAACCCCACCACCAGGAAGAGGCTCAGGTCTATCATACCGGAGGAGGGAGTAACCAGGGAGAGATATTAAGGCATCAGAGACGTCTTGAAGGAGGAAGGTTTCTGTTAAGCAGATCAAGTCTGGTTTGTCAGAAGCAACCTGTATGGAGAGATCAATCAGGTTTGAGTAAAGGCCCCGGATGTGTGAGGTCCATACCGTTAAGGAAGAGGGAGGAGGAGCATCAGATACCGGAGAGGGGAGGGGTAGGGAAAGATGCGAGAGGGGGGGGGGGTAGGGAGACCTGTTGATAGTGTGTCGGAGATTGCAGAAAAACTAGGAGAAAGGGAAGGATGAGGAGGACAAAAGGCTAGATGGTGATGGGATGAGGCACGGTGAGGAATTAGTTGATTGAGGAGGGGCAGAGGGAAGTACAAGATTGGAGGAGGCAGAGGAATGAGTTGGAAGACAGAGGAAGCGTGGAGGAGGCAGCTTTGTGGATGAGTTAAGAGGCAACTTTGAGGAGGAGGTGATGTGGGAGATTTTAAGAGGGAGGGAGGTGAGGGGGGCTTGATTTGATGGGTAGTTTTGAAGGGGAGGGGAGATTGGTGAAATTTGAAGGGGATGGGTTAGGGGGGAGATTTTAATGCGAGGGGTGAGGGGGGTTGATTTTAAGGGGACGGTGAACAGGAATATAGCGTTAATCCCGTGAGAGTTGGTGTGCTGCGGGATTTGGAGCAGACATTATGTAAGCTGCGGGGGCACTGTGGGGCGTCACGTTTTCAGAGTGAAGAGTGTCGGCCATTTTTTTTGTGAAGCTCGGACACGACGGCACGTGTGAGGCTATACCAATGGTAAATACTCGCATTTTTCATTGAAAGACATGATGGAGTAATAAGTAAGAACGGTGTCGTATTTTAGTGATGAAATGCTGCACGTAAAAGTAGGATGGTTTTGGGTCCGAGAGCTGAGCACATGTTGTAATATTCCAGGGGGTGAACTCTGGAGGAGAATAGCGCTGGTTTTGTACGAGATAGGACACATATTTTTTAAGTAAATCCAAAGTTTTGACCTCCTGTGACAGTTGGTGTGCCGGGTAGCAGCTTGGTGTGCAGGTCGGGAGAATGGTCTTGATTCGGGGACTGTGCCGATCCTTTCTTTTCTTTTCAGGCCATTCGCCATTTTTTTATTTGCCATTTTTGACTTTTGTCTTTGGCTATTCCTATACATTTCTCAACTATTTTGCTTTGTAAAGTTACCACAGTGTGACAGTGACTTTGTTTTGCGAAGTGTTGATTAAAATTCCAAAAACACAATTTCGCGACTCGACAACAAAATTATTCCAGTGAAGAACTACGTGTAATTTGTTTGTCTGAGTGTTCTGTGCAACACATATATACATATATATATATATATATATATATATATATATATATATATATATATATATATATACTTGGCTCGGTGAGCTCCGCTCGCCTCACCAAGCGTCGTTACTGAGGAACGGGCTTATTTTAGCTGAGGATAATGACTGTACCTGAGTTGCTGTGTTATCATGATTTACACCAATCATAATACAAACAATTACTTTGCACAAATGTATTTGTTGTGTTTGTGATATTACATTTTTATAAGCAATTTAGGTTGAAGATTTAGGTTGAATGTTTTTTTTTCCAAGAAAGAACCCCTCAGCACATACATAGGGGAGGGGTCGGTGCAGACTGGAAGTTTGGGACGATTACACCTCACCACCACATAATTTAAAACACCTCACCACCACGTAATTCAAAACACCTCACCACCACGTAATTTAAAACACCTCACCACCACGTAATTCAAAACACCTCACCACCACGTAATTTAAAACACCTCACCACCACGTAATTCAAAACACCTCACCACCAAGTAATTCAAAACACCTCACCACCAAGTAATTCAAAACACCTCACCAACAAGTAATTGAAAACACCTCACCACCACGTAATTCAAAATACCTCACCACCAAGTAATTCAAAACACCTCACCACCACGTAATTCAAAACACCTCACCACCAAGTAATTCAAAACATCTCACCACCAAGTAATTAAAAACACCTCACAGCCATAAAACACGTAATAAAAACACCTGACCACCACGAAATTAAAAACACCTCACCACGACGAAATTGAAAACACCTCACGACCACGAAATTAAAAATACCTCACCACCACGAAATTAAAAACACCTCACCACCACAAAATTAAAAACAACTCACCACCAGGGAATTAAAAACACCTCACTACCACGAAATTAAAAACACCTCACCACCACGAAATTAAAAACAACTCACCACCAGGGAATTAAAAACATCTCACCACCACGAAATTAAAAACAACTCACCACCAGGGAATTAAAAACACCTCACCACCACGAAATTAAAAACACCTCACCACCACGAAATTAAAAACACCTCACCACCACGAAATTAAAAACACCTCACAGCCACGTAATTCAAAACACCTCATCACCAACTAATTCAAAACACCTCACCACCACATAATTAAAAACACCTCACCACCACGATATTAAAAACACCTCACAGCCACGTAATTCAAAACACCTCATCACCAACTAATTCAAAACACCTCACCACCACGTAATTATAAATACCTCACCACCACGTAATTCAAAACACCTCACCACCATGTGATTTAAAAACACCTCACCACCACGTCATTGAAAAGCACCTCACCACCACATAATTCAAAATACCTCACCACCACATAATTCAAAACACCTCACCACCACGTAATTCAAAACACCTC
Organism: Myxine glutinosa; assembly: GCF_964187855.1. Lineage (NCBI taxonomy): Eukaryota > Metazoa > Chordata > Myxini > Myxiniformes > Myxinidae > Myxine > Myxine glutinosa. The sequence goes on from NC_136261.1 coordinate 330,931,092, forward strand.
ACCACCATGTGATTTAAAAACACCTCACCACCACATCATTTAAAAACACCTCACCACCACATAACTCAAAATACCTCACCACCACGTGATTCAAAACCACCACAACGTTATTAAAAACACTTCACAATCACGGAAACAAAAGTTTGAGGGAGTCGTTAAGTGACAACACAGACACTGCCCAGATGTGTCGATATATAGATAAATGGCTGCACCCGAGTTGCCGTTTTGTCATTGTTTAAACCAATCATAATTCAAACAATTATTTTGCACAAATGTATTTGTAATATACGTGATATCACATTTTATAAACAATAATAATTGAAGTTGAAAAAAAAAATTCCTGAAAAAATTCCAAAAAAACAATAATAAATAATAATTGGATATTTTTTTTTTTTAATACCCTTCGGACATACCAACGGGAGAGATATGTGCGTACCATAAGTTTGGTACGATTTCACTAAAGTTTGAGAAAGTAGTTCAGTGACAAGACAAGACAAGACAACACAACACAGACACTGCACAGATATATGTATATATATATATATATAGGGGGCTGCAAAAGTAGGTATACAGTAAGGATTATAGGTGGATTGGACGTCAAGGAGCCGTTGACTGGCCACCACGTTCGCCGGATCTCACCCCTATGGACTTCTTTTTCTGGGGATGTGTGAAAGACAGGGTTTTCGCACGCAAGCCACGTTCTGTTGATGCCATGATTCAGTTCATACGGGAGGCTTGCCAGGAAATTGATGCTGATAAAGACCTTTGTGCCAGAGTGTGCATGGGTGTCCACACTCGACTAGTGGAGTGTGTGAATGCCGGGGGCAAACAGTTTGAACATTTGAGGGATTAATATGTTTATTATTGATATGTTTTTTATTCATATGTTATTATTGATATGCTTGTATAATCAATAAAATACGTTTTGTGTTTCATTACTGTATACCTACTTTTGCAGCCCCCTGTACCAACGGCATATATATATATATATATATATATATAAAAAGATATATATACAGTATATATAATATAATATATATATATATATATATATATATATATATATATATATATATACATATATACTGTATATATATATATATATATATATATATATATATATATATATATATATATATATATATATATATATACATATATATATATATGCAAGGAAATAACCCCACCCGAACCATGGCGTTAGTAGACATGCCGAGCGAAGCGAGCCGCGATTCGGGCCATTATCAGGAACTAACCCGATTGGAGCGGTTGTTAATCGTGCCACACTTACCCAATGGAGAAATCACTAAGACGGTCGAATTTAAGAGGAAACCAGGAAGAACAGGTAATTTATTTCCACTTTGTACAAATAAGAAGAGGAAAAGAAGAAGGAATGTACAATGAAGAGGAAGAAGCAGATACACAGGGCAGCCTTATGCAGTCTTATACTTATTCCCTGGACACGGGCCCGTTCGCACTCAGACTCGCTCTCAGACTCACTCACACGGGGTTGTAGATGGTCGGGTTGAGGGTCCACAGATGGCGTCCACAGCTCGTCCGGTCCCCGACTCGTACCATGCAGGCGGTGGAAGACGGCAGGCAGCTGTCCGCATAGCGTAGGCGCGAGGCGGACAATTATATATCGGGGAAAGGTCGGTTGGCTGGCGATTATATTGCGTACGCAATAGGTGTACCGGCGCCTTTACACGTGCTCCCGGTATCGCTATGTCCCATGCGCCACTTCCCCAATGATGTTACCAAAGCGCCTTTCCACACAAGTCCTTCGGCACGAATGCCAATGCTTGGCTTCCCTCGCGAGTCCTTCACCACGCTGCAGTCCTTCCCAATCCTCGAGCGCCCGCATCTTAACTCAAGCCCACAGCGCGTTTCTCCTCCTGACTCTGCAAGCGTCTCTCCCGTAACACAACCAGTGCCTCTCCCTTCTCAACTGTTCAACAGAGGACCCCCGGCTCATAACTCGATACTGCAACTGACACGCGCCTCTCCCTTCTCATAAATGAGGTGGGGGCCTCACGCGACGGGTTTTATTGCCACGCCCAGCGAACCCTCTGGAATCTCTAGCCACACCCTGTCAGGCGATGTCGCCTCAGCCCTGGTTGGTTGATGGGGTCTCACTGGCTCCGCCCTTGATGGCTGCTTGACGTGGCCACACCCCCACCCTTGCGCTCCGCCCCCTTTTCGGGCCTTACCTCGTGGCATTTGGGCTGGTTTGAGCGAGCAAGAGCAGCAAACGCTGCTGGCAGCCAAAGCGTAACAAACTGCGAGGGGCAATGGGGTGCAGACAGGATAGGCGCAATGGAGTCGGGTGGAGGGAGGCTGCAAAATGGACGGGGCCTACTCTTATTTGTTTTACACAACGCAGATGCAACTATTGGAAATGGCCTTATCCTAAACACATACGATGAAATAACTAACGTCTAAGGTGACCTACGTGTTGCATGTGGCCTAGCTATGGGGTGCAACCTTTAACCTTTAATGATGTTTCCTGTGTGGGTTCTCAAAACCGCAACACTGCACCCCTCCTTTGAAGATGGACCCTTTCCATGCCTTCCTCCAGGTGACGTGCATAGCCCTCACTCGGCGGTGTATCCGTGGACTCTGGCACGGGACCGCAAAACAAGTCGGTGGGGGCCCGCAACTCCCGCCCATACATAAGCAACGCTGGACTGCATGCGGTGGCCCCGTGCTGGCTAGTTCGGTAGGCCATTAACAAATACGGGAGATGTTCGTCCCAGTCATCCTGACGGGTGGTGGTGAACAATGCCAATTGTTGAACCAGGGTTCTGTTGAATCTTTCGACAATCCTGTCAGATTGAGGTCTTAAGGGCGTTGTCCTTGTCTTTCTAATTGACAGGAGCTTGCACACATCTTTTAGCAATTGGCTTTCAAAATTTCGACCCTGGTCGGTGTGCAGCTCCTCCGGAATCCCATGCCGACATACAAATCCTTCCACAAAGGCCTGTGCCACCACCCCGGCTTCTTGGTTGGGGAGGGCATAGGCCTCCGGCCACTTGGTGAAATAGTCCATTACAACGAGGATGTACTTGTTACCTTGGCGGGTGCGGGGTAGTGGTCCTAGAATATCCATAGCCACCTGCTCAAGGGGGGCCCCCACCTGGTGTAATTGAAGGGGGGCCCTCATCCTCCGTGCTGGTCCCTTTTTAGCAGTACAGGCGTCGCATCTCCGACACCAGTCCTGTATATCGCGCCCCATATTTACCCAATAGAACCCCCGGCGGACCCGAGATGTTGTCTTTGTCCTTCCCAAATGGCCGCCGGAGCGGGTACCATGCACCTGCTGTAATATGATGTTCTTAAATTTGTCTGGGACTATCACCAGCCAGGAAGTTCTCTCAGAGGGAACCTCCACCCACTTGCGATATCAGATGTTGTCTTTCAATTCCAGGGTTTGCCACTGAGCCCAATATGCCATTGTTGGCGCCCCGAGGGGGGTGACCTCTTCCCCATTAGGTCTTTGTCCCAATCGAACCCATTCGTACACCGGTCCCAGTACGGGATCCTCCCGCTGGGCCGTGCTCCAAGCCAATGTTCCAAATTCTTCATCTGCGGTTAGTGGCAAAATTGGCCCTCTCACCCGGGTTGCACGGACGACGATGGTAGGGATGGAGGCTGCCAATTGTTCCCTCTCCTCGTGTCTCGCACAAAATTTACAATTTTCCCCCAAACAAGGACGTCGAGAGAGTGCATCGGCATTCCCATGGGCCTTCCCGGCCCTATGGGTCACATTGAAATCGTACTGCTGCCGCTTTTCCAACCACCTTGCAATTTGGCCCTCAGGTTCCTTGAACCGGAGGAGCCATTGCAAGGAGGAATGGTCAGTTCAAACCAGAAATTTCCGCCCGTACAAGTACGAGTGGAAATGGCTCATGGCAGCCAGCATAGCCAATAACTCTTTACGAGTGACGCAATAATTTTGTTCGGGCCTACTCATGGCCCGACTATAATACGCGATCACTCTCTCCACGCCCCCCTGTGTCTGGGACAAAACTGCGCCCAATCCTTCCTGGCTTGCATCCGTGTCCAGGGTAAATGTCCCGTCACTAGTGGGGTAAGCTGGAATGGGTGCGGATGTCAAACACCCCTTCAATGCTAGGAAGGCCTCTTGGCACTCCCTTGTCCAATTAAATCTTGTCCCCTTCTCCGTAAGCCGGTGAAGGGGCCGGGCCAACTCTGCAAATTTTGCCACAAAGCGCCGGTAGTAGGAGCAGAGTCCCAAAAATCCCCCGCACCTCCTTGATGGTACGTGGTGCGGGCCACTCCTCTACCGCTGTAATTTTGCCTGGGTCTGTTTTTACCCCCTCGTGACCAATGATGTGACCTAAATAGGCCACCTCTCTAGCAAACAAAGTGCATTTACTCGGACTCAGCTTTAACCCTTTAACCCTGATGGGGGCCGTTACCCCGGTAGCTAAGGCACCCAAACACCTGTTCCAAATTAGCTATGGCTTGGGGGAATGTTTTAGCATGTACCAGGATGTCATCCAGGTACACCAGGCATGACTGCCATGGCATGCCGCCCAGTACATGCTCCATCAATCGTTCAAAGGTGGCGGGGGGCATTACACAAACCAAACGGCATCACAGTGAACTGATACAGCCCCTTACCTGTGGAAAATGCCGTTTTCTCCTTTCCTGCCCTATCCATCTCCTCCTGCCAATACCCACTCTTGAGGTCCAAGGTTGAGAACCAATTTGAGCCCGCAACGGCATCAAGGGTATCGTCAATTCTTGGCAGGGGATACGAGTCTTTGAGTGTCACGTTGTTCAGCTGGCGATAGTCCACGCAGAAACGCGTGGTCCCATCTTTCTTTTTGACCAGCACAACAGGTGACATCCAAGGACTTCCCGAGGGCTCGATGATACCTGCATCGAGCATTTTTCTACCTGCTCGTCAGCTTCCTCCCTCTTGCTCCAAGGGAGCCGTCGGGCGGGCTGACGAATAGGCCGGGCCTCACCGGTGTGGATCTGATGTTTCACCAGGCCCGTACGTCCAATATCCTCGGAGGACAAGGAGAAGATATCCAAATGGGATTCAATTAATTTGTGTAAGGCCTCCCTCTGGGTACCCTCCAACTCTACGCTACTTCGATTTACCATCTCACAAATGGGATCGGGACAATTCCGAGTACTTTCTGAAGACTCCCTCTGGGGCCGGCTCGGCTGGAAGTTCTCGTCCCTCACTGGCGCGACTTCGTTAACTAGGGTGCAGCCGGCTATCTTCGTGCCCCGTCCTATAGTGCGTTGTTCCGTACTAATATTAATTACTCGGACGGTCACCACCGGCCCGTCCGTATTTACGAGGGTGCGGCCCACGACTAAACCCGGGATGGATTGCGCTGCCACCGGTTCGACTAGGCCGCAGGACTCCTGCCATGTTGGGCGAGCTAGCCATCCAGCCGGCACGATTGCCTCGGCCCTCGGGGGAATGGTCACTCTCCATTCGGAGATGCGGTGATGGAAACAGGCCCGCAGCACGTCGTTGGCGTTGACCGCGAGCGGACCTTACATATGCGAGGGGCTGGAATGCTGTGAACGTATAGCGTGCCAAACGCTCTCTCTCTCCCGATCAAACAAGGTCCGTATCAAACAGGCAGTTCATAACATCAAGCTCTCTCAGCGCAGTTCTTCAATAAACAGTTCGTGCAACGCAATCCCCGGTGCAGTTCGTTACCATCGATGGTTCCCTGCACAGTCCGTGATAGGGCTTGGCGCGTGCGCTTATATAGTGCGCTTATAGATCAATCCGCGCCACGCCCGCCAGTGAGCTCACCTCAGCCCTGGTTGGTTAGCGAGGGCTCACCGGCTCCGCCCTTGATGGCTCGTTGACAGGGCCATGCCTCGTTCTTGGCGCTCCGCCCCCTTCTTCTCCAAGCTTGACCGCGTGCGTAATGGCGTCGCCTGAGCGAACGCTGAGGCGGCTGCGGCTGGCAGAGGCGCGTAACACAATTTGGGAGAGAGAGACTGGCAAAATGGACGGAATGGGGCCTATCTTATTTGATTAATGCAACGCAGATTCAACTATTGGGAACACAGCCTTATCGGACACATATTAAGGAAATAACTGAAAGTCCTATGGTGTCCTACGTGTTGCTGTGGCCTAACTATGGGTGCGACCTTTGACCTTTTAAATGATGGAATATTTACAAGTATTTACAAAGTGAGGGATTCTCAAAACCGCAACACTGCACCCTCCTTTCCTCCAGCCCCGACCCGGGCCGAAACAACTTTAACTTAGTGTGACACTTACGTGTGGTTACCCTCTACTTTTAACCTCACCCTGAGTGCGACAGTTTTAACACTAAATATGTCCCGCCTGCTGCGTTGCATCCGATCTAACTGACTCATGCCCACAGACTAACCGAATTGCGGAATTATTCTGAAACTACACATTTAAGTCGGTGGGGAGCATTATTTACAAAAACACTAATTATTTACAAACTGTCACCCAGGACCTGTCTTTTGTGGGAAAAGCAGAACTTTTGAAAAGAGGAAAAATATTGCCATGCACTGCACCGATGCACCATATCATATGCACCCATAAAATAAAATGCACCAAAAGCACCATAAATGAAAATGCACAGAAAAGCACCAAAAAGCACCATCAAGGAAAGGCACAAAACACACATTTAAAAAAAAATAAAAAAAATGGTGTCTTCTTTATTCTCTGCTTGTCTGCTGGGCCGATGCTTCCGGTTGATCTTCATCTTGATGTCTATTTAATAATAAGAAAGGGCACAATCCGCGTCCGCTTTTTATTATTTCTGGCCAGCAGGGCCAACTTGGGTGGTCCACCTGCATGGCATGGCGGCCACTCTGAGAACACAGTGGTCCACAACTAGACACCGCTGGCAACAGTGGCCGTTCCCAGCAGACTTGCCAGGCCACAGTACGTGTGGTCCATAAGGTGGTGCTATGCCGCAGAACATGTGTTCCATATGGTGCATCAGTGCAGGCCGGAGGCAGCAAGGGTGCGGGCGCACAACTGTTGTCACCTGCACACTCCTCCCACCCCCCTGGGCACAAAAGAACAATGGTCCGTGAGTGGGGGGAAGGAAGGACAAGCAGATCCGCAGGCAGGGGCGCAAGGGTACACACCAATACAAAGCAATGCAACATGAAGGGCACGGGAGAGCGAGCCGAGAAAGCTCGTCCCTAACCGTTCGTCACCCCCCATGTCACCTACTCTACCCTTGCCCTTACCCGTATTTACACAATTTACAAATCCGTCACTATCGTCTTGTCCCCCATTCCCTCTAATGCCAAATTCATCCCCAATCCCTCCTAAGGAAGGAAGGGATGGAATACTAAACAATGTCTCACCCACGTCGAGATGCGTCTTTCATTCCCAACATGTCTGCCAAAAAATGTGGTGTGGAGTCTTATCACCTTAGGCGAGTGGATGCGGATGGTGCGAAGAGATTTTCTCCTATCTACCTTCTAATTGACATTAACACTTTAAACTACCCGGGGTCTTGCCCTGCCAATCCATTGGCCATCTTACTCTATGTGGTTCTAAAAACCAATTCCCATTGAACATACTGTGGCACTCACCGATTTGGGGTCTCACTCCCCCGTTTTCAATTCTGTGCCCTCGCACAATTTCAGGGCTGGGTCGTGTGGCTCACCAGCAGGTCCGCTCACCTGCATACCTCCGCCACTGCAGTTGCCACCCGAGCTTACCTGCTCCTCACCCTAACCTGGGGAAGGCCCTCTGGCTCTCTCACCCCGCTACCGCCTTCTCTGGCATCGGGCTACCCGGGTCCTTCTCTGGATCCTCGGGCCCCCATTGGACTCTAACTGGCTACCAGAGCCTACCTGCGGCCTCACCTGGCCGACAGACTACCAGTGGCGGAGTGCCCAACCAACCATTCGTACTAACAGGCCACACGCCCAGCCATTCCATACACTCATGCACCCAACAAAACACTTCTGTGCAACTACCCGCACCACAGATGTCAATATCCAACCACAATTTACCTACTCCCTCTACCTACTTTTAAACTACCCTGCCCGGGTATTCGGGAAGGGGTCCATCCTTCCCCCATCCACTCCTTCGCACCATACACTCCACTCCACGTATTCCACACTCCCACTCCACACCATTCATTCCATACTCCATTTACTCCAGACCATCTATTCCATCCAACCATTCTCCCTTGCCACCATGCAAGCCAATCACTCAATGCACAATCACACACATCCTCGATACTCTGCTCAATACACTTTCTACACACACACACACAGCATTCACGAGCAATTCCTCTCAATACCTCATTTCATCCAAAATGTAAAGCTCATACACACAGCATCATTTAACGATCTATTGCCCTTCTAAGATTAGTGCTTCCCAGTCATCCCATTAAACTATGCACATCCCACGTCATTATCAACCATCTACTCTACTCTACGTCCCCACTACAGGTACAAAGTCACTACTTAACTCTCAAGTCACCTATGGTCATTACTAGGTCACTATACATTTTTCCTAACCCTCCCGGGCTAGTTTGTACAGCCAAACCCCATAAACTACAGCTCCTCTGCCCAAAAGATGGATGTGAGGGATGGTAGGTCTACCATCCCTCTACATCAGATACCATTTGCCATCATCACTATCACTCTCCGTTCACTACTCCGAGCCTCGCCGGGTGCGGTAATGCATTTTCACAGCTCGGATTCGAAAAGCCGGCTATCCGTGCGGATGGTTAGTCCCCTGTTGGTTGGGTCCGTCCGGCATTTAAGATGAGGTTTCCTCATTTTCCTCATTCCTTCCTCCCTCATTTAAGGGAGGAGGTTTTGTCGGGCCAAGGCTCCAGGCACCATCCCTACGCAGGGCCTTTCGCTCCCATACGCGGTGGCCCGGCCTTCCCCGGCCGGAGCGCCGCCACCACAAGGGGGCGCCGCTCCGAACCCTTCTCCTTCCCCTCGAACCGGGCCGATCGCTTTGCCTAACAAAGCGCGACACCGACCGTGCAGGGCGGAGCCCGGCCCGAATCGTGCAAGGCGCTCCGTGCAGGAGCGACGCGGCACCGATCCCGGCCGGCTCCCGCAGCACACAAAGAACATCGCGCCCCGAGAGCTCGCGTCGGCTATACGTCGGCCTGAACGCTGTCCCGGTTAACGTCGATGCCCGACTCGCATGCTCACACCATTAGTTCCTTTCTTCACTCACACATCGAGGCGTCTCCGCGCCTCTCATACACTCCACGCACTCTTTTACCGCACTCTCTCTCCGTGCACTCTCTTCTCTCGCACACCCCATTATCACACACACCTCCGTTACGCACTCCGTAACACTCCCGGGTGTACACTCCGTTGCACACCCACTCAGCGCACACCTACCCACGGGTGTGCATTCTCCTGTCGCACACCCAATCACGCGCTCCACAACCAACTCAGGTGTGCATCCTCACACACGCTCCTCAACCAACTCACTCTCCGTGTCACACTCTTCCAACCCACTTTCACACTCTATAACACACTCATTCTTCGACACACACTTTTTTCTTACACGTGCGCCATTTCCACTCACACAGCACACAAAGGACCTTCCACAAGCGCGCGGGTTACGCTGGAATCCCAAGCGCGCGAAAATTCTTTTTGCGCTAAACACTTTCCCGAAAAACCTCTTAACACCATATACAGCCCGGCTTACCTTTGGGATCCTCTTCTCCACACGCACCTGCAAATCTTTAAAAGGATTAGCAAGTACGGCATCAGGATGCGAATACAGACTTTGGGCATATTCCATTCCTTCCTCCCGCGAGTGCTTTTCTAAGTCTGCGGTCTCTTCCACCCCAATTTCCACTATTGCTTCGGTTTCTTTTCTTAGCCCAACGACCGCCGGCGCGCTCAAAAAATTTTCTTTTTATTCTGCGGCCGTTGGCTTTTCTATACCCCGGGTCGCGATTTCTATACCCGTCCACGTATCTTCGCTTTGCTCCAACTCGCTTTTCCCGCGCTCCTCAAGCCGCGCTACCTCGTCGCATACAAATGCGACCTCCTCACCCGCCCTGCGGTCAATGTCTTTTCCAACTTCTTTTATCTGGACACCTATTTCATTTGCACACTCTTGTTAACCCGTCCTTCATTCTTTTCATTTGATTCTCCCGGGTGTCCATCTTGCCCTTCACCCTTGTTAACCCCTCGTTCATTTCGCCACTCACGTCCTCCAATTGGGCCCCTAATTTACTTTCTACCCCCCTATTTGGTCTCCCATATCATTTCTCAACCCCCCAATTTGATTCTCTAATCCCACAAATTTGCTTTCTAACCCCCCAATTTGGTTCTCTAATCCCCCAAATTTGCTTTCTAACCCCCCAATTTGGCTTCCCAATTGCTCCCTGTAATTTTCCATGTCTTCACCCGTCTTGACCATAAAGGCCCTCATTTGCATCATAAATAGGCCCCAGTCCATTGGCACCGCGGGCTCGGTTGCCGCGGCCATGTGTGAGGCGCCGCCATTTTGTGCGCCTGCACTCCCCACTACCGCACCCTCTTCAACCTCCTCTTCCATTCCTCCCACTTCTTCCCTGGGGTCCTGGGTTAATTCTACCCCTTCCTCTACCTCTTAATTTTCCCCCACCAGCATCCGATCACCTTGATTATCCATGGCACGATTTTAATTTGGTTTTTAATGCAAAATATTTCGGCCGCTCAAAATTTTGACCCAATTTTTTTTTTTTCAGATGTATTAAAATTTGGTTCAGGTCCAATCCCACTCCCAGACACCAATTGTTGCGGATTCGGGGGTCAGCTCTCCCCTTATCAAGGGGGGGTTAATCCCCTTGTCTTTTAAGCTGGCCGTCCCCCAATCCTGGAAATTATGACACTCCTCCCGGTCGGTCTTGGGTAGGGTGATTGATCAATTTGGGGTCCCAAATACCTAATTACCAACCCCGACCGTGAGCAGGGAAATAACTCCCGCTCGAACCACGGATAAGATGGAATATTGCCGAGCGGTTAGCAATCCGCGATCCGAGCCATTGCGGTGATGGAAACAGGCCGCCAGCATGTCGTTGGCGTTGACCGCGAGCGGACCTTACATATGCGAGGGGCTGGAATGCTGCGTACGTATAGCGTGCCAAATGCTCTCTCTCTCTCTCCCGATCAAACAAGGTCCGTATCAAACAGGCAGTTCGTAACAACGAGCTCTCTCGGCGCAGTTCTTCAATAAACAGTTCGTGCAACGCAATCCCCGGTGCAGTTCGTTACCATCGATGGTTCCCTGCGCAGTCCGTGATAGGGCTTGGCGCGTGCGCTTATATAGTGCACTTATAGATCAATCCGCGCCACGCCCGCCAGTGAGCTCACCTCAGCCCTGGTTGGTTAGCGAGGGCTCACCGGCTCCACCCTTGACGGCTCGTTGACAGGGCCACGCCTCGTTCTTGGCGCTCCGCCCCCTTCTTCTCCAAGCTTGACCGCGTGCGTAATGGCGTCGCCTGAGCGAACGCTGAGGCGGCTGCGGCTGGCAGAGGCGCGTAACACAATTTGGGAGAGAGAGACTGGTAAAATGGACGGAATGGGGCCTATCTTATTTGATTAATGCAACGCAGATTCAACTATTGGGAACACAGCCCTATCTGAAACACATATTAAGGAAATAACTGAAAGTCCTATGGTGTCCTACGTGTTGCTGTGGCCTAACTATGGGTGCGACCTTTGACCTATTAAATGATGGAATATTTACAAGTATTTACAAAGTGAGGGGTTCTCAAAACCGCAACAATATATATATATATATATATATATATATATATATATATATATATACTAGCAGAAGTACCCGGCATTGCCGGGCGGGGGAGGGGAGGGGGAGGGGAACGGGGGGGGGGGGTGGGAGCGAGCCCCTTGGCAAAGCGAGCGATTTTTTTTTTCATAGCGTCATAGCGTTCATAGCGTCATAGCGATTTTTTTTTTTCATAGCGTCATAGCGTTCATAGCGTCATATCGTTCATAGCGTCATATCGTTCATAGCGTCATAGCGTTCATAGCGTTCATAGCGTGTCATAGCGATTTTTTTTTTCATAGCGTTCATAGCGTCATATCGTTCATAGCGTCATATCGTTCATAGCGTTCATAGCGTTCATAGCGTGTCATAGCGATTTTTTTTTTCATAGCGTTCATAGCGTCATAGCGTTCATAGCGTCATAGCGTCATCACGTGATCGCTCTGAGCGAGCTCTGAGCGTCATAGCGATTTTTTTTTTCATAGCGTCATAGCGTCATAGCGTTCATAGCGTTCATAGCGTCATATCGTTCATAGCGTCATAGCGTTCATAGCGTCATAGCATCATCACGTGATCGCTCTGAGCGAATCAGCGCCCACCTGCTCTGATTCCGTTGATTCCGTGCGCTGAAATGCGCTGAAGTAAATATGAATAAAAAATATGGATCGTCAAATATTTTGAGTTCGGCCATGTTCGTCCCAGGCTCAATGGCCATGTCTATGCCAAATATCAAGCACGTAAGCCTCTCCGTTTAGGAGTCTATCGGTAACATTACACACACACACACACACACAAACTGTGTTTTATATATATAGATATTGTTACGGTACGCGGTTAAGGATGGTATGTTTGCCGAGTGGAGGCTCTGCGACCGAACAGTTGTTCCCCGACTAAACCCGATTCACCCAAACGTTGGCCGTATCGCGCCACCGCTATTCAATCGGGAAAAGACTAAGACGACGAATGCAAAGAGGAAGAAGAAGACGTACAGAAGAGTAACGGGGTTTATTATTATTTACACACATAAGCAAAAAGAGCAGTCACGGGTATTTACAGCAGACATGAAAAAGCAGGTAACACAGTGCAAATTACTAGCTTATACTGACTTTGTTTACTACCCAGGACAGCACGAACAGAACAAACTCACGTACGCAAATGGATGGAAGGGTAGGAATCGCTTGGAGGGATGAGCAGGTGGGATCACAGGGCACAGCGAGCAGGTCCACTCCGGGCGGGAAGCGAGGAGCCGGCAGCTCCTTGTATTTGGCTTTACAGCGCACGCCAGCAGCTCCTTGTATTCGGCTTTACAGCGCACGCCGGCAGCTCCTTGTATTCGGCTTTACAGCGCACGCCGGCAGGGTCACTCGCTGCCCCGTCAGGGCTTCACACGGCTGGTTGAAACGGGGCTGGTTGAAGTGGCTCTTTGTCAAAGGCTTTTCGTATCTCTCACGCAACTCCGGTGCAACCCTGAACTCTCTCCCGGTGGACTGCCAACCCTCTTACGCACCTGGACTCATCTGCCGTATCTCTCGTGTAGCTTGTCCCAGCGATCGTCGCACCCTTCTCTCCAAACCTTCAGCGCGGGTCTGTCACGCCCTCCTCGGTTTCGGTACCGCCCTCCCCCCCGTGCTCTGTTTCGTGACCTTGTATGGTAATCCCACGGGCTTGTCTCCTTATTTGGGCATGGCGCCGACGGCACGCCCCTCGTGGCGAGCCACGGGCTTGTTTCCTTATTTGGGCATGGGGCTGAACAGCCCCACCCTTCGTGGCGCGCCCTGGGCTTGCCTCTTCCCGGCGACCCCGCCCCTCCTGTTCAAACAGAGCACGGAGCACATATTCACTATAGCAGCGAAATGAGAGGGCGTGCACCCCACGCTTGTGAACTGCTTTACCCGCAGATGGAGAGTTTGGCTGGGAAATGGAAGTATTGAAGGGGAGCTATTCTTAATTGATTCGGTGCAATGGAGTATTATTCTAATGGAAGACAAGGCCTTACTCTAAAACACATAATAAGATATAAGCTACTGTACAAGGGTTTTATCGTGTCCTTCAATGTGGTGTTTCATGGAATAACTACCGGGACGCCCTTTTTACCTTTACACAACTCTGGAGGCAGGAGGGGCCATATTCAACCAATGTTACACAACAATTTACCACTACAATACACACAATCAAAAAAAATACAATCCTCATATCCGCAACAATATATATATATATATACATATTGTTGCGGATCTCGGGCCCGTCGACGTACAGACGGGGGTTAAACCCTTTTCCCCCTCGGGCCTTCGAGTCCACGACCCACTTTACACTCGTGGGGCGGATTGCGGAGCAATTCCAGCTGCCACCCCGTAGCGAGCGTGCAGGAAGGGTATCGGGTCGAATCCCCACGTACCTTCTCTACACCCGCCACCACGAGAATGGGGACTGGACCTCGCACGAGTCACGCTGGTCTGATACGCCCGAGCGGTTTGCATGTCACGTGACTCGTGCCGTTAATTCTTATTGAACCCGATTGAGCGGTTTTATTCGTACAGTGCGAAGGCAATGGTGGGAAATGACATGAACGGCCAAATGGATGCGAAAGAACACAGGTTTATTATACAATTTATACAATGATCAGGGCAAAGAGACACAGAGCAGACACTTATCGTCCTTACTTAATCCCCGGACAAGGGCCCACTCACTCACGTGGGGAAAAGGATGAAGGACGACGCGCTCCAAGCGCGGTCGATGGCGCCGTTCGCTCCGGTCAGCTCGTTCGGCGTGTCCCTGGGATGTTCGCGGCATGTGCAGGGAGCTCAGGCAAGGAGATCGTTGGCATCTGTGGCCCCGGGAGAGATCGTCCTCGCAAGTGCTATTAACAGGCAGCAGAGCGCAGGGCAGGTAGAGTTCGTGGACAGAGAGCCTCGATCACAGAGAGAGTTCCAACCACACCTCTATCACAGAGAGCTAGTTCGGGGGCAGTCTGAGTTCGTGGATCCGGCCTGGGTTTTATAGCCCCTCCCCAGAGTCTCACCTGAATGTTCCAAACTCCTCCCCTGGCCGTCGTTGTTAGCCACTCCCCTTGAGCTTCCATTGGCTGCTTGCCGCTTACCGGCCACTCCCCTGCAGCTCCTCCCTCGGGCCTTCCAGACTTGTTCTGGGCGTAGCACATGACATTCCGACATTTTTGGTTCTTTTTGAATGAATTTACTACTATAATTCAGCTTTTACTCACGGCCGCAGAAGAATGACTACGATAATTCAGCTCAGCTTTTAATTGTGAAATGGGCCCAGCTCGGCCGACGCGGCCTCGCCACCTAGCCTATAACCTTGCCGGGGCCTGTCCCGACATTTTTGGTTCTTTTTGAATGAATTTACTACTATAATTCAGCTTTTACTCGTGGCCGTAGACGATTGACTATTATAATTCAGCTCAGTTTTTAATTGCGAAATGGGCCCGGCCCGGCCGAAGCAGCCTCAACCGGCCTCGTCACCTAGCCTAAAACCTTCCGGGGCCCGTCCCGACATTTTTTGTATTAGAGGTTTCCACCTATCTTTCACCGTTCAGGAGATTAGCTTGCGCAGACAAACAAACAAAAACTTTCTTTTATAATATAGAGAGGAGAGATATATACATATACAGTATATATACAGACTTGGCATTTAATATGCAATATTTTTTTGTGGGGGTGAATTTACTTTTCAAGTTGACTTAGAACCAAAAGTTCATTGGAATTATGTTGAAATTATTCTAGATTTTGTTAATGTGACCTTTAAAAGAAACAAAAACCACATTTGACATTTCGAAGCAAATAAATTGATCCTTGGAAGTGATGTAAACTGATATTGAACTCAATTCACGGATAGTACTGTGTTAAACTTCTGTACGTTTTTCAGAAGTATTTCTTTATTTTGCACATTAGCCAAAATATTTTTTAACAAAAACAAAAGTTAAATTACAACTGGGATTACGGAAAGTAAAATTACAGTTCAGTACGTCGTGTAACCCCCACGAGCATTCAGGAGAGCACGTACACGTTGAGGCATGCTGTTCACGAGATTTGCCAAGGTTTGGACAGGAATCGCTTGCCATGCAGTGACAATAGCCTGCTGCAATTCACGCACAGAGATCGGCTGCTGGTCCAAGTGGTCGATTTGACGCGTTCATTCTGCCCACAAGTTCTCTATCGGATTCATATCCGGGGACATGGCAGGCCACTCCATATGCTCTACACCACGGTCAGCAAGAAAGTGTTGGATCATGCGAGCATGATGAGGCCATGCATTGTCATCTTGGAAGATAAAGTTTCCTCGAAAGGCTACACGAGCAAATGGAAGCAATGTTTCTTCCAGAATGGCCCTGTACTTGAACTGGTTCAGGTTTCCATTCAGAACAACCAGGTCAGTTTTGCCCCCTGCATGAAAAGCAGTCCAAACGGTCACCCCACCACCTCCAGCTTGGACTCTTGGCACTATACAATCTTCGTTGTAGGCTTCATGCACTTGTCTGCGCACTCGGACATGGCCATCTTGACGATAGACCAGAAATCAAGACTCGTCACTGAAGATCACGTGATTCCAGTGTCCTGGCTGCCATTGACGGTGCTCTCTGGCCCACTGCAATCGGCGCTGGCGGTGTTGTCTTGTCAGGCGTGGCTTTCTCAGGGGACGCCTGGCACGATAGCCTGCTTTAACCAGTCGTTGGTTGACTAGCCTTCTGGATACAGGCACATTTGTCAGTTGCTGCCACTCAGCCCTAAGCCGATTAGCTGACTTGGTACGGCCATTGCGGACTAACTGGTGCAGCTGGCGATCATCCCTCCTTGTGGTTCTGTGGGGACGTCCTGGCCTCGATGTTGGAGGAGGGACACCCCTCTGAGCATTTCTTTTCGGGATCTTTGATACCTGACCTTGAGTGATGCCATACTGTCGAGCAATAGCACACTGTTTCATGCCGGAATTTCGTAAAGCCACCACTCCATGACAAACAGCATTGTCGAGTTGACGGACCATCTCCAGAGGAAGCGGCAATAACTTTTGTCGACGTGCAACAGTTGTTTTCCACTAATACAGAACGCAACAACCCTTATATACCCGATTGTGAAGCCAATCGTCAAATGTACCTGTGTGTACATTTTGTCACGCCACCTGTGATATAATCCTGTTATTGACTTCTTGCTGCGACAGACAATCAGTGACATGGTTCTTTTAACAAAGAAATCACCGAAGCGTAAAAGAAACTCTCACCAGATTGATATTCTGAGTTCAGAAAGGAAACCCAAGTCAAGAAAAAAAAAATTCCATATTAAATGCCAAGTCTGTATATATATATATATATATACATATATATATATACATATATATACATATATATATATACATATATATACATATACATATACATAACAACGTTGGGCAGGATGAGGCAGAGGTAGCACATTATCCACGAATATAAATTGCAAATCCAAATGCTATTCAAATAAAATAAAATAAAATAAACTTGACGAGCATTCATTCACAAACTGCAATCAAAACACAAATGCAACAAAACCTGTGCCTGTTTCGCAAGATGTTCGCCCAATTCCAACCAGATTTGTCACATAAATGGTAAGTAATGCAGTTCCTGTCATATTGTTCCCAAAGCCGGATTAAATGTAGACAGAAGGAGACAGACGCTCTGGGGCGTGTTGATAAGCCCTTCCCTTGAACATCAATAGGAAATGCTAAGCAATGGGCATCTCAATTAAAGCTGAAACCGGGAAAGAAATTTGCATAATCCGTAAGATATTGTATTTGTGGAGTAAAAATAGTAACGGTGACAATGTCAGTTGTTAAAATGAAAATCAAATTGTTTGAAGAGATTTAGCTCTGTGCTGCAAATCAATCCATCTCCAAATTACATAATACCTGAATCATAAATTACTCAGAACAAGCACGACCTGCTGACTGTATGGCTTTGCATCGAGGCTGTTCATGACTTTGTGTCACCGAAAACATCAGCCGAGATGCAGGATCAGGCTATTTCACTCAACATTCACTCCACATCTCAGCACTTTGACCTACTGCAGGTAATGATATTTCTTCAGCTAACGCCGAGCTGGAATATTTGGGCAGGGTACTGACAAACAGTAGATGTTTCTTTTCAAAAGATACAATCGCAGCATCCTCAACATCCACAACTTAAATGAAGATGACAAGTCAGGAGACGACGATGGTTCACGAGCGAGCGGTATTCAATGACAAAGGACGGACTATGACCGAAACAGGCCCGGACAGGCCAGGACCGGAAATATCAAAACGAAGGTTACCGACCTTGAAATTAGATAGAAATCATGTATAATCAGTTATGAGGTTAGTTAGCTACACAATGCTGAAAATTCGGTGAAAAATGAAATGGAAAAAAATAATAATAAATAAATAAATAAATAAAAATCGAGCTACGTGGGGCTAGACACATGACATTGGCCTAACCAAATACTGAAACCCCTGTCAGATTCCACCAAACCCCTCGGAGAAGATGTAGCTTGAACTCGATTACCCCCGAAAGACATCTTTTTCGGGCGTAGCTCCGCCCACAATGGGCGCAATACGCCCACTCTAGGCAAGACACAACCAGATCATGATATCAACCTCCCACCCAAGTTTCATCAAGATCGGATGATATCATCGGGTAGTTATGCTGCGGACAGACAGACACACACACAGTGTGTCACTTGATAACTCGTGAACCAATATTGCTTTTCTGTGCCAACTCGTGTAAAAGCTCGTCAAAAATGCTGGGTTGGAACAGTTTATTCGACCATCCAGCCTCGTGAGCATGCCAAAGGCTGAAGCCTCGGCCTAGTGTCAGATGTGCTTATATCTTCTTTATTTGTTTGACACCATACAGACGTAAATGAACACTCGTTTTACTTTGTGTGTGTTGTACATCACGTGCAGCGAAGTTCACCTCCCTATGCCTTGTATTTATTGTTATTTCTTAGTAAAGCTTCTGTACACCGCCCTTGAGGCTCGGTTTGCAAGCCACCGTCTACAATTCCAATAGAAGAGACATAATTACTCTTTTATGGAAAATGTTTTTCGAGTTTGTTTTATCCTCAAAAATAGACTGCAGTGAACACACATTAGTGTTAAAAGATTGACCTTTAAAACCTGCACTTATGAAGGGGGACAGACAACTGTACAAACACACAAACTGAATGTTTTATTTGGTATATCCTAAATGATGGCAAACTCTGAGATGCAGCACCCCCTGCTGGCTCCACATCAGAACGCTGGTTTCTCCTAATATTCAACTCAACAGAGGATACAAATGAAACTGGATAACTCACTGGAAAGTATTAAGCTAACTATTCAGCAAACCTGCCACCTCATCAATACCTTCCAAAAAGAATATACATAAAATACCTCTTCACCTCCTTTGAAAAACCATTTGGACCGCTTTGCAGATTATTCTTATTTATACCATCATCATTACCTTTGAGAGAGGAGAAGAAGAGGCACCAAAGCTGTTATTTCACATGAGGGCATCAATCACTCAGCAGGTAGTTGCACCATACTCTATGCAGAGTGTTGGTGCTACGAAGCAGTTACTACTACTAGGCTACAATCCTAGTCGGGTCGCCATTCCGGCTCAGGAATTTGTCATTTGGCCAGGGCACCAAATCCAGATCTGGCCTATCAGTGGGATACAAAATGTAAACTGTTCAGACTGGTGGAGGTATCCTCACTACCACGTGCCATTCTAGTTTTTGCCTGTGACTTTCCGCATAGTTTGCTTTAATAATGGTCAGGCTAAACACTGTCCAATCACCAAAATAAACTTTGTTGACTCTGAAGCCAATGCCTTACTCAACAACATCCTGTGAACACAGTCAATTGGCATACGCCTTGACATCTGGACACCATTATTACTCACCCATGTCCCATCATGTAATTGTGGAAGTGCCATTTAAACTTTTTCCTGTGCCAGGAATCTGTGGTCCCACCAACTAAACCCTACCTTAATTAGCCACATCAAATGAGTCACATAACTGGCAAAAAAAAAAAAACTAACTTCAACACAGCATATGTAGATCTCTTGATGGCATCTGCTTCTCGCTTTGCTTGCTGATGCAAGGACAGACTGCCTGACTGATTTGGGTTCAGGGATATTTGGGGTTATATGGTGGAGGCAAGGTATTCGTCTCAGCTAGGAATCTCCACCAAGTTATTTGGTGCCTTTGACCTGTCAATAAATCAACTCTAAAACAGTCCCTCCTCAACAATGACAAGAGTTGACGTGTACCAAGCATTTAGAAGGCCGAGCTAAAGCAGTTTATTGGAACAAGTTGTACTGCGTGATTTGTCTGCTTTTCCAGCAGTCAGTCAAGGCAGCAATTTAGAATTTGTTCAGGGTGCCTGCAATGCTCTTCAGGAAGGACACCGTGGAATCTTCAACATACACCAACGACCAATTCTGGCACACACAACACGGGGTCCTCTGGCTTAACGACCATCTGAGGAACAGCGCACAGATTGATCCATTACTCTGCCTGAAAAACACCAGGATGACAGTTTATAACTAGGCTGACATGCACCCAACTGCTCCTGGATTATGTGTCTTTTGCACCTGAGAAAGTGGAAAAGTTTCTGGCAACCCTCGACTTTGCTACGGGACCGGACAACATCATCTCACGTGTCCGAAAAACATGCTCTGCAGCTCTTGCACTTCCTCTTTCTGCCCTTTTCACCCTGTCATTTGCCCTAGGTCATCTTCCATCGACTTGGAAATCAGCAAACATCACAGCATTACATAAAACAGTGCAAAAACGGATCCGCCTAACTACCGACCATTTACCTTACTTCCAATCATCAGCAAGGTCATGTAATCCATCATCGCAGTTGACATAAAATCATTCCTTTTCTCCAACAACCTCATCTCAGATCAGCAATTCGGATTCAGACCTGGCCACTCTACCTTGGATGTTCTGCTTCTACTATCCCAACAATGGATGGAGACCCTCGATATCAGAAATGAGATCAGGGCCATCTCTGGACATTTCCCAAGCTTTCGATACAGTCTGGCATCTCACCTTGCTCTCCAAAATGTCTGCCTATGGAATCCAAGGCCAACTCCACTCTTGAATTAGTGACTTGCTCCACTCTCGGAGCCAACGTGCAGTTCTCGACAGACTCCATTCTTCTCCTCTCCCTGTTCAGGTTAGTGTACCCTAAAACAGTGTTTTCTGTTTCCAGACGGAAGCCAAACAGTTCAATCTTGGTTTCATCAGACCACAGAATCTTGTTTCTCACAGTCTGAGAATCCTTTTGGTGTTTTTTTGCAAACTCCAAGAGGGCTTTCATGTGTCTTTCACTGAGGAGAGGTTTCCATCTGGCCACTCTGCCATAAAGCCCAGATCAGTGGAGTGTTGCAGTGATGGTTGTACTTCTGGAAGTTTTTCCCATCTCCCCACAGGATCTCTGGAGCTCAGCCAGAGTGACCATCGGGTTCTTGTTCACCTCTATTACCAAGGCCCTTCTCCCCCGATTGCTCAGTTTGGCCGGGCGGCCAGCTCTAGGAAGAGTCCTGGTTGTTCCAAACTTCTTCCATTTAAGAATTATGGAGGCCACTGTGCTCTTGGGAACCTTCAATGCAGCAGAAATTTTTTGTAGGCTTCCCCAGATCTGCGCCTCGACACAATCCTGTCTCTGAGCTCTGCAGGCAGTTCCTTCGACCTCATGGCTTGGTGTTTGCTCTGATATGCATTGTCAGCTGTGAGACCTTATATAGACAGGTGTGTGCCTTTCCAAATCATGTCCAATCAATTGAATTTACCACAGGTGGACTCCAATCAAGGTGTAGAAACATCTCAAAGATGATCAAGAGAAATGGGAGGCACCTGAGCTAAATTTCAAGTGTCATAGCAAAGGGTCTGAATACTTATGTCAATGTGATATTTCAGTTTTTTTTAAAATAAATTTGCAAAACTTTCTAAAATCCTGTTTTCTCTTTGTCATTATGGGGTATTGAGTGTAGATTGATGAGGGAAAAAATGAATTTAAACGATTTCAGCATAAGGCCGCAACATAACAAAATGTGAAAAAAGTGAAGGGGTCTGAATACTTTCTGAATGCACTGTACATACAGACACACAGACACACACAAGTATATACAATTCATCCAACCCAAGATGATTCACAGATTCTTATAAATAAAATAAAAAAGACTTTTTTCCCATATCATAGATCCTCATGGTACAGATAGTCCGGCAGCTAAGCTAAATATAGCATAACAATTGTGCATTTTGTGAGGAAAGCACCAAATTTGGCACACTAGTAGACTATCATATTATGAAAAGATCTGGATGTTGGGCCATCTCAGATTCATAGATTTGATTTTTGCAAGATTTGCAGATTTTTCAGATTTGCAAGCTGAGATTGCAACGCCAGGGACGGCCGACTCCTTCCTGCGAGCTGCCCACGTCACCCGCACAAGAAGAGCTCATCAAATCACTGCAGAGGCACTGCACATCCTGCAACACCGTGCGTACGAACGCCACTATATGACATATGCTGATGATGCAGAAGACCTGCCTGAGTTCGAAGACTGGTATCACCAGAGAGGAGAAGACATTCCCAACTTTCAGTACTGGGCAACTGTGCTGGAACTAGAGATGTTGGTACTGGTCTACGTGCGTTCTCTGCGGCAGGCTTCATTCACGATGTACCTTGATGCCCTGACGGAACTGGTCCCATGCCTTAGACCACACACACTATGCCAGGTGGGTCCCTGTTCACCTGAGGGACATGGTTGCACTCCCAATGAAGCACCCAGATGTAGCCAGAGAATTCAGGGCTGGCAACTTCACTGTACAGAAGACGAAAAAGGTGTTCTCTTCGATCCCAATCGAATCGAAATCTTGCAAAAATCAAATCTCTGAATCTGAGATGGCCCAATATCCAGATCTTTTCATAATATTGTTATAGATCGCGGTTAGGATGTTATAGACCGAGCGGTGGTTTAAAACCGCGACCTAACAAAACTCACCCGATTCCACCCGAACGTTGGTTGTATCGCACCCTAGCTGCTCAATGAGGGAAAAGACAAAAGCGACGCAATGCAAGAGGAAAACGGAGACAAAAAAAAGGTTTGAAATATTACTACTGAATTTATTTCTACTATTTACACACAAGCAACAAAAAGCAATTCAGTTTATTTACAAGTACAAGACGCAGGTGACACAGTGCAAATTTAGCTTATCTACAACTTAACTTATTACCCAGGACAGAACAAACAAAGACGACTCACACGGGGAATTGCAGGAATCGCAGGATGTGGATGGCTGGAGGGAGAGGGAGAGGTCCAAGGGGGGGGTCCCGCCGCACAACCGGCGCGTTCAGCAGCCGCCGTTCCTGCCCCCTTTTGCGGCTGCCGGGTGTCGCTGCTGCGGCGGCCTGCAGTTGCCTTGCCAGGCCTTGTCTTACTCGCTTCTCACCACCGACTTCTCACCACCGCAACCAACTGTGACCACTGACCCTCCTTTTTGGCACCCGACTCAGACCAACTCTTCTCTCTCTCTTTCTCTCTCGGTGCAACCAACTCCTCCTCTCTCTCTCTTTCTCCGACCAACCCAGAGTGCATCTCCCTTTCTTCTTCTTTCTCCACTTCCGGTCGCGCCCTTTTATAGCGCCCCCAGCGATCACGCCCCCGGCGCTTTGGACACGCCCATCGGGGCGCTCACCTCGGCCCTGGCTGGTCGCACGACCCTCGGGCTCCGCCCCGGACGACGACGGGCGGGCGCGCCCCTCCCCTCCTCTGACGAGGTGGAGACACGCCTTTCTTCCCTGACTCGAGCCTCGTGGTCAATGGCGGTTATTGGAGGGGAGGTGATTGGGAATCGAGGGCTCAGCAATGACGAGAGGGGATGTAATATGGCAATCGAGGGTCGGCAATCACGAAAGGGGGATGTGAAGGAAATAGGGATTTTTGGGGATGGGAATGGAAGGGGATCTATTCTCTTTCACTGGTGCAATGGAGTACTTCAATTAATGGGGGACACAGCCTTATCCTAAAACACAGAATAAGATATAACTATCGAACATGAATATCCTATGATTGGCTGACGTGTATGCTTGTGGACTATGGGACGCCCTTTTGATCTTACACAGCTCCGGAGGCAGGAGGCACAGCACAACAACAATAATAATAATCATACAGCACACAATAAAAAAAATATATATACAGTCCTCATATCCACAACACTGCACTCTCCTCCTCTTAGGCACGTCCCGGGCCTACAACTTTTAGCTTTAGCGTGACACGTAGGTGTAGTTCCCTCTATTTTTAACCTGACCCTGAGTGCGACAGTTTAAACATAAATAAATGTGTCCCGCTGCTCCATTGCACCCTGCCTAACAGACTTTCGCCCACAGTTAACCGAATTGCGGAATGGTCTTCAAACTATACACTGACGGTGGGGAGCATTATTTACAATGACTCTGCTTTTATTTACAAAACTAACCCAGGACCTGTAATTGTTCTTTCTGGGGGGAAGGACAGTCTGCTCTGCATCAATGCACCATTAAAGCACCCAAAAACGCACCAATACACACCCAAGCACCAATCGGTGCAGTCACCATTGTTCAATGAATAAAATAAAACCAACAACCCCTAACCCTGCAGGTGTCTCTGGCTCTTCGGCTCCCTCTGCTGGTTATTAATATTTCTCTTCCAGATGTTGTCATTTCCTTTGCTTTGCTTACTGGCGGCCTATTTTCAATAAAACTTGCACCCAATGTGTCCTTTTTATTTATTTATGGCCCACCAGGCCGACTATGTGTATGGTTCACCTGTGGGGCATTGGTGCCCTGTGGCCAAGGTCCGCCAGCAAGATTTCGGGCCCTCATGGCCGGTTCCAGCAGAGGGGCCATGCCCCAACCCATGGGGTCCATAAGTGGTGCTCGGCCACTGACATGTGGTCCATAATGTGGTGCATCGATGCAGACAGCTGGTTCTGGGAATTTCGGGCGCACAATGGCCGACCCACGCACGCTCCCCTCGGCGCCCAACGGCGCACAGGTCATGTGGGAGACAAAAGGGGGACAAGACAAATGAGCGAGGGGTAAGGTCTCAAGGGTACACATCAAAAAGGCAATGCAAGGCGAAATGCGTACGGAGGGCGCAGTGAGAAAGCTCATCCCTACCGTACGTCACCCCCCTGTTACCTAGCCCACCCTTGCCCTTACCCCATATGTACAAAACCTACACATTACCAATTCGTCACTACTGTCACGTCTTCCCCATATTTCCCCTATATCAAATTCGTCACCACAATCCCTCTACTTCAAAAATTTGCCATCATCAATTCATCATCAATCCTCATAAGGAGGTAGAGATGGAACATCAAAGCACAATGTCACACCCACGTCATGATGCGTCTCACATTCCAAACATTTGCACAATAAAAAATAATAAAACATGGCATGGTGTGGAGTTACCTGTCACCTCCGGTGAGTGGGTGCAGATGGTGCGAGGAGATCCTTCATCCTAACTATCCTCTAAATGACTTTAACACACTTTACACTACCCGGGGTCTTTCTCCGGCCAAACCATTGGCCCTCTTACACTATGGGTTCTAAAAACCAATTCCCATTGGCCAAACTGTGGTGCTTTTCAATTTGGGGTCTCACTCCCCCGATTCATCTCCCGGTGCCCTCGCACAATTTCTGGGCCGCGACGTGTAGCTCTCCCAACAGGTCTACCCACCTGCACACCTCCACCACTGTAGTTGCCACCCGAGCTTACCTAGCTCCTCACCCTAACCTATCTAACTGGGGGCAGCCCCTCTCCTGGCTCTGTCACCCCATGGTGCCCTCTGGCACTGGGCTACCCGGGTCCGTCCTCCGGATCCTCGGGCCCCATCCACAACAACTACTACCGGCTCCCAGAGCCCACCTGCGGCCTCACCTGGCCGACATCCTTACAGTGGTGGAGTGCCCAAACCAACTACACACACTAACAGGCTACACGCCCAGCCATTTCCACAACACTAATGCACCCATCCAAACATCATTCTTCCAACCGCACCACAGATGCCAATATCCAACCACAATTTACCTGTACCCTCTACCTAACTCTTACACTACCCGCCCCGGGTATCCGTGATGGGGGTCCACTCTTCCCCCATTCACACCTTCGCACCATCCACTCCACTCCACAATTTCCACCCTACTCACTCCACGACCATCCATTCCAATACTCCATACCATTTATTCCAGACACCTGTCTTTCATTCACCTGTCGTTGCACACCTGTGCAATCCTACCTGGTGCCACCTGCACCCTCCTCCTCTTCCTGGACCAGTTGGTCAACACAACACACAATCACCACTACTCCCTCATACACTGCTCCATTCACCTGTTCAGTTGCACACCTGTGCAATCACACCTGTTCCATTCTCACCTGTTCAATCCTCACACACACGGCATCATCTCAGCTAACTACTCCCTTCTGAAACTTGCGCTTCCCAGTCGTCCCTTTAAACTATTGCGCTCCCTCGTCATTATCATCCACACTAATCTACCTGCGTCCCCACTACAGGTATCAGTCAGTAACTAATCTTAACGTCACCTAATGTCAATCTCTTCTAGATCCCTACCAATATAACCTAACCCACCCGGGCTAGTTTTCACTGCCATACACCCCATAAGCTATTGCTCCTTTGCCCCCACTCTGTGAGGGATGGTGGATTTGCCATCCCACCACATCGGGGGTCTCTCACTACCAATTTCGCTCGTCCAAATCCAACAATCAAAAATTTTCCATTTACTGCCAATTCTATTCACTTTTCTAAATTTTGTATCAAATCACTACTATCACTATCACCATCACCCGTCTACTTATTAGGTCCTCTCGGTGCGCCAATTCACATCTACAGCCCGGCTTCGTACAGCCGAGCAATGAACGCGGGTTCTTTTGTGCCAGCGGCTGGATACGTCCCGCATTCGGGGCAGGGACGGAGGCTTACCCGGGCCGAGATCCCATGCACCACCTCGGCGTGGAGCCATCCAATGTCCCGATCTCGACCTGCCGGCACGTCTCAATAGAAAGTGGTCGCCATGACGACCCTTCCTATCGGGCTGCCCGCTCCGCCTAGTGGAGCCCGGACGCGGCCGCTCCACGCGAGGCCCAGCGTGGATCGCGCACGGCGGTCCTTTCGAACCCGCCGTGGCTCGGATCTCCGCTGGTTCTCGCGGCACGCGAAGCCCGGCACGCACCGAGGGCCCGATCCGGCTAAAAGTCGACCTAACCTTTAACCCGGTTACCGTCGACGCTTCACCTGCAGGCTTACATGCATACGCTACCTCTTTCTTGCTCATACATGCAGCCGTTCCCATTCTCCTCGTACCTTTCCTTACACACCCAGATACACTCACTCCGCCCATCGACTTGGTCACACACCTGACCACCGAACACCTTGGCACACATTCGTCGCTCGCACACCTCACCAATACACCTCTTCGCGCCCCTTTCTCGGTCACCTCCTTTGTGACAATCACAGGTGTGCTCTCACCCGCACACCCAACCACGTGTCTCACTACCAATTCCAGCGTGCATTCCCACTCACGCTCTACCATTCCAGGTGTGCATCCTTCTATTCCAGGTGTACATCCTCGCTCACCTGCCACAACCAACTCACGCTCCGTTTCACTCTCACTACTCTCACCTCCACTCTCGGTCGCGCACTCACCCTTCCTCTCGACAGCGCACTCTTTCCTCATGCACCCGTCCGTTACACACCTTTCTCGCGCACACTCTGCCGCACCTTGTCCCGTTACACCCTCTGTAACACTCACCACAGGCATGCATTCTCCCTTACTCTTGACAGCATGCGCTTTCCCCATGCACCCGTCCGTAACACACCTTTCTCGCGCATCCTCCCGCGCACACTTTTTCGTTACCTCCTCCGTAACACTCACCACACCGCGCTTCCCTGTGCTCCCTCGCACACGCGCTACGACCGACTCACTCCTGACGGCACACTCACTCCTCGGCGTGCACTTTTTCCTCACACACCCCATGGTCGGACATTCTCGCACACCTCTTTTTTCGCACACCAGACCTGTCGCACACTTCACCAACGGCCTCTCACGAACACCCGGATCCAATCCAATCCCCAAGCCGACTGAAGCTTTCCTCACATCATATACATTGCCACTCACCTTGGCACCTCGTCTCACCTCCTCTGCCACCTGCAAACTTTTTATTTGGTTAGTGAGCAGCACATCATGATTTGAACACAGACCTTGTACATATTCCATGACTTCCTCCTTTATCTCCCTCTTAGTTTCTGTCCGTCCCTTCTTAATTTCACTCACCTCTTCTCCCACTTCCTCTAGTTTTTGTTTAACCTCTTTTATTTCTCGGTGCGTCCCCTCAAGTTCGTCCTCTAAGGCTACCGTGACCGTCTCTATGTGCATCCTCACCTGCCGGTCCTTTGTCTCCATTATCTCTGTCACCTTTTCCACCCTCATTGTCAGTTCCTCCCGTAC
The DNA here is from genome assembly GCF_964187855.1 of Myxine glutinosa. NCBI lineage: Eukaryota > Metazoa > Chordata > Myxini > Myxiniformes > Myxinidae > Myxine > Myxine glutinosa. The sequence continues at coordinate 330,959,377 of NC_136261.1, forward strand.
CATCTGACATTGCCTCTGCGTCACTATTAATTCGTTTTTAATTTCTTTTTGTGTCGCCTTTAACCCTCCTAGTACCGCAGTGTTCTTTTGAACCTGCTCCACTAACTTAGTTTGTCCCTCTGTCAGCTGCTCCACCTCCTCCGTCAGATCTTCTATTCCCCCTTGTAACTTAGCCGTATTATTCCTCACTTCTTTCTCTATACGCTTTTCGCCTCGCTTTACCTCCTCGCGCAGCCCCGAGACCTCCTCACTCACCCCTCGTCGTATTTCCTCCATCTGGTTCCCCATCTGTTCGATTTCCCGGGCGGATTGTTCCCCTATTTCCCGCAATTTGTCCTCCATCCTATTTTCTAACCCCATTAACCCATTTTTCACCCCCTCTAACTGATTCTCCTGGGCAGCCATTCTATTTTCCACCCCCGTTAACCCATGTTTCACCCCTTCTATCCCATTGTCTAACCCCTCAAATTTCTTGTCTAACTCCTTAAAATTATTGTCTAACCCCTCAACGGTACCCCTTGCTTCGTCCCTCATTACCCCCATTTGGCCCTCCAATCGCTCACCCTGAGCATCCATCCGGTTCCCCATTACCCCCATTTGGTTTCCCATTACCCCCAATTGCTTATTCTGAGCCTCCATCCGGTTCCCCATTTGATCCATTTTTGCATTCAGTTGGGTCAAGAATAATCTGAGGTCAAACCCGGTTTGCCCAGCGTCCCCAGCCGCCACCGCGGGCTCGCCCTCCGCGGCGCCTCTATTTTGGGACCCTTCAACCACGTGAGCGAGCGCGCCATTTTGCGCGCCTGATATTCCCGCAACCACATTGCCATTTTCCTCCTCCCTTTCTTCCCCGAAGTCCTGGGTTACTTCTAACCCCTCTATCTCTCCCACCGGCATCCCGTCGCCTTGGACAGCCATGGCGCAATTTCAAAATTCGGGCTTTTCCTTTAAAACAAAACAAATTTCGTACTTTATAATTTTGAGCGCGTGAAACGCGCTCCGGGTCGATCTCACTCCCCGACACCAATTGTTATTGTACTAACACAATTGGTGTCCAAAATTTGGGCTAAATAAATTTAGTCCCAGGTTCGAATCCAACTCCTGACAACCAATTGTTATAGATCGCGGTTAGGATGTTATAGACCGAGCGGTGGTTTAAAACCGCGACCTAACAAAACTCACCCGATTCCACCCGAACGTTGGTTGTATCGCACCCTAGCTGCTCAATGAGGGAAAAGACAAAAGCGACGCAATGCAAGAGGAAAACGGAGACAAAAAAAAGGTTTGAAATATTACTACTGAATTTATTTCTACTATTTACACACAAGCAACAAAAAGCAATTCAGTTTATTTACAAGTACAAGACGCAGGTGACACAGTGCAAATTTAGCTTATCTACAACTTAACTTATTACCCAGGACAGAACAAACAAAGACGACTCACACGGGGAATTGCAGGAATCGCAGGATGTGGATGGCTGGAGGGAGAGGGAGAGGTCCAAGGGGGGGTCCCGCCGCACAACCGGCGCGTTCAGCAGCCGCCGTTCCTGCCCCCTTTTGCGGCTGCCGGGTGTCGCTGCTGCGGCGGCCTGCAGTTGCCTTGCCAGGCCTTGTCTTACTCGCTTCTCACCACCGACTTCTCACCACCGCAACCAACTGTGACCACTGACCCTCCTTTTTGGCACCCGACTCAGACCAACTCTTCTCTCTCTCTTTCTCTCTCGGTGCAACCAACTCCTCCTCTCTCTCTCTTTCTCCGACCAACCCAGAGTGCATCTCCCTTTCTTCTTCTTTCTCCACTTCCGGTCGCGCCCTTTTATAGCGCCCCCAGCGATCACGCCCCCGGCGCTTTGGACACGCCCATCGGGGCGCTCACCTCGGCCCTGGCTGGTCGCACGACCCTCGGGCTCCGCCCCGGACGACGACGGGCGGGCGCGCCCCTCCCCTCCTCTGACGAGGTGGAGACACGCCTTTCTTCCCTGACTCGAGCCTCGTGGTCAATGGCGGTTATTGGAGGGGAGGTGATTGGGAATCGAGGGCTCAGCAATGACGAGAGGGGATGTAATATGGCAATCGAGGGTCGGCAATCACGAAAGGGGGATGTGAAGGAAATGGGGATTTTTGGGGATGGGAATGGAAGGGGATCTATTCTCTTTCACTGGTGCAATGGAGTATTTCAATTAATGGGGGACACAGCCTTATCCTAAAACACAGAATAAGATATAACTATCGAACATGAATATCCTATGATTGGCTGACGTGTATGCTTGTGGACTATGGGACGCCCTTTTGATCTTACACAGCTCCGGAGGCAGGAGGCACAGCACAACAACAATAATAATAATCATACAGCACACAATAAAAAATATATATATACAGTCCTCATATCCACAACAATATGATAGTCTACTAGTGTGCCAAATTTGGTGCTTTCCTCACAAAATGCACAATTGTTATGCTAAGTTGCCCCACTAAGAATTAAAAAGTGCATGGAGCATTGGAAACAAACTGTAGCAGTGGAGTGTTATGTGTGGTTGGTGGTCTACCCACTACCCCTTTACCCCCACATCCCTCAAACAACAGAGCTCAGTGGTCCCATATTCACATTTGAGCTGTGGCGAGAATGGGTTAAATTCCCAACCTGATGCTAAAGTTTATTAATTATTAAATTCTGAACCTGACTCTGTGCTTCACAACCAATAAATTAGATCAATGAGTTTGCTATCATTAAGAATGGACGTGATGCTGGCTAGTCCATCTGCTAGGCTTTGTTGGTGGATGTTTAAGATTTATTTGCAGGGGCGTCGAGAGGAGGAGGGGGGGCAGGAGGAGTCACTGGCTTGGGGCGTGGTGTCCGTTGAGGGGCCCAAGCTTCTCCTTTCTCCTGTAATTTTTTTTAAACAGTACAGTGAAACCCCTCATCGGCTCATCCTCATTTCCTCATCGTTACATTTAAACCCAGAAGCTGGTTTTGCTTTCCTTGCCGTCTTTCTCGCTGGAAACAAAACAACATTTACCGCCGTTAATGGTACAGTACAGTTTCAAACATTACAGAAAATGATTATAAGCCAGAAATGTGCGTTACATCTTCTTTGTCCAAAAAAAAATAATTTACCATCTCACATTTTTTTTTGCCAATCTTATGGAGAAATAGTGTTCAACAGTCGAGGGTGCGAATTGCCTCGATCGGTCCAAACGTCCCACCATCTCCTTTATTTTTAAAAAAATCAAACTCCTTAAATAAAAGTGCCAATTTGTGAAAAAGGTTTTTCTATTTTTCATAGAAGGTTCCTTAAAACGGTATAAAAGAGAGAAAGGGTGGAGGTGGGGGCCCCGAGGTTGTTTGCCTCTGGGCCCGTGCTTGCTCTCGATGCGAGATACCACAGTTTATTTCGAAAAGATTTGGCCAATGTGTAGCAGGCCTCTTTCCAAATTGCAAATTATTACCTGAAAACAACAAAACACTGCAACAGAATAGCAACAAGAGCACATTTTGTGCCCTTGACAGCATGGATCATAATTCCAGGTCTCGTGAATGCAATTATGGTTGGTGTGACCCTAACCGCACTGCGAAATGTATGTCATCATGAATTCCAACAATGGTGGAAGGAGGTGGTGACGGTGGTATTTTTTCAACATTACTTGAGCTTAATGAGCCATATCTGTTGCTGTCGTTGTTGGATGTTGCTCCAAAGATGATGGCTTCTATTTCACTCAATGGATGAAGTCAACAGGATGTTGATTGAAGTACATAAAGTACAGTCGGACCCTGACATTCATGGGGAATACGTTCCTGGAAAACGCTAAGAATGTCGTGCCATTGTTTCAATGGGGAAATGGGAAATAGGTTATAGGTTCCAGGCAGTTCATTCGGTAATTCGCGGAGGATGCCGTGTTACGCAGCTGGTGGGACATCCAGCGAAGCAATGTCCACAGTGTGGAAGGTAGGACATCCCACGAAGCTGTGTTCACAGCGTGGAAGGTAGGACATCCCGCGAAGCTGTGTTCACAGCGTGGAAGGTAGGACATCCCGTGAAGCTATGCTTATAGTGTGAATGGTGGGACATCCCACAAAGCTATGTTTATAATGTGAAAGGTGGGACATCTGTGAAGCTATGTTCACAGTGTGAATGGTGGGACATCCCGCAATGCTATGTTCATAGTGGGAATGGTGGGACATCCATGAAGACGTGTGAATGGTGGGACATCGATGAAGCTATGTTTATAGTGTGAATGGTAGGACATCCGTGAAGCTGTGTTCACAGTGTGAATGGTGGGACATCCCGCGATGCTATGTACATTGTGGGAATGGTGGGACATCCATGAAGCTAGGTTTATAGTGTGAATGGTGGGACATCCCACGAAGCTGTGTTCACTGTGTGAATAGTGGGCTATCCCGCGACGCTCTGTTCACAGTGGGAATGGTGGGACAACTGGGACATCCTGCGATGCCATGCTCACAGTGGGTATGGTGGGACATCTTGTGAAGCTATGCTCACAGTGGGAATGTTGGACATCCAACGAAGCTATGTTCACAGTGTGAATAGTGGGACATCCTGTGAAGCTATGTGTACAGTGTGGAAGGTAGGACATCCCGCGAAGCTGTGTTCACTTTGTGAATGGTGGGACATCCCGTGATGTTCTGTTCATAGTGGGAATGGTGGGACATTCCACGATGCTATGTTCACAGTGGGAATGGTTGGACATCCCGTGAAGCTGTGCTCACAGTGGGAATGGTGGGACATCCCGTGAAGCTGTTCACAGTGTGAATGGTGGGACATCCCGCAAAGCTATGTTTATAGTGTGAATGGTGGGACACCCCGCGAAGCTATGTTGTACACCGCTCCTTTCCTATGCCATCTCCAGGCGCTGCATAACGTTATTGCCGGGCACCAAAGGGAGCTCGGCAATGCCGCACGCTGAAAGGGAGTACTCAGTTTTCACTCTGGTTGTTTTCTTGCTTTCTTGTTTGTTTGTCCGGGCGATATATCAGCCAACCTTTGAGCTAGGAAGCTGAAATTTTGGCACAATAGTGAGCAAGTACTTTGTGAAAAACTGTATTTTTGTTTTTTTCATTAATCAATTAATTGATGAGTTATTTAATTATTAGCAATTAATTAAGTACTTACTAATTAATACACTACACTACACATTAATACACTAATACATTAATACACTACACTTACAATTAATACACTAATTAAGTACTTATTAATAAATTAAGTACTTCTCTTATGCCCATTATCTCAGGCACCTTTTGAGCTATGAAGCTGATATTTGGACATGCCAATGACCAAGTAATTTGGCTGCAAAGGCTATTTTTGATTTATTGATTAATCAATTAATCAATGAATCGATTAATTATTTAATTATTCGATTAATGGCTAAAAAATATTTTTTTAAAGTTGCAGATTCTGATGAAATGTTGGTGGTTTATGTGTTATATTAGCGAATTGATTAATTATTTCATTTTTTTATGATTATTATTTCATTTTTTTATGATTATTATTTATTTATTGTATTTCTCCTCTGGGCAATATCTCAGGCACCTTTTGAGCGAGGAAGCTGATATTTGGACATGACAATGACCAAGTGATTTGGCTGTAAAGGGTATTTTTGATTTATTGATTAATTAATTAATTAATTATTTAATTATTCGATGAATGACTTAATTAATTATTTTTTTAAAAAGTTACAGATTCGGATGAAATGGTGGTGGTTTATGTATTATATTAGCCAATTGATTAACTATTTAGTTTTTTATGATTATTTATTTATCTTTTATTGATTTTAATTATGCAATTAATCAATCAATTATTGTACACCTCTCCCTCCCAATAAAGTCTCGATGAGCTGCCCCGGCAATGCCGCGCTGTAGGATATTTAATGATTTGGCATGGGGGCGGTGTACTTTGAATGTATCTTTACTTGTTTATGGCGTGAAAGGTGGGACACCCCACGAAGCGCACTTGTAGGCTGCTAAAATATTTTTGTGCCCATGAAAACGCGAAGCACCCAGCCGCAAATGTGGAAGTTCATGCTCACCGCTCGTGGAAAATGTTTTTTGTGTACGTCCTGCTGCTTTATGTGTGGCTGGTGTTAGATATGTTTTAGAACTATCATGCCTGCGGCTCGTGGAGTTTTTTTTTGTTTGCACCCATAAAAAAACTGCGAATATGCGGGACACATGGCCACAAATGTAGGACCAGGTCGCATTTTGTATTTATTTTATTATCTTTCCTCCTCCTTGGTTCTTTTGATTGTGTAAATAATAGTTAGTAATAAATCATATTTGTTCTTCCTACCTTTGCTCTTCTTTCCTTTACATCCGTTTCGTCCTTGTCTTTTCCCTCATTGAATACCTGTGGCACGATTTGGCCAACGTTACGAATCGGGTCAGTTCTTGTTAATAGTTCGTGCCGCGGTTGCTAAACCGCTCGGCAATTAACATCTGTCCGCGGTCGCGAATGGGGTTGCGCTCCTGCCTCTCCGGAGGGAGCTGTGCAGCATCAGGACTCACATCGGTCAGTCACGAACAAGGGGACTAATCCCCCCCCTTCTTAAGGGGAAGAAGGCCGACGTAGAGATCCGCAACATTTGGTGTCGGGAGCGAGATTCGGACCTGAAGCGCGCTTAGCGCGCTCAAATTACGAGTGGCCCACAATTTTATTTTAACATCCTAAATTTAAAATCGTGCCATGGATGGTCAAGGCGATCGGATGCCGGTGGGAGAGTTAGAGTGTTTAGAGTCGACCCAGGACCCCAGGGAAATGTATGTGGGGGAAATGGAGGAGGAGAGAAATGAGGATGTGGTTGAGGGGGTATCAGGTACACAAGATGGCGCTCTCACGCACGAGGTTTCAGGCGCACAAAATGGCACCTCGCACGAGCGCGCGGTAGCCGCGCCCGCTGCGCAGATGGGGGTGGGCGACATGCAAGCCTTCATGGCCCAATTCATGGCGGAAATACAGAAAAAGAACGACAGTATAGACAGGATGGGAGAACAATTGGAACGAATGGAAGACAGGAGGAGGGCTGATAGTGAGCAACTGGGAGGCCAAATGGGAGCAATGAGGGACGAAGCCAGGGGTACCAGTGAACGGATAGACAATAAATTTGGGGGAATAGAAAACCAAATTGGGGAATTGAGACATGATATGGGAAATCAAATCGGGGGGCTAGAAGCTAAATTTGGGGGGTTAGACAATAAATTTGGGGGGTAAGACAATAAATTTGAAGGGTTAGACAATAAATTTGAGGGGTTAGACAACGGGATGAAAGAGGTGAAGAATGGGCTAACGGGGTTAGAAAACACAATGGAAGGCAAATTGCGGGAAATAGGGGAGCAATCCGCCCGGGAAATTAAACAAATGAGAGATCAGATAGAGGAGGTGAAAATCGGGTTAGAAACCAAATTGGATGCCCAGAGGAATGATTTGAGCAGATGAGGGCAACCTCTACCAAGAAGATGGGAGAAATGGGGGAGGGGATCAGACGAGGTGTGGGTGAGGAGTTCGCGGGGGTACGCGAGGATGTAAAGCGAGGTGAGGAGCGTATGGAGAAAGAGGTGAGGAATAATATGGCTAGGTTACAGGGGGGCATAGAGGATCTAACGAGGGAAGTAGAACAGCTGACGGTGGGACAAAAGGAATTAGGGGAGCAAGTGGAGAAGAACACTGCGGTAATCGTGGGGTTGAAGGCAACGCAGAAAGAGATAAAAGAGGAACTTATAGCGACAAAGAGGGAATATCAGATGGTACATGAGGGGTTGACAAAGAGGTTGGACGAGGTAACAGAAGTAATGGAGACGAAAGAACGGGAGGTGAGGACGCACATAGAGACGACTAAGGTGACATTAGAGGAAGAAATTGAGGGGGCGCACCGGGAAATAAAAGAGGTGAAGCAAAAATTAGAGGATGTGGAAGAAGGGGTAAGTGAAATTAAGAAGAGACGGAGGGAAACTAAGAGAGAGATAAAGGAGGAGGTGATGGAATTGGTACAAGGTCTGTGTTCAAATCATGATTATGTATGTGCTCACTAACCAAATAAAGAGTTTGCAGGTGGCGGAGGAGGAGCGGAGACGAGGTGTCAAAGTGAGTGGCGATATACTCGGAAATGTATATGGTGTGAGGGGAGATTCAGTCGGCTTGGGTGTTGGTTTAGACCCGGGTGTTCGTGAGAGGCCGCTGGTAAAGTGTGCGACAGGTACAGAGTGTGAAGGAGTAGGTGTGCGAGGATGTCCGACTATGGGGTGTGTGAGGAAAAAGTGCGCGCCAAGGAGTGAGTGTGCTGTCGAGAGTGAGTTGGTCGTAGCGTGTGTGCGGGGGGGGGGGGGGGCACATGGAAGCGCGTGATGGGGAGTGTTACAGGGGAAGTAACGAAAGAGTGCACACCTGTGGTGAGTGTTACGGAGGACGTAACGGGAGAGTGTGCGCAAGAGGATGCACGAAAAGGGTGTGTAACAGAGGAGTGCATGATTACAGAGTGCGCTGTCGAGAGTAAGGGTGAATGCGCGACCGAGTGTGGTGGTGAAAGTAGTGAGAGTGACACGGAGCACGAGTTGGTTGTAGCAGGTGAGAGAGGATGCACACCTGGAATGGAAGGATGTACACCTGGAATGAAAGGATGCACACCTGGAATGGTCGAGCGCGTGTGGGAATGCACGCTTGAGTTGGTAGTGGAGCACGTGATTGGGTGTGCGGAGGAGAGCACACCCGTGGTTGTCACAGAGGATGTGACCGAGGAGTGGGCGCGAAGAGGTGTGTTGGTGAGGTGTGCGAATGACGAGTGTGTGCTAAGGTGTGTGGTGGTCAGGTGTGTGACGAAGTCTATGAGTGTACAGGGGGGGGGGGTGTAAAAGAAGGTGCAATAACGGAGAGCATGGAGACAGCTGGATGTGTGAGCAAGGAACGGAACACAGGGTGTGAGCATGCAAGTGGAGCATCGACGTTAACCGGGTTAGCGGTTAGATCGACTTGTAGCCGAAGCGAGCCCTCGGTTCGTGCCGGGCGTTGTGCGCCGCGGGAACCAACGGGGATCGTAACCACGGCGGTTTCAAAGGAACCTCCATACGGGATCCACGCCGGGCCTCGCTCCGAACGGTCGCGTCCGTGCTCCGCTAAGCGGAGCGGGCGGCCCGGTCGGAAGGGTCATCACGGCGACCCCTTGTGGTTGAGGCGTTCCGGCAGGGCGAGATCGGGCCATCGGACGGCTCCGTGCCGAGATGGTGCGTGGAATCGCGGCCCGGGTAAGCCCCCTTCCCTGCACCGAATGCCAGACGAATCCAACCGCCGGCAACAAACCACCCGCATTCATTGCTCGGCTTTGCGAAGCCGAGCTTTGGAAATGAATTGGCGCACCGAGAGGCTCAAGTGAGTAGACGTGTGAGGGTGGTAGCAGTAGCAAATTGGAAAAGCAAAATTTGTGATTGGCAAAAATTTGATTGGCAACTGATTGGTAGAATGATTGGCAGTGATTGGCAAAATTTTGATTGGCTGGAATTACATGAGCAAAATTGGTCGTGAGAGATGTCCGATGTGGAGGGATGGCAAATCCACCATCCCTCGCACACAAACGGGGGCAAAGGAGCTATAGTTTTATGGGGCTTGGCAGTGAAAACTAGCCCGGGAGGGTTAGGATAATGTATAGGGACCTAGAAATGACCATAGGTAACTGGAGATTTAAGTAGCGACCTTGGACAGGTAGTCGGGGACATAGAGAGGTTAGAATGGTTGTTAATGACGTGGTATGTGCTTAGTTTAAAGGGAAGACAGGGAGCACCAAGTTAGCAGGGCACCAGGTAGGTCAGATGATGCCGTGTGTGTGAGAGTATTGATATCGAGCAAATGAGGAATTGCTAGGCAATGCTCGGGAGAGATGAGTGGTATTGAGCGTGGAAGTGTATGGAGCAGTGCGTGAGGAACAATTGTGGTTGTGCATTGTATTGAATGATTGAGGAAGCCTGGGAGGAAGGAGGGTGCAGGTGGTACCAGGTGTGATTGCACAGGTGTGCAAGTGAACAGGTATATGGAGCAGTGTATGAGTGAGTAATGGTGATTGTGTGTTGTGTTGAGCAAATGGTCCTGGAGGAAGGAAGGTGCAGGAAGCACCAGGTGTAGGGGTGATGGCACAGGTGTGCAAATACAGGTATGGAGCATGGTTGTATGGAATAAATGGTATGGAATATATGGAGTATGGAATGGATGGTGTGGAGTGTGTATGGTGGAAACTGTGGAGTGGAGTGGATGGTGCGAAGGTGTGTATGGGGAGGATGGACCCCATCACGAATACCCGGGGAGGGTAGTTTAAGAGTTAGGTAGAGGGAGTAGGTAAATTGTGGTTGGATATTGGCATCTGTGGTGCGTGGTGGAAGAATGGTGTTTGGATGGGTGCATTAGTGACGTGGAAATGGCTGGGCGTGTGGCCTGTTAGTGTGTGTAGTTGAATGGGCACTCCGCCACTGTTAGGATGTCGGCCAGGTGAGGCCGCAGGTGGGCTCTGGGAGCCGTTAGAGTTGTGGATGGGGCCCGAGGATCCGGAGGACGGACCCGGGTAGCCCAGTGCCAGAGAGAGCACCGAGTGGGGAGAGCGCCAGAGGGCCTTCCCCAGTTAGAAAGCTTAGGGAAAGGAGCAGGTAAGCTCGGAGGCAACTGCAGTGGTGGAGGTGTGCAGGTGGGTAGACCTGCTGGGAGAGCCACACGACCCAGTCCTGAAATTGTGCAAAGGCACAGGGAGTTGAATCGGGGGAGTGAGACCCCAAATTGATGAAGCACCACAGTTTGGTCAATGGGAATTTGGTTCTTAAAACCGCATAGAGAGTAAGATGGCCAATGGTTTGGCAGGGAAAGACCCCGGGTGGTGTAAAGTGTATTAAAGTCATTTAGAGGATAGTTAGGATTTAAATCTCCTTTCACCATCTACATCCACTCACCTGAGGTAACGACGGTGCTCCGCACCATGCCATGTGTTTTGGTTATTTTTGTGCAAATGTTTGGAATGTGAGACACATCATGACGTGGGTGAGACATTGTGCTTTGTGTTCCATCTCTCCCTCCTTATGAGGATTGATGATGAATTGGTGATGGCAAATTTTGGTCAGAGGGATTGTGGTGACGAATTTGGTATAGGGGAGATATAGGGAAGACGAGACAGTAGTGACGAATTTGTAAATGTGTAGGTTTTTGTAAATACGGGGAGGGGCAAGGGGGGGAGTAGTGTAGGTCACATGTGGGGGGCGTACGGTAGGGACGAGCTTTCTCACTTCGCTCTCCGTACGCACCTCGTTCTGCATTACCTGTTTTGATGTGTACCCTTGTGACCTTACCCCTCGCTCACCTGTCTTCTGTTCCCCTGTCTCCCACCCGAGGACTGTGCGCCACTGGGCACCGAGGGGAGCGTGCGGGAGTCCGCCATTGTGTGCCCGAACTCTCGCAACCACAGCTGCCTGCATCGATGCACCATTTATGGACCACATGTCTGTGGCTGAGCACCACTCATGGACCCCACGGGTTGGGGCATGGCCCCTCTGCTGGAACCGGCCATGATGGCCCAAGATCTTGCTTGTGGACCCAGTGAGGTGGCACCAAGCCCACAGGTGAACCACTCATAGTCGGCCCCTGTGGGCCATAAATAAAAACGGACACGTTTTGTGCATTTTTTATTTTTATATCCACCAAATAGGCCGCAACCAAGAAGAACAAGTTGACAACATCTGGAAGAACATTGGCCAGCAGAGGGAGCCGAAGAGGAAGACCAGCACCAGGGGTTTGTTTAATTTTGTTTGAACTGTGGTGACTGTGCACTTCGGTGCGTTTATGGTGCTCTTTGTTGGTGCTGGTGCGTCGATGCAGCGCAGGCTGTCTCCCCCCCCCCCCCCCCCCCCCCCTCAAAAGAACAATCACAGGTCCTGGGTTGCGTTTTGTAAATACAATTAGCGTCACTTGTAGATAATGCTCCCCACCGTTCATGTTTAGTTTGAAGACAATTCCGCAATTCGGTTAGCTGTGGGCGTAAATCTGTTAGGCAGGGTGCAATGCAGCAGGAGGACATACTTATTTGTGTTTTAAAACTGTCACACTCAGGGTCAGGTTAAATGTCGAGGGAACTACACCTACGTGTCACACTAAAGTTAAAGTTTTATAGGCCCGAGGATGTGCCTAGAGGATGAGGGTGCAGTGTTGCGGATTTGAGAATCCTGTGTTTTTTTGTATTGTTGTAAGTGTCATGAATCGTGTTGTAAATATCACCCTCCGTAGTGTAAAGGTAATAGGTCGTCCTCCTAGTTACTCCATATACATACACGTAGCCAATCATATACCCTCTTAAATAGTTATCTCTTTATTCTATGTAGTTGAAGGCTCTGTTCCCACTAGTGGACACTGCATTGCATCAAGTTGAAATAAGGTAGAATCCCCTGTCAAGTTCAAAGCCTCAATTGCCAACTGCAATTGCCTCCATTGAGCACGCGGTCGGTTCAGAGAAGAAAGGCATGTCTCCACCTCGTCATCAAAGGGTGGAGCCAGGAGAGCCCTTGCCGACCAACCAAACACCAGGGGTTTGGCTTGAGAGGGCGGAGGGAGAACGATCGGGGAGGTTCGCGAAGGTTCGAGGGTGTGGTCTATATAACCCGCGGCGGGACGCCCCCACAAGAGATGAGCCCTTGGAGAGCACACGACGCACCCCACCTGAGCGATACCTGCACCGATACCGATACCTGCACCCCACCGGAGCTGAACCACAGCAGCTTTGATTTCTGAACCACCGCAGCTTTGAACAAACCGGAGCTGAACCAACAGCAGTTTTGGCCACAGCAGCTTTGAGCGCCAAAGGCGGTTTTCGGCCGCGGCTACACTGCGGCGGCTGCTCACTCCCGGCCCGACCATTCTCCTGCTCCAGCTGAACCTTCCTCTCCTTCCTGCCATTCCTGTCATCCATCCATTCGTGTGAGTCTGACCGTAGTCTGTCTTTTGTCTTGTCCTGGGGTTAAGTAAGACTGTTTAGGTAAGTTAAAATTGCACTGTGTCCTGGTTCTTCCATCCTTCTGTATTTATTTTATTATTTTTCCTCCTCCTTGGTTCTTTTGATTGTGTAAATAATAGTTAGTAATAAATCATATTTGTTCTTCCTACCTTTGCTCTTCTTTCCTTTACATCCGTTTCGTCCTTGTCTTTTCCCTCATTGAATACCTGTGGCACGATTTGGCCAACGTTACGAATCGGGTCAGTTCTTGTTAATAGTTCGTGCCGCGGTTGCTAAACCACTCGGCAATGAACATCTGTCTGCAGTCGCGAACGGGGTTGCGCTCCTGCCTCTCCGGAGGGGCTGTGCAGCGTCAGGACTCACGTCGGTCAGTCACGAACAAGGGGACTAATCCCCCCTTCTTAAGGGGAAGAAGGCCAACGTAGAGATCCGAAACAATATGTTATAGAACTATCATGTTTGCGGCTCGTGGAGTTTTTTTTTGTTTGCACCCATAAAAAACTGCGAATATGCGGGAGACATGGCCACAAATGTAGGACCAGGTCGCATTTTATGAACTGCAAATACGCAGACCCCGCGAATGTTGGGACAGCGAATGCCAGGGTCTGGTTGTATTCCTAACTGCAGTAGGAAGCAAGGAGAAGCTGACATTGTGGGAGTTAAGCCTTCAGAGCATCTATTTCAGTCTGCCCGTCTTATTTTACAGTGAAGACCATTGTTTCCTCCTGAAAGTGTGAGCGGCACTACATCCAGTACAGTAGCATTCAACCAACTTGTTTCGGCCCAAATCCCGCCTGCAACTGTATCTGTGTGGTCTCCTTATCGAAGAACTACAATACTACATAGTCACTAGAGTGAACCAGAAAAAACATTTAACCACATCAACCACTGTATTTGTCATCAAGTTTGCACAAATGAGTTCCTGTCCAGAGCTAGATTTCAGAAATGGCAACTGATTAGGCAACAGCTACTCTCCTGGAAAACAGAGCATGCTCATTGATGATTGGTCCCCCTCTTCCTCTTCCTCCACTTCCTTTAAAACTCCTGGATCTGCCTCGTGTGTGCACGTTTCAGCAATAGGCAAAAATACACAAATTAATAATGCCTCGAGTTCATTACTCCACATGCTCTAAATACAGTATGTGGTGAAGCTAAAATTCCAGGTTCTCTTTTCTGTTTATTTCTTTTTTTTCTCCAATGTCCAAGACTAATAGAAAGAGCTTTACCTTAATTGCATGAAGGATGATGTAATTAGAAGCTAATGAGTTCATGCAGGTGTAGACTGCATTTGAAGTCATGACCTGTCTGATAAGGAAAATGTTCAGACTGCATCACTGAGACCACCGAATGAAATTGAATGGTAATATGTACCAGATTGTTTCCCATTGGAAGGACAGAGCAGTCATAGATGTAACTACTCTCCCTACCTGCAAAAAACCAATCTGACAGTTTATAATCAAAAAGCCAGTCACTTAAACACCGCTGATGGTGTTTGGATGCCTTTCATTGCAGTTGTCAAAGTGTGTATTACACTCACACTGGAGTGTGTACAGAATCTAAACTTAATAATTATTATAATGTGAAATAAAACCTAGAAGTAGGCCCACCGATCACATGTACTCACCGCATGTGGGAGTATTTGGAGGAATATGCTATGATGTCAGTTCTGGTGTTAAACAGACTTGTAAGCAACTTGTTTATTTACTCTGACATGTGCATTGCATAAAATATGGATTTGTCAACAAGTCTTAATGTTGGCGCTTGTGATGAGCAAGTACAACATATAACTTGGTGACTCATATAGGCCATTGTCTGATATATATATATATATATATATATATATATATATATATATATATATATATATATATAATTACCCTCAGAGTTGCTTGGTGTGAAGAACAGTCATTAAATAAATAAATGAGCACCAAGTGTGAGGGCAAAAGGCTGAAAAAAAGTTCTGAAGATCTGATCGGAACGTACTATAATAATTCGCTATTGCAGTGAGGGGCTGGCAGGATGGCTTGGAGGTGCACACACTCACCTCTAAGCTGTCTAGCCTGGGTTTGAATCCTGACCGAGCTATAAATTGTCATCCAGGTGTTTCACAGGCAGGATGATGCATCAATGTGTGTGTCGTCCCTCGGGTGGACGTTAAACTGGGCGGTCCTGTCTGCCGGAATACGGGACTTTGAAAATGATGTATGATCGCGAGACGAGGCCTTTTGCACATGTGCTATGTGTGTTTACATTGACTCGGTTCTGCTCACAGGGAATTTTAACCTGCTGTTGCTGGCATGAAATCTGCAATTCAAATAAGATTTCAAACATAATTTTCAGCTTTTAGATGAAAGAGTGGCAATTTCAAAATGGTTCATTTCCGTTTGTGCAATTAGATAGTGGCAGACACACACACACACACACACACACACACACACACACACACACACACACACACACACACACACACACACACACACACACACACACACACACACCTTTACCAATGGATGCAATAATAGAGTACAATTTATCTTGTGGCCTTGTAACCAAGCAAAAAATATGAATTTATAACAGCTCTCACAGCTCATACAGCTTCAACTACCAGCCCCTCCACCCCAATTTCCTCCCAAACATGAGTAATAATAAATATCATCATCTTAAACTTAGTCTGTGCACTGACAAGCCCGATATATGACCTTCCCTCACTGACAGGGATGGTCAGGGAGGTCGGGTAGGACACGCCGTTCACAGCCCTTCCACAGGCCCTGCACCAGTCCAGGTCCTTGGCATTTTTCAGGACAGTGAGCTGCAAGCTATCAGCTTTTTGGATGAGTTCCGGAAGTTCTCCAACTATTTCACTGTACAGACAAACAACCGTTTCTCACAGGTACGTTTACAAATATTTTCCGCTTCTTTTAGAAGCTTTGTGAGCCATTTTAGGTACCAATCCTTATCTCGCACACACTACATACTTCATGTTGCCATGAACACCGCAGTTTCCTGGGGTTTCTACACATGCACACAGAGCATTCTGGGTGGATTATGTCATTTCGAAAGTCTCATATTAGTTGATGGACGTTAAAGATCAAATGGTGTCCTTCACGAAGAGTAGGCAGGTTATCGCTGGCACCCTAGCTAAATCCCAAATACCTGTCACGTTAAGTCAAACCTCAGTCCTGGCCAGCCGATTCGTGAAAGACTTGGGCCAATGGCATTCAGCGGTCAACCTCACAATGTGGAAATAATTGAGCAAATTAGAGAAGAAGAAGAGGAAGAAAAAGCATAGGAATAAGTAGAATGTTGAGCATACATCATTTCTCAATGCATAATGTAATCAAGTCCTCGGGAATGAAATATTGAACTCACAGAAATCACAAATGTTCAGTACTAAAGCAGGATGAACGAGGGTGGTGTTTAAAGAAAATCTGGGCTGAACGTCTTTCCTGGATTGTAAAAAAATGTTGACCAATGGCAACAAAAACAAGCTCCATATTTAGGATACATCTCTCTGCTGGGGCAACAACAGATGTCTATGGAGAAAAATAGTATTCAGTCGTAGATCTTACAGAATCTTTAAACTCTAATTACCGGTATGTGTTAATTTGCAACACATTTCTGGGATAGGATTTGTTGTTGATGGATTTATGTTGTTGATTTGTAATGCTCAGTTCCAGAAAGAGGATAATAAGCTGGTTACATACACATCAGGTAGGTCGACGACAACCGTTGACTACCTGATGGTGCGTAGGTGAGATAGGGGGCACCTACGGGACACAAAGGTGATCCCGGGGGAGGAGGCTGTTTCACAACACCACTTGGATGTCTGCGACATAAGGGTGAAAGGTGCAAGGAGAGCTCGGCAGGTGAAGTACAAACCGAGAATGAAGGTGTGGAGGTTGAAAGAGGTGACAGTGAGGGAGACATTAAAAGAGAGGCTGAGTATGGTAGCGGATGATGAGGTTGAGCTTGAAAGTGGTTGGATGTCAATGAAAGATAGTCTGTTGGGAGTCGTTGGTGAGGTATGTGGATGGACTAAAGGACCACCGAGGCACTCGGAAACATGGTGGTGGGATGATGAAGTTGGAAAGAGGATTGACGAGAGGAGGAAGAAGTTCAAGGAGTGGCAGAAGGCGAAGGGTACGGGGGCAGAAGAGGCAGATCATGAAAGTTATAAGGCAGCCAAGAAGGCTGCAAAGAAAGAGGTAGCAAAGGCGCAGGAGGCATGTAGGAAAATGTTCGGAAAACGCTTGGATTCGGAAGAGGGTCAGAGAGCGGTATTCAGGATTGCAAAGCACATAGCGAAAGAGAAGTGTGATGTGATGGGGGTGAGTTGCTTGAAGGATGAAGTGGGACAAATCGTTGTGGACCCAGATGGAATTAAAGGAAGATGGAAGAGATATATGGAAATGCTGTTGAATGCAGAGAATGAATGGGATGGCAACATAGAGAGTAACCCAGTTTTAGGACCGGCAGAGAAGATAACCGAGAAGGAAGTTGATGAAGCGATAAAAGCAATGAAGAGTAGAAAAGCGGGATGGCCGACGGGAGTTGTGGGAGACATGTTGAAGGCAGCGGGAAATTGGGGTGTGAAGAGAATGACAGAGATCTGTAATCTGGTGGTGAAAGAAGGCCGCATTCCAGTGGTTTGGGAACTGAGTACCCTCGTCCCTCTATACAAGGGGAAAGGTGACCCTCTGGACTGTGGCTCGTATCGAGCGATAAAGTTATTGGAGCATGGAATGAAGGTATTGGAAAGGGTGTTGGAGAGGAGGATAAGGAAGAAAGTGAAGATCGACGAAATGCAGTGTGGATTTATGCCAGGAAGAGGAAGTCGTTCCTTCCTCTTTTTTATTGTAAGGCTTTTTATAATCTTTTACTCTTTTTTATTGCAGACACGCTTTTTATTGTAAGGCAGTTGCAGGAGAAGTACATGGAGAAGAGGAAGAAGTTGTTTCTTGGGTTTGTTGATCTGGAGAAAGCATTCGATAGGATTCCACGCGAAGTAGTGACATGGGCATTGAGGAAGTTAGGAGTGGAGGAATGGTTGATCAGAGTAGTGATGGCAATGTACGAGAGAGCGCGCACAGCTATAAGGACGAAGGACGGGAACAGTGGTGAGTTTGAGGTGAAGGTGGGAGTGCATCAGGGGTCGGTACTAAGTCCACTACTATTTGTAGCTGTGATGGAGGAGCTGGCTCGGAATGTGAAGGAGGGTTTACCGTGGGAGTTGTTGTATGCAGATGATCTGGTGTTGATTGCGGAAAGTATGGATGGACTGAAGGAGAAGATGAACAAGTGGAAGGAATGTATGGAGACAAAAGGTCTGAAGGTGAATATTGGAAAAAACGAAGGTGATGGCCAGTGGTAAAGCATGTGGTGAGGTGGAAAGAACTGGGAAGTGGCCATGTGCGCTGTGTGTAGGAAGGGTGTCGGAGTAAACTCCATCCAATGTACAATGTGCGCTGAGTGGGTTCATCAAAAATGTAGTGGTCTGAGAGGGTCATTAACCAGTGTGGCAGCTACATTCAAGTGTAAGGTGTGCACAGAGGGAGCTGCAGATGGAGGAAATGTTGAGTTGGATCTTGGAGACAGCGTGAAGCTGGAAGGTGTGAAAACATTTTGCTACCGAGGAGACATGCTGAATGGAGAAGGTGGATCAGACTCGGCAACGGTTGCTGGAGTGAGATGTGCATGGAAGAAGTTTCGGGAACTGAGTGGCGTGCTGATGAGGAGGGGAGTGTCGTTGAAGCTGAAGGGAAAGGTGTATGCTGCATGTGTGAGAAGTGTTATGATTTATGGGAGCGAGACATGGGTAATGAACGTAGAACAGCAACGAAGGTTGGAAAGGGTGGAAATGCGAATAGTTCGGTGGATGTGCGGAGTATCGTTGAGAGAGAGAGGAAGACAAATGATGAAATGCGAAAGATGATGGGAATAGAGCCTGTGATTGATGCTGTGAAGAGGAACAGGTTGAGATGGTTTGGTCATGTGTTGAGGAAGGATGAAAGTGACTGGTTGAGAAGAGTGATGGAAATGAATGTAGAAGGAAGTAGAGGACGGGGAAGACCGAGAAAGACTTGGCTAAAGATGGTTGAAGAAGAAATGCGGGCAAGGGGGTTAACAAGGGGAGATGCAGAAAATAGGGCAAAATGGAGAAGATTGTCATGGGGACCGCAAGGCTAACCCCCGCTCCAGCAGGGAAAATGGCCTTAAAATGCCTCTTGTTGTTATTGTTGTTGTATTTCTGGGATAGGAAAGGTCAAGCATTTTATCCTTGCTCGGCTGATAGGTGTACTTTCAACACATAACACATTGTTACAGAAGCTTGCTGGTCACCTGTGGGAATACGATTTTTGTTATCAAGCCTGCCCATGATGATATGCTGCATATGTACTTTTTACAATCATTGCCCAAGGGCTCAGAACCACGCGTGGGACAAGAGCTGCAGCCTGAATATGAAGAATCATTGTGACCTTTTCTGCGCTTGCCCATGAATGAGTATATGGGTGCAGCGATTTGTCACCACCATGAATAGAGGAGATTATCAGGAACTGTAATGTGGGGCAAGATGCAACTCCCCTCGACCTACCGCACAGACACATACACATACACATACACATACACATACAGACACACATTTATTATTACACCACCGTGTTCATTCTCCTCCACCTGTAATCCTACCCGTCTGTTGCATGGAATTTACATGGGCTCAACTACTGTTGTTAATTACTCGGTTTTTATTTTATTTTATTTTATTTTATTTTATTGTGCATTTTCACGTCATGAAAATAAAATTTGCATCTGCAGTTCCATTAGAAAGTCTACCTCCCCCTCCCCCTATCAAAATTATCACCTTTTGTTGCCTTACAGCCTGGAATTAAATAGCATTAAATCATTTTTCCACCTTTATTTACACATCGTAACCCACAACTTCCAATTAGAAAACAAATTCTACAAATTTCAGAACATTCATATAAAATAAAAAACTAGAATATCTTGGTTGGATGTGGCCACACCCCTTATAATAGCAATTGTAAATTAGATGTGGTGTAACCAATCACCTTCAAAATCACACACCAAGTTAATTGGCCTCCACCTGTGTTAAATTGAAGTGATTCTGATTACTTCAGAATAAAATCAGCTCTTTCTGTAGGTTTCCTCTGCTGGGTAGTGCATTTCACAGCAAAGACTCAACAATAAGCACCAAGGAGCTTCCGAAAGATCTCTGGGGCAAAGTTGTGGAAAGGCACAGATCAGCGGATGGGTATAAAAAATATTTTAAAGGCCATGAATATCCCTTGGAGCACAGTCAAGACAATCATAAAGAAGTGGAAGGCGTATGTTACCACCAAAACCCTGCCTAGATCAGGCCGTCCCTCCAAACTGGATGACCAAGCAAGGAGGAGACTGATCAGAGAGGCCACCAAGAGGCCATTGACAACTTTGAAAGAGCTACAGACCTCTATGGCAAAGACTGGTCACTGTGTGCACGTGACAACAATATCTCAAGCACTCCACAAGTCTGGCCTGCATGGTAGGGTGGGAAGAAGGAAGCCATTACTCAAAAAAGCCCAACTTGAGTCCTGTTTGAGGTATGCAAAAAACCACTCCAGGGATTCTTAAGCCATGTGGCAAAGCGTTTTGTGGTCTGACGAAATCAAGATGGAATTTTTTGACCGAAGTGCAAAACGTTACATTTGGCGCAAACCCAACACAGCACATCACCCTAAGGACACCATCCCTACTGTGAAACATGGTGGTGGCAGCATCATGTTATGGGGATGTTTCTCATCAGCAGGGTCTGAGGCACTTGTCAGAATAGAAGTGAAAATGGATGGAGCAAAATACAGAACAATCCTAGAGGAAAACCCACTGCCCTCTGCAAGAAAACTGAAATTGGGACGAAAGTTCACTTTTCAGCATGACAAGACCCGAAGCACACAGCCAAATATTGCCTAATCAAAGTGTGCAAAGTTAGAAGAGACCGATTCGAACAGACTCACACCTGTAATTGCTGTCAAAGGTGCTTCCACCAAGTATTAACTCAGGTGGGTGGACACTTAACCAACCAAATATTCTAGTTTTGTATTTTTAATTAATATTCTGAAATTTGAAGAATTTGTTTTTTTCACTTGAAAGTTGTGGATTACGATGTGTAAATAAAGGTGGAAAAAGTCAGATTTAATGCAATTTAATTCAAGGCTATAAGTCAACAAAAGGTGAAAATTTTGAAGGGGTTGTGGACTTTCTATAGGCACTGTACAATCATACATACAGATAGACAGATAAATACTGTTCTAGAGGTCATTGCCCCATGGGCTATGCCATAAAAATTAAGCTCAACCACTTATCGAAGGAGTTTTAAGGTGCAACTCACTTGGTCAACCAACAAGGAGAACATGAAGACCAAGGAGCTTTCCAAAGAAGTCAGACATAAAGTGGTGGAGAAGCACCATTCAGGAGAGGGTTAAAGAAGATTTCAAAGTCACTCATTATCCCTTTGAGTTGGTGAAATCCATCATTAAGAAGTGGAAGATGGATCATACCACCCAGACTCTACCCAAGTCAGGTCACCCATCCAAACTCAGCAACTGGGCAAGCAGGAAACTGGTTCGGGATGTCACTGTAAATCCAACAATGACTTTTAACTATTTGCAAGGCTCTTTGTCCGATATTGGTTCAGTGCTCATCAATCAGCAATATTCCAATACCTTCACAAAGTTAGCCTCTAAGGACAGTTGGCAAGAAAGAAGCTATTGCTAACAAAGATGTATCTAAAAGCTCATATGGAGTTTGCGAAAAAGCATCTTAATGATACTGCAAGCATTTGGAGAAAAGTTTTTGTGGTCAAACGAGACAAAGATTGAACGTTTTTGTCTAAATTTAAAGTGGTATGTCTAGCAAGCCTAACCCTGCACATCACCTTATCAATATAATCTCTACTGTCAAGTATGGTGGTAGCAGAATCATGTTATGGGGCTGATTTTCATCAGCAGGAACTGGCAAGCTTAGTCAGGATAGAAGGGACAATGTATGGTGCAAAGTACAAGAGAATCCGTCATGAAAACCTGCCGAGTCAGCCATGAATCTGACGCTGGGTAGGAGATTCAAATTTCAGCAGGACAATGTTCCAAAGCACCAAGCTAAAGCCACACTGGAGTGCACCATTCTGTTAGACTTATGGAAAGATACAAGAAGATAATTCTAGATATTAAATAGAATTAGTAATGCCTGTTCCATCTGGGAACCTAGCACACATGCAGAATTGGTGGAGATTGGCCCAGCTGCACAGGCAAATGTCGTAAGTTGTCTACCCGGTGAGTCGTAAATCGAGGAGAGGGGGGATATTGTGAATATCATGTTCGTCAAACTGTTTGAACACCCCTCGCACAATGGATTCGCACGATCATTGAGTAGCTCAATTCGTGAAACTGTGGGATGGTACATGATGAGATGACAGCTTGGAGAAGAATGATTTTGTGACGTGGTCAGAAGCCTAATGCATGGGCTGCTATTTGGGGAGTGCAGGAATTCATTTCCTGGACTTTAATGGATGCAACATCAGAACTAGAGAAGCTCTAGAATAGTGGAAAGTCAGTCTCAACTCTGGCATCACATCCAATTGCTTTATTTTCCATGAGAAACTGAGCAGATTAAATCAAAGAAAGCCCAGGGAACCAGCCAAGTTGCAACTCAGCTGGAAGGAGGCTTTCCCCAAGACAGCTTGTGTGTGGTACAAGGCCAAATAGTTCAAGAGATTTCAACCTTGCCTGGGGCTAAACGCAGAAATACAGTAAAAAGCCTTGACTGGCCTTGACTTTGTGTACAAAAAAAAGGAAATTTTGTCAGAAAACCTTTCTGGAAAAAAAAAAAATCACAGTAAAACTTCTGTGAGATGATTCATGATAACCTCCAATTATTGGTGTGCAACAGCAGTAAGTTACATGATGACATTTTTGCACGATGCAACATATCGCAACATATATTCATATATCTAATCAATATGCCAATTAAATAGACGAGCAGTATTTCATTGTTTGGTCACGTGAAAACAAAGGTCCAGAGCGACAGGGCAGTTTTGATATCACATGATAATGTTTTCTCATCACAACCACACAGGTAATGAATGAAAATTGCAGGGAGTATTAAAGTAATCATTTCAATTGGGTTAAATTGTTTGCTAGCATGGAAAAAAAAAAGATGTAATTTGTTTAAGTTGTCAATTTTTAGTGTACATTTATTTAAGTTGTACCCAATACTATTTTAAAGTGTCAATATGTTATGTCAATATGTCAATTTTTAATACTAGCAACGGTACCCGCCCTATGGGCGGGGCTTCAATTGGGAAGCCCAAATGAAAAGGCAAAATTTCAGAAATTGAAGGTTTTTTTTATTTTAAACGATTCATATCAACATCCGTTGAATCATATCACAGGCAAATCATCAAAATCTAAACAGTATCTTTAGAATTTCAATAAAAGCCACATCACTGTTCATATCGGTAAATATTATTCCATCGTTTTTCAAATCGTGATCGATACACTATGATCGTGATGATCGTGATCGTGAATCGTGATCGATAATCGTGTTCACAATCGCTATGTCGTATGTACTCCCGATACGTGTACCAAATTCCCGATACGTGTGACTGTACCAAATCAACAGTTAAAAGGATTTTGAGCCGATAGCTGTTATGGCCTTGGCAAGATCGATGGAGACAGCGATCTGTTAGCGATCGATGGAGACATGTTGCTTTCCCGGGTGCCGCACAAACGGCTGCACCAATTGCGCGGCACCCGGGAAAGCAACATCGTCACAATGAGAACAATGAACGTTATGCGAACACGAATGTTATGTGGGAGTCCAAACCTGAGAATGCTGGAGACTAAAGCTGAAATTGGGAAAACTAAATAGCCTATTTTACTCCTGGAGATCCCAGGATTATCCACCCAAAATATCTTTGCGATCGGTTCAGCACTTTTTACGGTACCTTTGAACAGACAGACAGACAGACGGATGGACATTTGGTGAATTTTAGTAAGATTGTATAACTCATAAAATTTCAATTCAAAGGAAACAAGGAGAAAAAGACATAAAATATAATAGCCCCTGTGATTTTAGTAATTTTGCTGTATGGAGTTGAACGTTGCCAGTCAGCCATATTTGGTCGAATTACAAAACAAAATCTTCTGCATATGTAAACTCTCAAGTATTGTCTTTGTGCCAAGTTTGAACAAAATCGGTCCATACATGTTTCAGAAATGGTTGGGGACACGTTCAAGAAACAAAATGGCCGCCAGTCGGCCATCTTGGATCTGATATTGAAAGAAAATTACTTGCATATGTAAGCTATCATTCGTTATCTGTGTGCCAGATTTGATTTAGATCGGTAAATGCAAATCCAAGAAATGGTTGAGAACGTGTTCAACATCAGGGTTTTTTTTATACAACTAAAATGGCTGCCAGTCGGCCATCTTTGATTGCATCTTGAAACAAAATGAGGTGCATATGTATCCCATCATGGATTGTCTTTGTGCCAAGTATGAACAAAATCGGTCCATACATGTCTGAGATGTGGTTGCGGACGCACAGACGGACGGACAGGCGAATGGACGGACGAGACCCATCCATAAGCCCCCCATTTCGGACTAAGTCCAATGGGGGCTAATGCTGGAAATTCCTCGGTTACTATTCAGCACTAAGCATATATTTCAATAATTACCACGCACACACATTGAAAAAAAATTGATATTCTTAATGCATTAAGTTAACGTTTAAAGGATGTTGTAAATAATGAAATTCCCAAATCACCAAAATTACTGGCCTTTCAACTTGATGTATGAATGCTAAACGAAGCCTTTTGTGCATGCGTTGTTTGTGTTTACAGTGGCTCGGATGTGTTCGCTGGGCACTTTTAACCTGCCATTGCTAGCACAAAATCTGTAAATCAAATTGTCTTTTAAACATAATTTTCTGAATTTAGATGAAAAGTGGAAATTTCAAAATAGCAAACCATAATTGTTCTGTTCCTAAATGCAAACAGGACTCACGAAAATATAGAAATATGTGAAATATCTGGGAATGAGAGTGTCGGATTTGTACAATTTCCCCTTTGTACAAGCTCGCATCAACCATGGATATAACACACACACACACACACACACACACACACACACACACACACACACACACACACACACACACACACACACACACACACCGTTTAGCAGTAGATGCAAAAATCCAATGCAATTAATCTTGTGGCCCCAAAACCAAGTAAACAATATATTTATAACAGCCCTCACAGCTCTGATTGCCACCACACAGGTAATGAATGAAAATTGCAGGGAGTATTAAACAATCATTAATAGTAAAAATAATCATTTTCTATTTACCTTGTGCATTCACAAGCCCCAGATATGTCCTTCTCATTGGTGTTCAGAAGCACCTAATCCAGATAGACAGTCCATTCACTGGCAGCGATCCGTCAGGGGCTTGTGTTGTAAACACCTGTCCCCTCTGGCCTTGCACGTCCACACATGTCTGGGAGTTTGCAGTCTGAGAACCTCCCCATTCGGTGAGCTGAGAAAATTATCCAAGTCTTTCATTGTGCAGAAGCACAGCCCTTTCTCCCAGGTATTTTCGTCTTCTTTCAGAAGCTTTGTGAGCCATTTTAGGTAACAATCCTTATCTCACTCACACAATATATTTTCTTGTCCCAGCATTCTGGGGTGGATATTGTAATTTTGAAAGCCCTGGATTAACTTTACCTTAACCACAAATCTCTAAATATTTGTATTTTTTTTTTTTGTATACAGGATCGAGGCTCGTGAAAGAGCTAACATTTATCACACAAAAAATCAAACAGACACAAAACATAATAAGGGGAGCGGTAGACCAGATGGGGAGAGAAGGGGAAGCACACAAACACAACATTTGAGAGCAGGGACATCGGGAGATCTGTGGGAGGGCTTGGGGGGAGGAGGCGTGGGAAACGGGGGAGGGGTGGGAGAAGTATAAAACACAAGGACACTGCAAGGACTTCCAGGAAAGAAGTTGGTATTTCAAAAAAGCGTATCTGGGGTGAAATTAGCGGGGCTAGAAAAGATCAAGGTTTTGGATGGGGAAAGATAAAAGATGGTGGTGAACAGCTGTTTTAAAAACCTGGAGGGAGGAGTGGGATTGAAGAGAGTGAGGGAGTTTGTTCCAGAGGCGGGAGAAAAGAGGAATGAAGGTGAGCAGAGAGTCTTGATTTTAGCAGTTTAACCAGAAGAGGATTGCTGGCAGATCTTGTGCGACCTGTAGGAATATTTGGGGGACAGAGCCCAGAGAGAGCTGGGGGAGCAAGGCTGGAGAGGAGCCGGTAGAAGACAGAAAGACCACCAACCTGCCTGCGGTGAGTAAGTGAAAGGCCCTCGGAGTTAGCTTCATCTCTTCAAGGAGATTCCAATGATTCTGAAAGTATATCTCAAGTAATAACTTAAGTAACTTAAAAGTAATTTAGTGATTTTTTAGGGGGGATATAAGATCGTGTAAGAGCTAACATTAATCACAAAAAACACAAAAGGACACATACAACATATAATAAAGGGAGCAGGAGACAAGATGGGGAGAGAGAGGGAAGCACACAAGCACAACAGTAGGGAACAGGGACATGGGGAGATCTGTGGGAGGGAGAGGGCTTGGGGGGAGGAGGCATGGGAAGGGGGGTGGAAGAGGTATAAAACACATGGACACTGCTAGGACTTCAAGGAAAGAAGTTGATATTTCAAAAAAGTGGATCTGGGGTGAATTAACGGGGGGAGAAAAGATCAAGATTTTGGATGGGGGAAGATAAGAGATGGTGGTGAACAGCTGTTTTAAAGACCTGGAGGGAGGAGTGAGATTTAAGAGAGTGAGGAAGTTTGTTCCAGAGGCGGGAAAAGAGAGGAATGAAAGAGTGAAGGTGAATACAGAGTCTTGATTTTGGCAGTTTAACCATAAGAGGGTTGCAGGCAGATCTTGTGCATCCTGCAGGAATATTTGGGGGACAAAGCACAGACAGAGCTGGGGGAGCCATTTCAATAAGGTTTCGATCCTTTCAGCCAAGAACCTCTACAAATGATGGGTCCATCACCTCAGATGTTTGTCCATATCAGTCGGTCAAATATCTTAACTATATCCATAACAGTCAGTCATTCCAATAATTCAATCTCACTTTTTAACACTCTCCCGTACTTTCAAGCTTTACCTATACATCTTTTATTTTCCTTTATAGAGGCTTTCATGTATTATGATACACAAACAAAAGTTCCCATCTCCTGTGGTGATGGGAAAAGTTTAAGTTAATCTATTAAATTAAATTATTTAATGGACTTTAAAAAGGTTAATTATGTTGCAATCTTGGTTTCACTCAGGGCCAAAGCACTGAGCTACTTATACCACCCACCGCAAAATGGTGGTGCAACATCGGGTGACAGAGGTTGGATTTGGCTAAAAAGAGGGCAAATATTTAGCAATTTTTGTGCGTGTATTATGACAAACATTGTGTATTACTCCATTTACGATGGCCGCTTTTCAAAAGTAATTTCAAAAGTGAATGTTGAGCTTTGCCTGCATGTGCATCTTTTCAAACGCAGCACAGGAAGTATCTGCCGTAAACGGGAGACAGGAAAGTATGGACACACACCATGGTTTGCAATATACGTATATGATTAATAATCCTCACCACAAATCTAATTATATAACCATACATACATTACCTCACATTACATGTGAATATATACACACTTTATATTGCACAATGCGTGCATATTACTTAGCATGTCTATTTGAATATATCCCACATGGTCTACTGTCCACCCACTCCTCCAGTACGCATTGAAAATGATTTAAAACGTATCTTTTTTGAATGCATAATCAGTAATATTTTTCCATTATTGTATTTATTAATATGCATTTGATCTCATTTTGTGACATTTAAGAATATTCTTTTAAAATCTGCTAACTGTAGCTTCCCGTGTTGGCAAGCACATACAATAGTTATGGGCATTTTAGATATTTTTAGCGATAATATAATGCTCCCGAATCCTTTGAGATGAAAGTGCCTTCGCTTTGTAATATGAATTAATTTGAACATTTCTTTATAGCTGCTGCAGCTCTTTTAATTGCTTCCTGAGCCAATTGAGATTGCTTGTTCGTATATTTTCAGCTGTTGTGCCACCTGTATGCATCCTCCGGGCTCCGATAAGCTCGCCACATGCACTCATAAAAGAGCGAGTTATTGTGCCTCCTCCAAATATCGTTCACGATGAAGCCAGATTGTTGTGCCATCTCAAATAATTAGTGTAATGAGAGCACATTTTGAAAATAATTTTACATAGTGAACTTCAGTAAATGCGTTTGCTTTCGTTTAATTCAATCCCAGAGTCTGCCATCACCATAAACTACCTTGTGGGCACTTCTTCACTCAATCAATCAATTGAAGTTTCACTGTAGATGTCACTATGTTTCTTCTTTTTTTGTATACATGATCAAGGCTCCTGGAAGAGCTAGAAAAAGATAGACATTAGAGAAAAGGGAAAAGGTAGAAATGAAAGAAAAGTTTTGAACACTTGTTCAGCAATTTTAAATTTTCACTTCAGGCCAGTGTCTGAATTATTCACTCTCTTGTACAAAACTTAAATTGGATGCTCCGTTATAAATGCTTTCAAGAACTATATTGGAGGGAGGGATGGGTATATATTGCGTGAGTGATGGGCTTTATTGATTTAGTATGCAGAATAAAGTTAAATGGAACTTCCGGATTGGGTTGCACTCTGTAAAATACAAACAGGAAGACGTCATGCAGAGCATGATACTTGCAAAATCCACCCTCCCCAAAATAAAAAGTTGCCATGGATACATCAAATTGTCTATTTCATCAAGATTAAAATTGACGATCTAAATCAAAGCTCTGGTCAATCGGATTAAAATTAATGATTTTTCAGATGAAAATTAATGATATTAGAAGTCTGACATTGGGTTGACCTTTTGACCTCAAAAATAGTTGCTTTCCGAATTCAGTGATGCATTATGCAATTGCTGTTTAATTTTCAAGTTAATAGGATGAAAATGGACAATTTTCAGACGAAAATTGATGATTTTAGAAGTTTGACCTTGAGTTGACCTTTGACCTTTTGACCCCAAAATTTCATCAGTTCATCCTTGCATCATGTATACTTATACCAAATTTGTTCAAAATCCCATCACTGGTTCACCAGTTGGCGCGACAGCACGATTTTTATTTAACATGACCTCTGACCTTTGGCCTTTAACCTCATTACCCCCAAAATCTAATCAGTTCATCTTTACCTCATTATATATACACTAGCAATACCCGCCCTACGGGCCGGGGCTTCAATTGTGAGGCCCAAATGAAAAGGTAAAATATCAGAAATTGAAGGCTTTTTTTATTTTAAACGATTCATATAAATATCCGTTAAATCATATCACACGCAAATCATCAAAATCTAAACAGTATCTCACTATAATTCACCAAATGCCCCACATTCCACACATCCACACAATCACGTGTATCGATGGTACGTGTGTGTGCCGCGCACGTGCCGTGTGTGTGGATGCTACACACGGGTGGGAGGCCAGAAGCAAACAGACAATGTAGAAACGGCGAATGCTAAAGCATGAAATCAATAAATTCCACATTCCCGTAGCACCTTCAGTCACACGTCAGACATGGACAGCAAGTTCGTGAAGGACTTCCATGAAAAACGTACCCGTTCGCAAACAAACGGGTACGTTCACGTATAGAAACATCGATCGTGGGACCGTGGCGAATCTGCATATGGCGATCCGTGAAGTTCACGTTCAGAAAGTAGAAACCATCAAGGCATGTCGTCATTCACTTAAACTCGATATCTCATTTTTAATTCCAAACAACATAACTCCAAATAATCACAAAATAAACTTTTAACAACATTGTTAATGTTTCCTTCATTGTAAAAACTACCAAATGAACAGTTACAAGTATTTTGAGCCGATAGGTGTTACGGCCTTGGCAAGATCGATGGAGACAGCGATCTGTTAGTGTATACACTGCCCAAATAGCTATGTGGAATTCTCTCAGTCTCATGTCGAGATTAAATGTCTTTGAACTTTTCCCGAGGTCATTATTTACTTTTAATGATGTTTATATACGAATGATGTTTAATGATCTTTATATTGGTTTTGGGTCATCCTTTCCGCATATCTCGTGGGATTGTAAGTTGGATAGACGGCCGTGACGTGATGGCGGTGAGGGGGATGGAATTCTCTCAAGCAGGGATTCAACGCCCACAACGGTACCCGCCGCCCTGCGGGCGGGACTTCAATTCGGAGGCCCAAATGAAAAGGTAAAATATCAGAAATTGAAGGCTTTTTTATTTTAAATGATTCATATAAACATCCGTTAAATCATATCACACGCAAATCATCAAAATCTAAACAGTATCTTACTATAATTCACCAAATGTCCCACAGTGATCGATACACTCTGAATATGATCGTGATGATCGTGATCGTGAATCGTGATGGATAATCGTGTTCACAATCGCTATGTCATATGTACTCCCGATACGTGTTTCCTTCAGTTGAAATGGGTTAGAATTCTCTCAAGCAGGGATTCAACCCCTGTCCTTATAAAAAGTCTTTGTCCGAGGTCACCGAGTCCGATCGAGTCCGTGCAGCGATCGGTGCAGCCGTTTGTGCAGCACCCGGGAAAACAACATCGTCACAATGAGAACAATGAACGTTATGTGAACGCGAATGTTATGCGGGAGTCCAAATCTGAGAATGCTGGAGACTAAAGCTGAAATTGGGAAAACGAAATAGCCTATTTTACTCCTGGAGTTCCCAGGATTATCCACCCAAAATATCTTTGGGATCAGTTCAGCAGTTTTTATGGTACCTTCGAACAGACAGACAGAGAGACAGACAGACAGACGGACGGACGGACATTTGGTGAATTATAGTAAGATGCACCAAGTTTGACCAAGATATATTCAGCCATTCTTAAGTTATTGCGGTAACGAAATAATTGTAACTTAACATGACCTCTGATCTTTGACCTCTTGACCCCAAAATCAAATCAGTTTCTCTATGCATCATAATGTATAATTATACCAAGTTTGGTGAAAATCCAATGACTGGTTCACAAGTTAGCTCAGTAACAGTAATTTTACCTGACAGTATATCTGACATTTTAAGCCTGGTGTTGACTTAGCGGTTTGGGCACAGGCTGGGGATCCTAGGATCCTGAGTTTGAATCCCGGTCGATCGCCGAATTAAGGTCAGGGGGGGTTGACTCAGCCTGTCATCCTTCCGAGGTCGGCAAATTGAGTTCCAGCTTGCTGGGATGAATGATTCCGGTGTGTACCCCAATTTAGAATAGGTACACCATATCCCTGCGCATTGTAAGAGGTGACTAAGGGTTGGCGTCAGGAAGGGCATCCGGCCATAAAAACATTGCCTCAAACAGGGAACCATGATTGTCATGGGGCCCGCAAGTCTAACCCCCGCTCTAGCGGGGAAAAATGGCCTTAAAACGATCATTCATTCATTTAGTATATCTGACATTTGACCTCTTGACCCCAAAATCTATTCAGTTCATCTTTACCTTATTATACATGCCTGCTCCAAGTTTGACGAAGATCCCTTCAGCCATTCTCAAGTTATTGCGTCAACAAAAACCTATGACGGATGGACGGACGGACAGACGGATTGAACTGATGGAGAGCCGCAGGACGGACAACATGAAAACATAATGCCTCCAGCGACTTTGTCGGTGGGGGCATGAAAAACAGCATTATGTAATTTTTGAACAGTCTCATTTTGGGGTTAAACAATACATGACCGTGTCACGAATTGGCTCGTTCTGATATAACCGTGGTGGACGCTGGCATGGATGAGAGGTGTCGAGTTAATCTTTAAATAGCGCATTAAATGCGTTTTCAATTGCGCTGTATTAAATGCGTATTTCCCAATCGGCCTGTCAGCGGATTTTGTCGCAGGTTGTGACCACAGTGTTGTCATTCTTGTTTTGACAATGGACTCCAGCTGGAGAAGTCTGCTCACCAGTTCACCACTTTTGGTTATGAGTCAACACGAATCTGCTGAACATCAAGGAAGGGCCAGGGAAGAACGGAAGGAACTGCAGAAACATCCAAGAACGCAGGAAAAGCCATTTCCACCGATCATTGTTTTTTTAATTTGGGGGAGGATTCCCAGCCCTCTCCCCCATGCCCCCGCTTCCCCTCCCCATCTTGTCCTGTCAAGAAATTCCTGGATCCGCCCCTGTCCCCCTCTTTCTACTGTTAGTTTCATTTTGATACTTCCTGATCCGTTCTGTGTTCTAGCTCCTCCATGAGCCTCGAAAATACACAAAATACCAATGACAGCCGAACGAGATTCAAACCCAGGCTAGACAGCTCAGAGGTACAGTGCATTCAGAAAGTATTCAGACCCCTTCACTTTTTTCACATTTTGTTATGTTGGAGCCTTATGCTGAAATCGTTTAAATTCATTTTTTCCCTCATCAATCTACACTCAATACCCCATAATATATATAAATAACCACCTTTAGAGGCCATTTTTCCCCGGAACGCGGGGGTTGGCCTTTTTCGGGGACCGTGGTTGTTGTTTTTTTTTTTGGTCCCCTTTTTTGAAGCAATGTTTTACGGCTGGATGCCCTTCCTGACGCCAACCCTTTTTGCCGCCTTTAACGACAAACAGGGAATTACCAGTGAACTGGTACTCAATTAGCCGACCTCGGAAGGATGACAGGCTGAGTCAACCCCCCTGGCGTTAATTCAGCGATCGACCGGGATTCGAACCCAGGATCCTCGGATCCTAAGCCGGCACCCTAGCCGCTAGCCCAACACCAGGGCTCACCAGGGCACCCCATAATGACAAAGAGAAAACAGGATTTTAGAAAGTTGTGCAAATTTATTAAAAAGAAAAAACTGAAATGTCACATTGACATAAGTATTCATACCCTTTGCTATGACACTTGAAATTTAGCTCAGGTGCCTCCCATTTCTCTTGATCATCTTTGAGATGTTTCTACACCTTGATTGGAGTCCACATGTGGTAAATTCAATTGATTGGACATGATTTGGAAAGGCACACACCTGTCTATATAAGGTGTCACAGCTGACAATGCATATCAGAGCAAAAACCAAGCCATGAGGTCGAAGGAACTGCCTGCAGAGCTCAGAGAAAGGATTGTGTCGAGACACAGATCTGGGGAAGCCTACAAAAACATTTCTGCTGCATTGAAGGTTCCCAAGAGCACAGTGGCCTCCATAATTCTTAAATGGGAGAAGTTTGGAACAACCAGGACTCTTCCTCGAGCTGGGCCGCCCGGCCAAACTGAGCAATCGAGGAAGAAGGGCCTTGGTAAGAGAGGACCAAGCATCCGATGGTCACTCTGGCTGAGCTCCAGAGATCCTGTGTGGAGATGGGAGAAACTTCCAGGACAACCATCACTGCAACACTACACCGATCTGGGCTTCATGGCAGAGTGGCCAGACGGAAGCCAAACAGTTCAATCTTGGTTTCATCAGACCACAGAATCTTGTTTCTCACCGTCTGAGAGTCCTTTAAATGCTTTTTTGCAAACTCCAAGCGGGCTTTCATGTGTCTTTCACTGAGGAGATGCTTCCGTCTGGCCACTCTGCCATATAGCCCAGATGGGTGGAGTGTTGCAGTGATGGTTGTCCTTCTGGAAGTTTCTCCCATCTCCACACAGGATCTATGGAGCTCAGCCAGAGTGACCATCGGGTTTCTTGGTCACCTCTTTTACCAAGGCCTTCTCCCCCGATTGCTCAGTTTGGACGGGCGGCCAGCTCGAGGAAGAGTCCTGGTTGTTCCAAACGTCTTCCATTTAAGAATTATGGAGGCCACTGTGCTCTTGGGAACTTTCAATGCAGCAGAATTTTTTTTGTAGGCTTCCCCAAACCTGTGCCTCGACACAATCCTGCCTCTGAGCTCTGCAGGCAGTTCCTTCGACCTCATGGCTTGATTTTTGCTCTGATATGCATTGTCAGCTGTGAGACCTTATATAGACAGGTGTGTGCCTTTCCCAATCATGTCCAATCAATTGAATTTACCACAGGTGGATGCCAATCAAGGTGTAGAAACATCTAAAAGATGATCAAGAGAAATGGGAGGCACCTGAGCTAAATTTCAAGTGTCATAGCAAAGGGTCTGAATACTTATGCAAATGTGATATTTCAGTTTTTTCTTTTTAATAAATTTGCAAAACTTTCTAAAGTCCTGTTTTCTCTTTGTCATTATGGGGTATTGAGTATCGATTGATGAGGGAAAAAATGAATTTAAACTACAGACTTGGCATTTAATATGGAATTTTTTTTTCTTTCTTGACGGGTTTACTTTCTGTACTCAGTATATCAATCTGGTGAGTTTCTTTTACCCTTCGGTGATGTCTTTGTTGAAAGAACCATGTCACTGATTGTCTTTCGCAGCAAGAAGTCAATAACAGGATTATATCACAGGTGGCGTGACAAAATGTAAGGACAGGTACATTTGACGATTGGCTTCACAATCGGGTATATAAGGGTTGTTGCGTTCTGTATTAGTGGAAAACAACTGCTGCACGTCTACAAAAGTTATTGCCGCTTCCTCTGGAGATGGTCCGTCAACTCGACAATGCTGTTTGTCATGGAGTGGTGGTTTTACGAAATTCCGGCATGAAACAGCGTGCTATTGCTCGGCAGTATGGCATCACTCAAGGTCAGGTGTCAAAGATCCTGAAACGAAATGCTCAGAGGGGTGTCCCTACTCCAATACCGAGGCCAGGACGTCCACGCAGAACCACAAGGAGGGATGATCGCCAGCTGCACCGGTTAGTCTGCAATGGCCGTACCAAGTCAGCGAATCGGCTTAGGGCTGAGTGGCAGCAACTGACAAATGTGCCTGTATCCAGAAGGCT
The DNA here is from genome assembly GCF_964187855.1 of Myxine glutinosa. Lineage (NCBI taxonomy): Eukaryota > Metazoa > Chordata > Myxini > Myxiniformes > Myxinidae > Myxine > Myxine glutinosa. The sequence continues at coordinate 330,994,327 of NC_136261.1, forward strand.
AGTCAACCAACGAATGGTTCAAGCAGGCTATCGTGCCAGGCATCCCCTGAGAAAGCCACGCCTGACCAGACAACACAGCCAGCACCGATTGCAGTGGGCCAGAGAGCACCGTCAATGGCAGCCAGGACACTGGAATCACTTGACCTTCAGTGACAAGTCTAGATTTCTGGTCTATCGTCAAGATGGCCGCGTCCGAGTGCGCAGACAAGTGCATGAAGCCCACAACGAAGATTGTATAGTGCCAAGAGTCCAAGCTGGAGGTGGTGGGGTGACCGTTTGGGCTGCTTTTCATGCAGGGGGCAAAACTGATCTGGTTGTTCTGAATGGGAACCTGAACCAGTTCAAGTACAGGGTCATTCTGGAAGAAACATTGCTTCCATTTGCTCGTGCAGCCTTTCGAGGAAACTTTGTCTTCCAAGATGACAATGCACGGCCTCATCGTGCTCGCATGATCCAACACTTTCTTGCTGACCGTGGTGTAGAGCATATGGAGTGGTCTGCGATGTCCCCGGATATGAATCCGATAGAGAACTTGTGGGCAGAATTAACACGTCAAATCGACAACTTGGACCAGCAGCCGACCTCTGTGCGTGAATTGCAGCAGACTATTGTCACTGCATGGCAAGCGATTCCTGTCCAAACCTTGGCAAATCTCGTGAACAGCATGCCTCGACGTGAACGTGCTCTCCTGAATGCTCGTGGGGGTTACACGAAGTACTGAACTGTAATTTTACTGTCCGTAATCCCAGTCATAATTTAGCTTTTGTTTTTGTTGAAATTTTTTTTGGCTAATGTGCAAAATAAAGAGATACTTCTGGAAAACGTACAGAAGTTTAACACAGTACTGTCCATGAATTGAGTTCGATATCAGTTTACATCACTTTCAAGGATCAATTTATTTGCTTCGAAATGTCAAATGTGGTTTTTGTTTCTTTTAAAGGTCACATTAACAAAATCTAGAATAATTTCAACATAATTCCAATGAACTTTTGGTTCTAAGTCATCTTGAAAAGTAAGTTCACCCCCACAAAAAAAATATTCCATATTAAATGCCAAGTCTGTATTTCAGCATCATGCTGCAACATAACAAAATGTGAAGAAAGTGAAGGGGTCTGAATACTTTCTGAATGCACTGTAAGTACGCACACCTCGAGGCTATCCTGCCCGATCACAACCTTTATACTCAAATCATTTATGTCGAGTGTCCCTCCTTCTAATTAGAAAAATGTAATTGTGAGAGTAACCAATCAGCATTTCGAGAAATGTTCAAACTGCCCACCCAACCACCCCTCCCACCCTCCTCAAAAATGAAACTGCACCCATTACAGAATATATCTGTCCAATTTGTGATGCTCTCCTAGCTACAGTAATATACTTCTGTAGTTCCATGTCACCTTAGCGCAATACAGAATCCTCATTGATAACATGTCTGGAGCACTGCGGGATTACCGTTTACTCAAATACAGACAGGATTCGACATCTAAAAATACATTCCGTTACATTCACACCTCTCTATGAAGAACCTCAGTGCTTTGCTATTTATAATGCTTTCTCACCGCAATTGTACACTTCGCCATAATTTCATATAAATGCTGATGATCACGACCATCTGTCATACTGTAGGCTTTCATTACATCTGTACATGTGGGCTTTTGCTTAACAAATTGTCGACGCATGTAAGTGTTGACATCTCTTTTAATAACCGTTTATTATTGTAGTGTTGTGTTCATTGCCACCTCTAGTCTGTACTTATTGCCAGGCAATTCTTTTTTTTCCATTCATCTTAAGTTTAAATATGTTCCTTATAAAGTAATATATTCGTTGTTTATGATGTCATATTTGGCTGGAATGCTGCTCAGAGGTGTTCTCCCAAATTGTACATTCATCCGGCCGAGGTTTTCCAATTATTTACAATTTCATGGGATGCTCCATCAGTTTGATACTAAATATTGTGGAGATTAAGTTTGAATGCATATTTCAGGAAAGAGAGGGGATTCTTGCACTATATTTATCACATTAGCGTGTCGCCGCAGAGGCACAGGCTTGTTCAAACTGAGGATAATGACCTGACTGAACTTGAGTTGCTGTGTTGTCATGATATACACCAATCATAGTACCTCATAGTCATACCACCATTTCTTTAGTACAAATTAATTTGGAATATTGGTGATATTATTTATTTGTAATTTCTTTGTAATGAAAAAAGGTCCAAGTAGTGTAGAGTGTTCAATGGTAAAGGGCCCAAGCTGTCGAATCGGTCTGAAGGGTGTAAATGGTCTCAGTGGTCTAAGTGGTGTTAAGGTCTCAGGCATCAAAAGGGACTTAAAGGGTATGTGGGGTGGGTTCGGGGGGAAGGCTCAAATCCTCTCCCTCACCGCCCCCATCCCTCCCACATCACGCACACTGCACCGGGGAGTGGGTCACACACACGGGGGAAAGTGGGTCACACACACGGGGGAGAGTAGGGGTCGCTTTACTCCTCCCCCCTCATTCCTTTCCAACTCCTCCTCACTCCTCTCCCCCTCCCACAGTCTCCTCTCTCCCCTCTCCCCCCCCCCCCCTCACAGTCTCCTCTCCCTCCCCCCCTCACAGTCTCCTCTCCCCCCACCCTCACAGTCTCCTCTCCCCCCACCCTCACAGTCTCCTCTCCCCCCACCCCTCACAGTCTCCTCTCCCCCCACCCTCACAGTCTCCTCTCCCCCCACCCCCTCACAGTCTCCTCTCCCCCCACCCCTCACAGTCTCCTCTCCCCCCACCCCTCACAGTCTCCTCTCCCCCCACCCCTCAGTCTCTTCTCCCCCCACCCTCACAGTCTCCTCTCCCCCCACCCCTCACAGTCTCCTCTCCCCCCCCTCCACCCTCACAGTCTCCTCTCCCCCCCCCCCCCTCCACCCTCGGTCTCCTCTCCCTCCCCCCCTCACAGTCTCCTCTCCCCCCACCCCTCACAGTCTCCTCTCCCTCCCCCCTCAGTCTCCTCTCCCCCCACCCCTCACAGTCTCCTCTCCCTCCTCCTCACAGTCTCCTCTCCCCCCCACCCTCACAGTCTCCTCTCCCCCCACCCCTCACAGTCTCCTCTCCCTCACAGTCTCCGGCAGTTGTTCCAATCGAGCAGGTACGACAAATATTAGAGGCAATTTAACTTTTCTCGCGGAGCAAGTGTAAACCGCCCCCTTGTCCTGTTCATTCATTCGTGAAATGTTTCGCAGAACAGTACACGCATGGTGACGTCATCGCACTCGCACCGCAATGATGATCTTCAACAATATTATCCAATACTTCATCCGGATTCTTTACAGCTGCTCTTGTATCGCTTTGCTGAACACACATTTAATACCTTCCAATGTCTTTGTTGCTCAGCATCCCGTGCAAGTCTGGGTTAACGTTCATTGGCAGTCTCGTTCTGTTCCCTCATTATTTTATTCATTTTGGAGATAACATTTACAAACGCGAGTGGCGACACGTAAACGATGCTCCGCCCCTCTCCCCACGTGCAGAGTAAGTAATTGCAACTTTTTATTGAATGAAACAATAATTAATAAACAAGAATGAAACATTCCGACTATATAAAGAATACAGCTCAAATGGAAAAGTCCCTGGGAAAAATGTATTTTGGGCGGTGTATAAGCACATTACATTACACCTTTCCGTCCCGCGGAAACCAACGTTACTCTTTTCGTTACAGCATACAAAATGACAATTTTTTAAATTTAAGATTTCAAATAAACTTATTTAAAGTGTACGTGCACATAGCTTATAAAATAAGAACGAAAAAATATCTCTCGGCAATTTCCCGTCTGTGTTAATTTATTTATTTTACATATTTGAATTACATTCCTGAAGAAGAAAAACCAGGAGTGCACAAATATTCTTCAAGGGATGAATAGTCAAGCTCCAGCGAGCATCGTCTCTTGGGTTTTTAGCCTCGGTTTTTGAAGACAATACCCCTCAAATGGTCTCCCTCAGAAGCAATGCGGGCATTTGAACGTTTTTTCAAAAATTATTGACGGGCGTTACACACATTGCTTGGGGTATATTGGTTACCTCTGTGTGAATGTTATCCTCAAATCCATATAAAATGAGACCTATTTTGGCATGCATTTTATTTCCAACAGCCCCACAGAAATTACTGTGAGACTTTGATCATGATATCTCGTGGGCCATGAAATGTCTCCACATCGAGAGATCGTGTGACCATTGCATTGTCAGCAAACAATAGTTTTTTTTTGACAATGAATATGTTTGTGTTGAATCTGTTGAGGATTTTCTGGGCCCAAATTAACAAGAACTTGCAGTGCAAGGTTTTCCGCCTCCTCATTAAGAGCCAGTCTCGACAGTATGCTGATTAGCCCTATTAAAGTTCCAAAAAAAGTTGTCACCTGAGGACAATGGGCAAAAAAGTTATGATGGATGCAACTCATGGTCCTATAGGAGTATTCTTTTTACAGATTATCTGTTCCTTTTCTCTTCCATTTCTCAAATAGATTCTCTCTTCAGCCGAAGTGAGGATGATAGTTTGCCTAGAGAACTTTCACGACTCCTCGTCACTGCTATACACATCTTATTATAACAGAGCAAACGTATATGGTCATGTATGTCGTTATGTTTATATGCGATGAAAACGTCTTCTTCTTCTTCAAATAAAATAACCACCCTCTTAATTAACCCTCTTAATTGCATTAAGACTGCTGTAAGACTACCCTAACCCTCAGACCATTGACGACCCTTTAATTCCCCCAAGACCCTTCAGACCACCAAGACCCATGAAGACCCAAAATACCCTGAAGACCCCAAAGACCCAAAATACCCCAAAGACTCAAAATACCCTTCAAGGCCCTGAGACTCAAAAAGACCCAGAATACCCAAAAACCCAAAACACCTCAAAGACCCAAAATACCCTTAAAGGCCCAGAGGATCCAAAAGACCCCTAAAGCCAAATGGCCCTGAAGACCCAAAACACCATGAAGACCCAAAAGACACCAAAATGCTCAAAGATGCCTACCCCTCTGAAACGACGTGTGGTGAGGCGTGTGGAGCGCGCCGTGTCACACTAGTATTCTTAATTGCCATGTTCCTCGGACAATGCAGAGCCGACCACATGGCCTAGTATATTGTATAGTGCCTTCCTTTCAAATGTATTCGCTGAACGAAAATTACCATTTGCAGCTGGAGCTTCAACCATACAGAATTTTCATTTGAATGCCATCTGAGCTTTCAACTATTGAGTGATTTGCAACGACCACCTCCACAACACCAGAACTTCCTTTGGTAATTCAAAGATCCAAGCCTTCATGATCTCACTTCCTAATCTGAAAAGAAAGACGTGACTGTTATATCAGTGACTGACAGACATCAGTTCTATGCATCAACATCATAGTATTAAACATTTACATCACTTCAATGTATCTGTCACCCTCAAGTTGTCTGCAAGCTTTAGATACTGAAGAAATATGTTTTAACTACAACGGTACTCAGTAGAGAGCATACGGGTACCTCTGCCAAGCTGAACAGTTTACGTTTTTATATCCCACTGATCGGTCAGGTCAGATCCGGATATTCACCAAAATCAAATCATTCCGTCCTCGTCACAAACCGAAACTTTCCACCAAATTTCGTCCAATCCGTCCACAACTTTTTAAGATATCCTGTTCACAAACAGACAGACAGACAGACAAACAGGGGTGAAAACATAACCTCCACCACCTTCAGTAATTAGTTTGAAATGTCCAATGTCCCTACTCTTCTTTCACAATTTGCGAATTACCTTTCCTTTCTCTTAAAGTCCTTTCTCTCCCCATAACACCCTTCCTCCTTTCAGCCCCATCCCCATCTTCAAATTCCCTAACATTCCATTTCTTCTCGATCCACCAATTTATCTTCCTTTCCTCAAATGTATTTTTCCCAATCTAAACCCCACACCCTCTCCCCCAGCATGCGTAATGTACAGATATGCCCTCATCACATTTTGCTGTTGCTGGTACTACAAAGGAAAAATTACTATCATTAATCATGGCAGAAAGAGGATTAATTAATTGTTCCATTTTAATAGGGATAGTTTAAAGGCCACATTTTAAAATGGAACAACACAGAAAACGGGATCATTTTAATGTTACTGTGACAGTGTGACAGTGCTGCAGTCTCATCTGTGGTTGATATCGATGTTGATTCAAAAGTGATTGATTGTTCGTGTGAAGAAGGTGAGGGAATGAATGATTCACCTTCACCGTAGCGTCTTATGATTCACCTAGTTATAATGATCCAGAATGGGTGTTGTTTAAATCACGTCATCATGACAAACACACCACCTGGACAAATAACTGTGATGAAGGAATTATCATAGATATGACAAATTTAATTCATTTTTGTTTTTTCAAATATTAACAAGAAAGACAAATCAGAGATTTCAAACCCTCACCATGACGTGTTTGTGTGTTGTAATTTTGTGAATTTTATTAGCCGCTGTGTTTGTGTGGTTCATTGATGACGTAGATTTATGATCAATCCGATATGGCTGCTGAACCACGTGGCCGATGACGTCAACAATTTAATTAGCCCATACAATCTTTGAGTAGATCATGCCCAATAAATTTCAATCTGATCACATCAAGCGTTCGAATTGTCTAATTATGACGTCATAGTGAAGGCACCAATGATATTGTTGTGGATATGAGAATGTTGTTTTTTTTATTGTTGTGTAATGAATTGTTGTAAAATGTCACCCTCCTTCCTGCATTTGTTGTTGTATAAAGGTCAAAGGGCGTTCCCGTAGTTAATTCCATAAAACATACACGAAGGACACCATATATCCCTGTTCAGTAGTTATATCCTTATTATGTATATTAGTGTAAGGCTGTGTCTTCCATTAATTTAAATACTCCATTGCACCAAGTGAAATAAGAGTAGATCCCCTTTCATTCACATTCCCCTTCCAACAATTGCCAACTGTTCCCTCCGCGACTCCATTCGCCACGAGGTCGGCTCAGAGAAGAAGGGGGAGGAGCTGCCGAATCCTGGGCGTTCCCGCCCCTCGTCATCAAGGGTGGAGCCAGAGGGCCGTGCCGACCAATCAGGGCCGAGGCGAGCTCACCTATGGGCATGGTCTGGACACCAGCGGCTTGATCGCCTGAGGTGCTATAAAGAGCGCGCGCGAAAGCCTTGAAGTTGTTGGACTAAGAGAGAGGAGTTCTGAGTTCTGCAAAGGGACGAGCTTCAGAGAGAAGTGCGCAAAGAGGGAAGAGAAGTGTGCAAGGAGGGAAGAGAAGTGCGCAAGGAGGGAAGAGAAGTGCGCAAGGAGGGAAGAGAAGCGAGAAGGAAGCCTTTAACACAAGTGCGCGAGAGAAGCGCGGGGGAAGCCTTGAGAGAAGTGCACGACGTCACCCTGCTCGCTCCCAGCCTGACGAGGCCCGGTTTGCTGTGCGCCCTGCAAAGCCTTCCAGCTTGTGGTCCGAGCTGAACCTTCCTCCCGGTCCAGCCAATCGTTCCTGCCTCCATTCCCCATTCGTGTGAGTCCGTCTTTGTTTGTTCTGTCCAGGGTATAAGTTAAGCCTGTTTAGATAAGCTAGCAATTTTCACTGTGTCTTCTTGATTCCTTCTGTCTTTATTTTATTATCCTTCCTTCTCCTTGGTTACTTTTGGGTGTAAATAGAAATAAATTATATTTGTATTTCTTACCCTTTGTCTTTCTTTCTTCTTTACATCCTTCGTTTTAGTCTTTTCCCCATTGAATATCTGTGGCGCGATTCGGCCAACGTTCAGGAATCAGGTTAGTCGGGGTAACTGTTCGGGCGCGGCGGCCATCCGCTCGGCAAACAACATCCTCGCCGCGGTCCCGTAACAATTGGTAGTCAGGAGTTGGGATTCGAACCTGGGACTAAATTTATTTAGCCCAAATTTTGGGACACCAATCGTACTATTGGCCGTAACAATTGGTGTCGGGAGCGAGATTGGACCCGAAGCACGCTTAATGCGCTCAAAATTACGAGCGGCCGAAATTGTTTTGTTTTGTTTTAGGAAAATCCGAAATTTGAAATCGCGCCATGGCTAGTCAAGGCGAAGGGATGCAGGTGGGGGAACTAGAAGAGGGGTTAGGGGTAACCCAGGACGAGAGGGAGGAAATGGAGGAGAGCAATGGTGAGGTGGTTGAGGGAGTATCAGGCGCGCAAAATGGCGCCCTCGCGCACGTGGTTGGAGGGTCCCAAAATGGCGGCGCCGTGGAGGGCGAGCCCGCGGTGGCGGCTGGGGACGCTGGGCAAACCGGGTTTGACCTCAGATTATTCCTGACCCAACTGAATGCAAAAATGGATAGAATGGGGCAGCAATTGGGGGACCAAATTGAAGCAATAACAAAGGAAATGAGGGTCGATAATGAGGGACTGGCGAGGGACAGAGTCGCATATGAAGTAAGGGAAGCGGAGAGGGACAGAGACCGCGGGTTGAGCGAGCAGGTCCCAGGGGTGCACGAGGAGGTAACGCGGGTCGAGAAGCGCTGGTTGGGCGAAGTGGAGGAAAGCGCGGGTACAATGACGGGTATAGAAATCGCGACCCGGGGTATGGGGCAGCCGGCGACCGCTGAGGTAGAAGTGGGAATTTTATTAAAGCCAGCGGTCGTCGTGGTGAATAAAGAAAAAGCAGTAGAGGGTATAATAAAAATTGAAAAGACGACGGAGGTAGCCCGGGAATTGCAGGGAGAAATTGATTATGTACAAAGTCCGTGCTCACATCACGATGCTGTGCTTAATAACCCAAATGAAGATTTGCAGGTGTCGGTGCAGGGAGGAAGAAGAACCCCGAAGGTGAGACGAGCTGTGTGTGGTGCCGGGAGATTTTGTAAGAGGGGGTTTGGCGCAAAGAGAATTGTCGCGCGATTGGGATCGAGGAAGCACCTGGGCGTTGGTGAAGGGTCCCGTGTGAGTAAAAATGGCACGCGTGTGAGGAAAAAGTGTGCGTCAAAGAGTGAGCGTGTTATAAAGTGTGGGAGTGATACCGAGTGCGAGCGAGAATGCACGTCGGGGTGTACGGAGTGTGACACAGGGAGTGAGAGCGATTACGGAGTGTACGTGCGAGGGTGAGTGTGACACGGAGAGTAAGGTGGTGGTGGAACGTGTGCGAGGAAGCACACCTGAGTTGGTTGTGGCGCGGGTGTGGGAGAGCCCATCTGAGCGTGTTAGTGGGTGGATGCAAGAGTGCACGCCCATGGTGAGTGGTACGGAGTACGTACCGAGGGAGAGTGCGCAAGACGGTGCGCGAGGTGTGTTAAGGGAGTGTGCGAACGGTGAGTGTGCGCGAGAGGTGTGGTGTGTAACAGGGAGTGCGTCGGTGGAATGGACGGAGTGTGGGGATGCACTGGAGGCGTTGGAACGCCGGGTTTGTGAGTGTCAAAAGGGTCGCGTGTGCGTGTGGGCATGCGAGTAAAGCATCGACGTTGAACGGGTTTGCGTTTAGGGTGACGGATAGCCGATGCGAGCACTCGGGGCCTGGTGCGCTTTGTTGGATGCCAGGCCCGGCGTGGATCAATGCTGCGTCGCTTCTCTTCGAAGCGTCGTTGCCGATTCGGGCTTGGCCCCGCCCTGCACGGTCGAGTCCGGGCCTTGTCGGGCGAGGCGACCGGTCCGGTTCAAGGGCGAGTGGGAGGAAGCGGAACGGTGCCCCCTGGCGGGGACGGGGTTCCGACCGGGCGAGATTGAGCCATCCGGCCCGGGACCGCAAGGTGCCGGGCCGAGATGGTGCGTGGAATCTCGGCCCGACCAAACCACCTCCCTTGAACCGAAAGCCGGACGGATTCAACCTGCAGGCGACCAAACCACCCGCGTTCATTGCTCGGCTTTGCGAAGCCGAGTTTAATGAAGTCATGACGCACCGAGGCTAGGATATAGCGGACTGTGATGATGGTGATACTGATAGTGTTTTTGGATTCGAAATTTTGGAATAGAAAATTTTTGATTGGTTGGAATTTGGAGAGCAAAAATGGTAGTGGAAGATACCGGATGTGACGGGATGGCAACTCTGCCATCTCTCACCACCGGGGGCAAAGGAGCACTCGTCTTATGGGGTTTAGCAGTGAAAACTAGCCCAGGAGGGTTAGGATATAGTGTGTAGGGATCTAGAGAAGATGACCTTAGGTAACGTTAAGGTTAGGTAGTGACAATGATACCTGTAGTGGGGACGCAGGTAGATTAGTTTGGATGATAATGACGTGGTATGTGCTTAGTTTAAAGGGAAGACGGTGAGCACGAAGTTAGCAGGGCAACAGGTAGTTCAGATGATGCCGTGTGTATGGTTAAAAGGTGTGATTGCACAGGTGTGCAACTGGACAGGTGTATGGAGCAGTGTATGAGGGAGTGATGGTGATGTGTGTTGTGTTGACCAAATGGTCCAGGAAGGAAGGAGGGTGCAGGTGGCACCAGGTGAGATTGCACAGGTGTGCAACTGCAGGTGAATGGAGAGCAGGTGTATGGAATAAATGGTCTGGAGTATATGGAGTATGGGAATGGATGGTCGTGGAGTGAGTATGGTGGAAACTGTGGAGTGGAGTGGATGGTGCGGAGGTGTGAATGGGGGAAGAGTGGACCCCCATCACAAATACCCGGGGAGGGTAGTTTAAGTGTGAGGTAGAGGGTACAGGTAAATTGTGGTTGGATATTGGCATCTGTGGTGCGAGGTGAAAGAATGGTGTTTGGATGGGTGCATTAGTGTTGTGGAAATGGCTGGGCGTGTAGCCTGTTAGTGTGTGTAGTTGGTTGACACTCCGCCACTGTTAGGATGTCGGCCAGGTGAGGCCGCAGGTGGGCTCTGGGAGCCGGTAGAGTTGTTGTGGATGGGGCCCGAGGATCCGAAGGATGGACCCGGGTAGCCCAGTGCCAGAGGGCACCGAGGGGTGACAGAGCCAGGAGGGGCCTTCCCCAATTAGATAGGTTAGGTGAGGAGCAGGTAAGCTCGGGTGGCAACTACAGTGGTGGAGGTGTGCAGGTGGGTAGATCTGCTGGGAGAGCTACACGCCCCAGTCCTGAAATTGTGCAAGGGCACAGGGAGTTGAATCGGGGGAGTGAGACCCCAAATTGAGAAGCACCACAGGTTGGTCAATGGGAATTTGGTTTTTAAAACCACATAGAGTAAGATTGCCAATGGTTTGGCAGGGAAAGACCCCGGGTAGTGTAAAGTGTGTTAAAGTCATTTAGAGGATAGTTAGGATTGAAGTCTCCTCGCACCATCTACATCCACTCACCTGGGGTGACGCTACTCCACACCATGCCATGGATGTTTTGTTATTTTATTATTTTGATGCAAATGTTTGGAATGTGAGACGCATCATGACGTGGGTGTGACATTGTGCTGATGTTCCATCTCTTCCTCCTTATGAGGATTGATGATGAATTGGGTGATGGCAAATTTTGGTTAGAGGGATTGTGGAGACGAATTTGGTATAGGAGAAATATGGGGAAGACGTGACAGTAGTGACGAATTTGTAATTTTGTACATATGGGGTAAGGGCAAGGGTAGAGAAGGTGACAGGGGGCGTGACGTACGGTAGGGACGAGCTTTTCTCCGCCCCGTCTCCATACGCACCTCGCGTTGCATTACCTTGTTTGATGTGTACCCTTGAGACATTACCCCTCGCTCATCTGTCTTTCCCCCCCCCCCCCCCCCATTTTTGTCTCCCACCGAGGACTGTGCGCCACTGGGCGCCGAGGGGAGCGTGCGGGAGTCCGCCATTGTGCGCCCGGAACTCCCAGAACCAGCTGTCTGCATCGATGCACCACATTATGGACCACATGTCTGTGGCTGAGCACCACTTATGGACCCCATGGGTTGGGGCATGGCCCCTCTGCTGGAACCGGCCATGAGGCCCCGAGATCTTGCTGGCGGACCTTGGTCACAGGGCACCTATGCCGCACAGGTGAACCACACATAGTCGGCCCTGTGGGCCATAAATATATCAAAAAAAAATGGACACGTTTTGTGCAAATTTTATTGCAAACAGGCCGCCAGCAAAGAAGATGACAACAACTGGAAGAAAGCATTAGCCAGAAGAGGGAGCCGAAGAGCAAGACACCACCAAGGGTTTGTTGTTTTTATTTTTATGAACTATGATGACTGTGCACCGAGTGGTGCTTGAGGGTGCTTTGGTGCGTTTTTGGGTGCTTTCATGGTGCATCGATGCAGGGCAGACTGTCTCCCCCCCCCCCCCCCCCCCCCAAAAGAACGATCACAGGTCCTGGGTTGCGTTTTGTAAATAAAGTAGTCATTGTAAATAATGCGCCCCCACCGTAAGTGTTTTAGTTTGAAGACAATTCCGCAATTCGGTTAGCTGTGGGCGTGAATCTGTTAGGCAGGGTGCAATGGAGCAGTGGGACATATTTATTTATGTTTTAAAACTGTCGCACTCAGGGTCAGGTTTAATGTAAAGGGAACTACACCTACGTGCCACACTAAAAGCTAAAGTTCATAGGCCCGGGACGTGCCTAAGGGGAGGAGGGTGCAGTGTTGTGGATATGAGAATGTTTTTTTTTTTATTGTTGTGTAATGAATTGTTGTAAAATGTCACCCTCCTTCCTGCATTTGTTGTTGTATAAAGGTCAAAGGGCGTTCCTGTAGTTAATTCCATAAAACATACACGAAGGACACCATATATCCCTGTTCAGTAGTTATATCCTTATTATGTATATTAGTGTATGGCTGTGTCTTCCATTAATTTAAATACTCCATTGCACCAAGTGAAATAAGAGTAGATCCCCTTTCATTCACATTCCCCTTCCAACAATTGCCAACTGTTCCCTCCGCGACTCCATTCGCCACGAGGTCGGCTCGGAGAAGAAGGGGGAGGAGCTGCCGAATCCTGGGCATGCCCACCCCTCGTCATCAAGGGTGGAGCCAGAGGGCCGTGCCGACCAATCAGGGCCGAGGCGAGCTCACCTATGGGCGTGGCCTGGACACCAGCGGCTTGATCGCCTGAGGCGCTATAAAGAGCGCGCACGAAAGCCTTGAAGTTGTTGGACTAAGAGAGAGGAGTTCTGAGTTCTGCAAAGGGACGAGCTTCAGAGAGAAGTGCGCAAGGAGGGAAGAGAAGTGTGCAAGGAGGGAAGAGAAGTGCGCAAGGAGGGAAGAGAAGTGCGCAAGGAGGGAAGAGAAGCGAGAAGGAAGCCTTTAACACAAGTGCGCGAGAGAAGCGTGGGGGAAGCCTTGAGAGAAGTGCACGACGTCACCCTGCTCGCTCCCAGCCTGACGAGGCCCGGTTTGCTGTGCGCCCTGCAAAGCCTTCCAGCTCATGGTCCGAGCTGAACCTTCCTCCCGGTCCAGCCAATCGTTCCTGCCTCCATTCCCCATTCGTGTGAGTCCGTCTTTGTTTGTTCTGTCCAGGGTATAAGTTAAGCCTGTTTAGATAAGCTAGCAATTTTCACTGTGTCTTCTTGATTCCTTCTGTCTTTATTTTATAATCCTTCCTTCTCCTTGGTTACTTTTGGGTGTAAATAGAAATAAATTATATTTGTATTTCTTACCCTTTGTCTTTCTTTCTTCTTTACATCCTTCGTTTTAGTCTTTTCCCCATTGAATATCTGTGGCGCGATTCGGCCAACGTTCAGGAATCGGGTTAGTCGGGGTAACTGTTCGGGCGTGGCGGCCATCCGCTCGGCAAACAACATCCTCGCCGCGGTCCCGTAACAATATGAACTAGAATCCGGGCACTCGGTAGAGCGCATACCTTCGCCGCAGCTACTGTTCTGTACTTGGCATGGGAGTGTATGCGATGTGAAACTTTATGTGAAATGCGATCGATTTTTAAAAATCAGAATTTGAGCAAATCTGTTTCATTCGTCTGTTAATATGCCTCCCCGATTGACAAATCTGCAATTTGAATTTCATTTGAGGTTGAAATGATTGCGGGAGATCGCGTTATAGTGATGACGTCTTGGATGGACATCCTCTTCTTCAGTCGCTCATAACTTTGAGTGAAATACGATCGAGTTAAAAATAGTCAGAATTTGAGCAAATCTGTTTCATTCGTTTGTTAATATGCCTCATCTCTTGACAAATCTGCAATTATAATTTTTTTTGAGGTTGAAATGATCGCGGGAGATTGCGTTATAGTGATGACGTCCTGGATGGACATCTTCTTCTTCAGTCGCTCATAACTTTGAGTGAAATACGATCGAGTTAAAAATAGTCAGAATTTGAGCAAATCTGTTTCCCAAAATCTAATCAAATGTGTCCCGTATAATAACCAATCATCCCACCAAATTTCATGCAATTCGGTTGAATACTTTTTGAGTTATGCGATTAACATACACACACACAGACATACAAATAAATACACAGCGATCAAAACATAACCTTCCGCTTTTGCGAAGGTAATAAATGTTGTTCCCCATGGGGAGTACTTCACAATGAGCCATGTTTCAATTTTTTCCCATGGAGAGATTTCAAAGATATAGAGGTGCAAAGTTTTTCGGTTTTTCCAAGATGGTGCCCATACCATGCGACCTATGACATCATAATTATCATTAAAATTTTTTACAGGAGGAGGCGCACCTATAGTGAAGATTTCATGTCAATCGGACCAACGGTTGCAAAGAAAAGCATACTCATGTTCTGTGCAGACAAACAAATGGACAGACAGACAATCAAATGGACAGACAGACAAACAAATGGACAGACAGACAAACAAATGGACAGACAGACAAACAAAGACAAATAGCCAGAAAGACAAACAAAGACAAATAGCCAGAAAGACAAACAAAGAAATAGCCAGACAGACAAACAAATAGCCAGACAGACAAACATATAGCCAGACAGACAAACAAATAGCCAGCCAGACAAACAAATAGCCAGACAGACAAACAAATAGACAGACAAATAAATAGCCAGACAGACAAACAAATAGCCAGACAGACAAAGGAACAGAGAGACAAACACAGACAGACAGAGCCAGACCAAGTCAAACAAACAAACACAACATGCATTTTAAGGCCATTTTCCCTGCTAGAGCGGGGGTTAGCCAGAGACAGAGACAAACAAACGGACCCAAATGCAATACCCTCTTTGACGAGGGTAACTAGATTTCCTTTTCAATGGCACTACAGGCCACAGATTGACGCTATTGGTGCTCGTCAACAAGTGGTGAGGTACAGATCTTTCCCACACTAAAAGAGCAACTCGATTACAAAGATGTACAGCAAAGAATTGCGTCACTTGGTGTAAATTGCCACAGAATGACCAGTTAATTCAATCACAATGGCCTTCAGTGAGTTCATCACCGACTTGTTGCATGAAGGTAATGGAAATACAGTAACAGTCATGCTTCATGCTATCAAAAATCTGATGTTTATTTTTTCAGATCGAGTCAAGATGACGAAACACCATCAACGTCATGTCAAAGGGTTCCTCATACAGTTAAAAGGTATGTAACATGTATTTTTTATAAAGTTGCTTATGGAAAACTATATATATCCAAAAATACATGGGACCCATGTCACTGCTAATAATTCTGCCAATATTAATGTTCTTGTTCTTTTTTTTCAGATTTGAAGAGAGGAGACCATAACAACTAATAATTATCAATCAAAATGCCTTGGACAAAGGAGGAAAAAATATTTTGCGTCACTACTTATTTGGAGACGAAATCATTCAAAACGGTGCAAGCAAAATTTCGCAGGAAGTTCAACTTCAACAACTATCCCCAGAAAAACCAAATTTATCGTTGGGCACACAAACTTCAAACCACTGGATCAGTAAACAACCTCAACAAGAAGGCAGAAAGGCAGAAACAAGAAGTTTTCTGCCTCAAGAAGGCAGAAACACCCAGTTCTGGCAGGAAGCTGACTGCAAGATCTCCTGACAATGTGAATGCGGTGAGACATTCTGTCGGAAGGAGCCCGAAAAAGTCCATCCGAAGACGTAGCCAAGAGCTGGGTCTTTCACGTGCGTCAGTGCAAAGAATCTTGATCAAGGATCTTCAGCTGTACCCATACAAGATCCAGATCAAGCATAAACTCACACCAGCTGACATGGCAAAACGTGTTGTGATGTGCCGGTGGTTCGAGAACAAGATCGAAGAGGATCCTGACTTTCTTGATGATGTTTGGTTCAGCGACGAAGCACACTTCTTGCTCTGTGGGCATGTCAATAGCAAGAACAATGTGTTCTGGGGCACACAAGCCCCAGACGAGGTGCTTCAGAGGCCCTTGCACTCTGTGAAATGCACGGCCTGGGTGGCCATCTCAAAACATGGCATAATCGGACCGTTTTGGTTTGAAGACGCAGACGAGGAGGCAGTCACTGTCACAAAGGAGCGTTACATTGTGGTGCTCAACAAGTTCTGGAGGGGACTTGGGAGAAGTCGTGGCATGAATCGAGATGTGCAATGGTTCCAACAAGATGGGGCAACTCCGCATACAGCCAACATCACGATGGAGTGGCTGGACCACCGATTCCCTGATCGGCTGATCAGCGGGCGCCGCGAACCCGAGTGGTCTCCACATTCACCCGATCTGAACCCCCCAGATTTTTATCTCTGGGGGTTCTTGAAGGACCACGTGTATGAGAATCGTCCTCAATCCATTTCTGAACTGAAAGTGGCCATCACCCAGAAGATTCGTGCCATCAGGAAGGAAGAGTGTGTCAGGGTGATTGACAACTTTGCTCGTCGGCTTCAAGTGTGTCTAAGGCGCAAAGGCGGTCATTTGGAACATGTGCTCTAATAAATGCATCCTTTGAGCTAGAGACCTCAAATCTTCAGTTTTTAAATTGCTATCATATCAGCTTCCAGGAAATGTAATCTTTTTTGGAGTTTCTTGTCTGAGTAATAAATTATTATCATGTTAATGGGTTCCATCTATTTTGAGACACCCTGTATATATATATATATATATATTGTTGCGGATATGGGATTTGCATCCATCCATATCCGCTTGTAAATATTCCCCTATTTCCTCAATACTTCCCAACTATCCCCAATCCCCCATTCCCTAGTCCCATTTTCTGTAAACAACACTCTGTAGACCCGACCTCCCCCTATTTCCCCCATTAAATGTCGTGCCCAGGTTCACCGCATCTCATGTAAGACAACTATAGGACATCTTGCTAGTTATTCTTAGTCTATGTCAGTTAAGGACTCGTTTCCATTAATTCTGACCCTTCGTTGCACCAGAATGTGATTGTATGGCACCGTTAGGAAGTTTAGGACCTCCCAATACCTCTCCGCAGCTCTTCCTCATGGTTCAGCAACAACAACAACAACAACAACAGCAACGGCGGCAGCGTGCACAGGGAGTGCGCGTCCTCACTCCGGCTTGGTTGGTAGGGGGTGTTGGGAGGGCCTGAGGCCTTCCCAGCGAGCCGCCATCGAACATGTGCTCGACGGGGTTACCAAATAGGGGCTCCCTGTCAGCTCCTCGTCAAGGGCGGAGCCCGGTAACCCCCGCACCCAATGGAAGCGGCGGACCGGTCCCATCTGGGGCGGAGCCAACCAGCCGAGGGCGTGTCACTCCCCGCTGAGCATGCGCAGGAAGAGGGAGGTGACGTCAGATGCGCGCTGAGCTTGAAGCAAGAGAGACGTCCCTTCCGAGCGCTGTGAGGCCTCCCTGCATCTCTTGGACCGTGCTTGATCCTGTCCCCGAGCCAAGGTGCACCTTGAGCTATCGACTACCTGTCCCTTCCTGCCATCAATCCCTGTGTAAGTCAGCCTTGTCCCGTTTGTCTGTGGTCTGTCTGGGATAAAATAAGATTGTAATTAAGTGCCTATCTCTTCTGTGCCTTTACCTCACTACCTTGTAATCTACCCCTTTTCTCCCCCATTGTAATTATATCCTCCTCCGGAGGTCTTGAGAACTGTACCCCTTGCGTCGTTTCATCTATCCCAGTCGTTGTGTCCTTTCCATCATTGATTTAGCATCGCGCGATTTGGTCAACGTTTGGGTGGAATCGGGGTCTAGTCGGGGAATAACTGTTAGGTCGCGGTAATACACCACCGCTTGGTCGAAATAACATCTAACCGCGATCCGTAACAATTGGTGTCGAGGAGTGAGATTCGAGGCCCGAACCAAATTTTTAAAAAAACATCTAGGAAAAAATTTGGTCAAAATTATAAAGACACCGAAATTTGATTTTGTTTTTTCAAAAAACCCGAATTTTGAAAGTCGCGCTATGGCAGATCAAGACGGCTGGGTTCCGGTAGAGGAGAGTGAGGCAGGGTCGATCCAGGACCAAATTGAGGGACATGAGGAGAGCGAAGCAGTGAGAGCGGCAGGTTCGCAAGATGGCGGTCTCGCGCACGAGGTTGCGGGCGCGCAAAATGGCGCCTCGCACATGGCTACGGCGGCCGCACCCGCTGCACAAGTGGGAGGTATGGCCCAAATGCAGGCCCTCATGGAGCAATTTATGGTACAAATGCAGGCGTCCCTCAACCTGCAGAAGGACGAGATGAGGGCTAATAGTCAGCAATTGGGGAATCGGATGGATGCTCAGAGTGAGCAAATGAGGGCTGATAGTGAGCAAATGAGGGCTGATAGTGAGCGATTGGGGGGCAGAATGGGGGGCAAAATGGGAGAAATGGGGGAACGGTTAGAACAAAGGATGGGGTCCAATAGCGAGAAATTGAGGGATGACATGGGAAACCAGATCGGGGGTTTAAGGAATGACATGGGGGCCCAGATCGGAGGGTTAGGGAGTAGAATAGAGGGATTAGACAATAGATTAGGGGAAATACAGGAGGGGTTAACGGGGGTAGAAAACAGAATGGCCGCTCAAGAGAATCAAATGGAAGGGATGAAAAAGGGGTTAGAGGGGTTAGAAAACAGTATGGAAGGCAAATTGAGGGACATGAGGGACCAAGCGGAAAGGGAAGTTAAACAAATGGGGCAGCAGATAGAGGGGGTCAGAATGGGGGTAGAAACTAAATTGGATGCTCACAGGGAGGAAATGGAGCAGATGAGGGTGGCATCTGGGCAGGAGATGCAAGTGATGGGAGAGGAGATCAGAAGAGGTGTGAGTGAGGAGGTCGGAGGAGTGCGCGAGGAGGTGAGGCACTGTAAGGAGCGCATGGAGAAGGAGGTGAGAAAGTGGACTGTAAAATTGCAAGGTGGTATAGAGGAGTTGACGCTGGGAGTAGAACAACTGACAGTGGGACAAAAGGAGTTGGGGGACCAGGTAAAGAAGAACACAGCGGTAATAGAGGGTTTAAAATCGACACAGAAGGAGATGAAAAAGGACGTAGGGGTAATTAAAAAAGAGTGTCAGATGGTACATGAGGACCTGACGAGGAAAATGAACAAGGTGGTAGAGGTGATGGAGGTTAAAGAGCGGGAGGTGCGGGAGCACATAGAAAAAAATAAGGTGGAGTTAGAGGAAGAACTTAAGGGGGCGCACAAGGAGATGAAGGAGGTGAAGCAGAAATTAGAAGAAGTGGAAGAAGGGGTGAGCGAAATTAAGAAGCGACGGAGAGAGGATAAGAAAGAGATAAAGGAGGAAGTAAAAGAATTGGTCCAAAGTCTGTGTTCGGATCGTGATGATGTGCTCATTAACCGGATGAGGGATTCGCAGGTGATGGAGGAGAAGCGAAGAGAAAGAGGACCCGGTGTAAGTGGTGACCAATATGGTCGTGCGTATGATGCGCCAGGTGATTTAATAAGCTTGGGGGTCGAGATAGACCCGGATGTTCGTGAGAGGCCAAGAGTGAGGTGTATGGCTGGTCCGGAGGGTATGGAACGAGGGTGCGAGCGAGAGGGTCCGGTGATGGGAGAGGTGCGAGGTGTGAGTGAGCAAGGTTGTGGTGGTATGGAATGGGTAGCGGGTTGCGGAAGTGTGACCCATGCATCGACACCAACAGGGGTAGTTTTTAGAGGGACAGGGGAGGCACGGGAGCCCCTTGGGGGTAATGTACTGTGGGGGCCCGGCCGGTTCGGCCCCGCGCTGACCCCGCAAGGGGCGACGGACGGGGTCCGGCAGGCGGGCAACGACTCACATACGAGGTGGTCCCACAAGGTCCCACTCGCGCCGTATGACGGTGGGTAAGGGTGGCATCCCTGCCACCCTTCCCATGATGGGGGGCAAAGGAGCACTAGATTAGGGGGTGTATGGCAGTGAAAACTAGCCGGGGTGGGTTAGGTTATATTGTGTGTAGGGATCTAGCGAAGATGACATTAGGTAACGTTAAGGTTTAGATAGTGACGGATACCTGTAGAGGGGACGCAGGTAGATTAGAGTGGATGATAATGACGAGGGAGCACAATAGTTTAAAGGGACGACTGGGAAGCGCAAGTTTCAGAGGGGAGTAGTTAGATGAGATGATGCTGTGTGAGAACTGGACAGGTGTGTGGAGCAGTGTATGAGTAGTGAGTGTTGTGGATCAGCGCGAATGTGCTTGGGGGAGAGAAGGGTGCAGGCGGCACCAAGTATGAGAGCACAGGTGTGCAAGTACAGGTGTGTGGAATATATGGAGCAGAGAATGAGTGGTGTGGAGAGAGTTGGAGTAAGTGGTACGGAGTGGTGTGCATGGTGCGAAGGTGTGGATGGGGGAAGAGTGGACCCCTTTTCACGAGTACCCGGGGAGGGTAGTTTAAAGAATAGTTAGAAGGTATAGGTAAATTGTGGTTGGATATTGGCATTTGTGGTGCGGTTGCAGAATGGTATTGTGGATGGGTGCATTGGTGTGGTGAAATTGGCTGGTCGTGTGGCCTGTTAGTATGAGTGTGAATGGTTGGGCACTCCGCCACTGTTAGATGTCGGCCAGGTGAGGCCGCAGGTGGGCTCTGGGAGCCGTTAGTGTCAGTGGGTGCCTGAGGATCCCGGGTGTGGATCGGGCAGCCCGTGCCAGAGAGGGCACTGAGGGGGTGAGAGTGCGAGAGGGCCTTCCCCAGTTAGTTAGGTTAGGGTGAGGAGCAGGTGAGCTCAGTAGGCAACAACAGTGGTGGAGGTGTGCAGGTGGGCGGACCAGCTGGGAGCGTCACACGACCCAGCCACCGAAATTGTGCGGGGGCACCGAGTGATGAATCGGGGGAGTGAGACCCCAACTTGAGAAGCACCACAGTTTGGTCAATGGGAATTGGTTTTTAGAACCCATAGTGTAAGTTGGCCAATGGATTGGCAGGGAAAGACCCCAGGTAATGTAAAGTTGTTAAAGTCATTTCGGAAATAGTTAGGATTGATGAACCTGTCGCACCAGACGCAGCCACTTACCTGAGGTGATGATGATGACTCCACACCTGTGTTCCTTTGTTCTGTGTTGCAGGAAAGGAGAATTGCTGTGTGGATTTGTGAGACGCATCACGACGTGGATGAGACATTGGGGTGATTCCATCTCTCCCTCCTTAGGAGGGACTGATGATGAATTGGTGATGGCAAATTTTGATGAGAGTTGGAAATGGCAAATTTGATTGGTTAGGAGGGAGAGAAGACGAATTTGGTTTATGGGAGGAATGGGGAAGACAGTAGGGACGTTTGTTGATGTGTAAAGTAGATGTTTATGGGTAGTGTTGTGTTTTGTGGATACAGTAAGGGGTAAGGGAGGGGCAATGTAGGTTACCTGGTGGGGGGGGGGGGGGGCGTACGGTAGGAACGTACCTGTCTCACCTGGTTCCCATGTGCCCCCAGTGTGCATTACCTTGAATTGCGTGCACTTTTGCGCCCTTACCACCTTACTCACTAGGCTTCTTTTGTCTCCCACCTCCGAGGATCTGGCTTTGGGGCAGAGAGAGAGGAGAGAGAGGTGCTGGCTCCGCAGTTGTGGGCCTGTACTTCTGCTGCTTGCTGCCTGGATCGATACACCATATGGACCACAATTTTGGTGGCCGCCCACAATGGACCGCAGTTCTTTGGCGGTCAAGCACCACCCGTGGATGGACCTCTGGGTCAACGTGGCACCTATGCCATACAGGTGAACCACTTTTAGTTGGCCCCCCTGATGGCCACAATTTAGAAATGGACGCGGTTGGCGCCTTTCTTTATTTCTAAAGAAGCCAGAAGGCCAAGTGCACTCCAAGAAGGCAAGACCAGCGGCAGAACATCGGCCGGCTGCGACACCACCGGTGACCATGGACACTTAATTGTGCATTGTTACTGAACACTTTATTGGTGCACCGGATGGTGCTGACTGTGCATAATGGGGTGGTGCTTTTGGTGCTTGGACGGGGTGCTCTACACATTATTAAAGGCCGTAGGGCCACAGGGCACTCGTGGGTTGGTGTATCGATGCTGGCATGCGTGCTCTCTCTCTATGCATAACATCTGCATGTGTTCCTCAAAGAACAGGTCCTGGATCGTAGTGTAAATATCAGTCTTGTATAAATGATGCTCCCTACCGGCTGTATGTTTAGTTTGAGGATGCTTTCCGCGATTCGGTTATCCTGTGGGTGTGTTTCTGTTAGGAGAAGGGTGTAACGTCGCAGGGGGACATATTTACTCATTTGTGAATATCTGTAAAACTGTCGCACTCAGGGTTGAGTTAATAGTAGAGGGAACTACATCTGAGTGCCACACTAACGTAGGTAAAAATTTATCGGGTCGGGACGCCCCGAGGTAGAGAAGGGTGCAATGTTGCGGATATGGGATTTGCATCCATCCATATCCGCTTGTAAATATTCCCCTATTTCCTGAATACTTCCCAACTATCCCCAATCCCCCATTCCCTAGTCCCATTTTCTGTAAACAACACTCTGTAGACCCGACCTCCCCCTATTTCCCCCATTAAATGTCGTGCCCAGGTTCACCGCATCTCATGTAAGACAACTATAGGACATCTTGCTAGTTATTCTTAGTTTATGTCAGTTAAGGACTCGTTTCCATTAATTCTGACCCTTCGTTGCACCAGAATGTGATTGTATGGCACCGTTAGGAAGTTTAGGACCTCCCAATACCTCCCCGCAGCTCTTCCTCACGGTTCAGCAACAACAACAACAACAACAACAGCAACGGCGGCGGCGTGCACAGGGAGTGCGCGTCCTCACTCCGGCTTGGTTGGTAGGGGGTGTTGGGAGGGCCTGAGGCCTTCCCAGCGAGCCGCCATCGAACATGTGCTCAACGGGGTTACCAAATAGGGGCTCCCTGTCAGCTCCTCGTCAAGGGCGGAGCCCGGTAACCCCCGCACCCAATGGAAGCGGCGGACCGGTCCCATCTGGGGCGTAGCCAACCAGCCGAGGGCGTGTCACTCCCCGCTGAGCATGCGCAGGAAGAGGGAGGTGACGTCAGATGCGCGCTGAGCTTGAAGCAAGAGAGACGTCCCTTCCGAGCGCTGTGAGGCCTCCCTGCATCTCTTGGACCGTGCTTGATCCTGTCCCCGAGCCAAGGTGCACCTTGAGCTATCGACTACCTGTCCCTTCCTGCCATCAATCCCTGTGTAAGTCAGCCTTGTCCCGTTTGTCTGTGGTCTGTCTGGGATAAAATAAGATTGTATTTAAGTGCCTATCTCTTCTGTGCCTTTACCTCACTACCTTGTAATCTACCCCTTTTCTCCCCCACTGTAATTATATCCTCCTCCGGAGGTCTTGAGAACTGTACCCCTTGCGTCGTTTCATCTATCCCAGTCGTTGTGTCCTTTCCATCATTGATTTAGCATAGCGCGATTTGGTCAACGTTTGGGTGGAATCGGGGTCTAGTCGGGGAATAACTGTTAGGTCGCGGTAATACACCACCGCTCGGTCGAAATAACATCTAACCGCGATCCGTAACAATATATATATATATATATATATATATATATTGTTGCGGATATGAGGATTGCATTTTTTTTATTGTGTTGAATTGTGGTAAATTGCTGTGTAACATTGTTTGATTCTGGCCCCTCCTGCCTCCAGTGTTGTGTAAAGGTTAAAAGGGCGTCCCGGTAGTTAATTCCATAAAGCACACATTGAAGGACACGATAAAACCCTTGTTCAGTAGTTTATATCTTTATTATGTGTTTTAGGGTAAGGCCTTGTCTTCCATTAACATGACACTCCATTGCACCAAGTGAAAAAGATAGATTCCCTTCATTCCCATTCCCAAAAACCTCCATTTCCCCTTTCGTCAATTGCCATTCGCATTGCCAACCAACAATTGCCGCCATTGGCCACGAGGCAGGGTTGGGGAAGAAAGGCATGCCCGCCCGTCGTCATCAAGGGCGGAGCCAGAGGGTCGCGCGACCAACCAGGACAGAGGTGAGCACACCGATGGGCGTGTCCTGAAGGCCGGCGGCTTAATCGCCGGCGGCGTTATAAAAGCGCGCGCGCAAGAGTGACCAAGAGCTAAGCTGAGCTGCGTGGTGAGGTGCAAAGAAAAGAGCTGGGTCATCAGAGGAGAGCTGAGTTGAAAGGGTCCAAGGCAGAGCTGCGTGGTGAGGTCCATGAGAAGAGCTGAGCTGCGTGGTGAGGTGCAAAGAAAAGAGCTGGGTCGTCAGAGGAGAGCTGAGTTGAAAGGGTCCAAGGCAGAGCTGAGTTGAAAGGGTCCAAGGCAGAGCTGAGTTGAAAGGGTCCAAGGCAGAGCTGAGTTGAAAGGGTCCAAGGCAGAGCTGGGTTGTGAGGTCCAAGAGAAGAGATCATCCAGGGAAGCACAAAGCCTGCTATTCGTCGCCTTGCTCGCCAGCAGCAGCGTCCACAGCAGCAACAACACTCGACAGCCGCTTGGGGCCTGGACGGCGGTTTTGAGCAGGGCCGCGAAGGAACGGCGGCTGCCCAACGTGCCGATCGTGCTGCCGGACCCATTGGACTTTCCTCTCCTTCCAGCCATTCCTGCCTACATGTTCCCCATTCGTGTACGTGAGTTTGTTCTGTTTGTTCTGTCCTGGGTATTCAATTAAGTCTGTATAAGCTAGTATTTTCACTGTGTCTCTAAAAAGCTTCTGTATATTATTTTATTATCTTTCCTTCTCCTTGGTTTCTTTGAGCCTGTACATAGTAAATAAATTTAGTAGTATTGCCAACCTTTTTCTGCCTTTAGTAAGGGAAACATATGAAAATCTGTTAACTAAATTGTTACCAAAAAATTTCTTCACCAATATGTTTGTAAAGGTGTGTAATAACATGTGTTAAAATGTTGAAGGTCAACTCCTGTGGGAAACCCAGAAAAAAAGCTGTTGAATTCGGGTACCGAAAAATTATTTTCGAGAATTTTTATTTTTTTTAATCGGCCCTTAAGTAACTTATGAGGGGTCAAATAAGGGTTTTTCATGATTCTGAGTTGATTGTTAACATTTATATTTCACCACAGACACTCCTTTGTGGAAAAATAATTTCTAAATATATCTCATTTTCTACTTTGCAGGACATGGAGTCTAGCAATATGGATGAAGACGTTACTCCACCTGTGCTCAATTGCTTCATCTGTGCACGCTCGGACACACCAGCTGAAAGGCTCATACAGGCAACTCCAAAGGGATACTCAACTTTATTGAAACAAGCAGAAACTGTCGAAAATGTTACTGTTGTGGAACGTATGAAGGAGGCTCAAAAGGAAGGAAAACTGAGGTACCACCAGAAGTGTAAAAATGATCTGTACAACAACTTTGTTGCAACCACCAAGAAGTCAGCTCAAGCATCAAAGGCAGAGAAAGAGTCATCAAAGTTGAAGAGAAGACGCACTACTTGTGAGTTCAGTTCATCAACTGGCTGC
Source organism: Myxine glutinosa (assembly GCF_964187855.1). Taxonomy (NCBI): domain Eukaryota; kingdom Metazoa; phylum Chordata; class Myxini; order Myxiniformes; family Myxinidae; genus Myxine; species Myxine glutinosa. Next base: position 331,019,893 of record NC_136261.1, read on the forward strand.
AGTTCTAGAAGATCACAGTCAGTTGACCTCCTGTATAAGGATGTATGCATTCTTTGCAACCAACCAGCCCAGCTCTACAAAAATAATCCAGCACAAGCTAGAAAGAAATACAGAGTGCCAGATAATTTGACTGCAGATACACTGAAGGCAAGCTTGGTGAAGCCAGCACGGAGTCGCGGGGATGACTGGGGCACTGAAGTCACTGGACGCCTGGAAGGGATCAACGACTTGGTAGCAGAAGAAACACTGTACCATTTGCGATGCAAACTTATGTTTGCGAGAGGTGACAGTTTGTCCAAGACTGATGAGGAAGGAAAAAGGAAGAGAGGACAGAGGAGTATTGATGAGGAGCGAGAGGCAGTTTTTATTGAATTCTGCGAATGGTTAGACTCAGAATTAGAGCATGGGGTAATGAACATGGACCAAGTCCATGAAAAGCTGCAGGAGTTTGATCAGTCACCAGAGAAGAGCCTTTCTTATTCAAAGCATTGGCTAAAGATAAAACTTCTAGAGAAATACGAAGACACCTTGTATTTCACAACACAGGAAAGAAGGGCAGATGTACTCTGTCTCAAAGATGGCACCGACAATATTCTGCGAGAGCATCATGCTAATCTTGACCATAGAGATGAGAAGACTCAGATCATAAAGACGGCACTCAAGTTCATATCCAATGATATTGCCTTGATTGATTTAGGTCCAAAGTCATACCCCACCACACACAGTATGACTGACATCGATAGTCAGCTGACACTTGTTCCTGCAAGCCTTCAGATGTTCTTGAGACCGATTGTCAAGACAGACGAAAGAGTTGCCGTTTGGGGGCAGAATTTTATTAAGGCCTGTCGACCTCGGTCTGGAGTATTGCCACACCAAATGGGGCTTGCCATACAACTTGATCATAGATTTGGGTCAAAATGGATGCTCAACAAGTTCCACCGGCTGGGAAACACTGAGTCTTACACGGAGACACAAAACTACAAATACTGCTTCCTTAATAGTAGGAGTGGAGATGATGTTCCAGATACTTCTGGCACTCTTGACACCATTGTGGAGGAAACCGATGAACAGATCAATGATGAGGTTGCGGTTGATGCTGCGCTTGAGGGCAAATCTACCCGTCATTCCAAGGTTGGGTGGTTTTCACCTGCTGAAGTCTTATCTTGGATCAATGGGTAACATCATGGAAGATTCTGGACTACTAGATGTGATCCAGTTGATCTATCCTGGAAGTACGACAGCCAACCACATCATGGATGGAGGATGTTTTGACAAGGCAATCCGTGTTCACCTCCTCATCGATGCAGCCATCTATCAACACATCATGAAACTTGCCTTCACTGAGGAGGAGCGTGGTGACATGAAGACCTTCATGAGAAGGTGGCTGATGGGAAGATGGGAGCCAGACACTCAGACCCAGTAGTGCCAGTGTTTGAGCAAAGGTTTGAAGAAACCTTCAAACGACTCGCAAAAGGAGGAAGAACACCTGCACTCTGGGTGGAGTACCACCACATGGTAGATGTGATCAAGGTCTTTATCAGAACCGAGCGACTTGCAGACCACAATGGGCATCTGTCCTGCATTGTTACCAAGATGCTTCACATCTTTGCCACTGCAGGCCATCATCAGTATGCCAGGTACAACATACAGCAGACCACAATGGGCATCTGTCCTGCATTGTTACCAAGATGCTTCACATCTTTGCCGCTGCAGGCCATCATCAGTATGCCCGGTACAACATGTTCTCAAGGAAGGCAGTGGCAGGAGTGATCAAACCAGAGACTCTACCTCCAACAGAGGGTGCAGCTGCACAACATTCACTCCGTGCCTACCTGCAGACCCGGGACTGGATCCTTCTACAGAGCATGTCTCTGAACCCCAGTGACTATGGATGGACAATAGGTGTGCATGGGTATGAGCCAGTTCCAACACTGGACCCCACGGCTCCTGAGGAGCTATTGCAGTTCACGAGCTGTAATTGTCATGGAGATTGCAGCAACCGGAGATGCAGCTGCAAGAAGAATGGGGTCACGTGCATCTCGGCCTGTGGAGTCTGTAATGGCATTACATGCAGAAACTGCAGTCATGATGTTGTTGAGTCTGAAGAAGACATAGACAATGACTGTTGAAACTTCTGACATTGTGAATGAGAAATAACTCTTGAGTATTATATATGTATGTGAAATAAAAGCTACTTTGTGTGTAAATGTAAAAGTGAAAATATAAATGTTAACAATCAACTCAGAATCATGAAAAACCCTTATTTGACCCCTCATAAGTTACTTAAGGGCCGATTAAAAAAAATAAAAATTCTCGAAAATAATTTTTCGGTACCCGAATTCAACAGCTTTTTTTCTGGGTTTCCCACGGGAGTTGAACTTCAACATTTTAACACATGTTATTACACACCTTTACAAACATATTGGTGAAGAAATTTTTTGGTAACAATTTAGTTAACAGATTTGTGAAATATCTCATAAAATGCCCTTACTACTTCGTCTTCCTCTTCTTCACATCCGTGTCGTCTTTGTCTTTTCCCTATTGAGTATCTGTGGCGCGATACGGCCAACGTTTGGGTGAATCGGGGAAACTGTTAGGTCGCGGGGCCTCCGCTCGGCAAACATAACATCCTTAACCGCGAACCGTAACAATTGGTGTCAGGAGTGTCGGATTCGGACTTGGGACTAAATTCATTTAGCCCAAATTTTGGACACAATTGTACAATTGGCGTAACAATTGGTGTCGGGAGCGGGGTCGGACCCGAAGCGCGCTTAACGCGCTCAAAATTACGAGCTGCCAAAATTTGTGTTGTTTTAAAGAAAAACCCGAATTTTGAAATCGCGCCATGGCTGGTCAAGGCGATCGGATGCAGGTGGGTGAGCTAGAAGAGGGGTTAGGGGTAACCCAGGACCAGAGGAAGGAAATTGAGGAGGTGGTTGAGGAGGTTTCAGGCGCGCAAAATGGCGCTCTCGCGCACGAGGTTACGGGCGCGCAAAATGGCGCCTCGCACATGGCCACGGCGACCGCGCCCGCGACCGTAGCAGTGCCACCGGTGGATTTGAATCTTTTTATGATACAAATGAAGGCCCTTATGGACAAGAATAGTGAGCGATTGGAGGGCCAAATGGGACAAATGGGGAACCGGATGGAGGCTCAGAGTGAGCAATTGGGGGTAATGAGGGACGAAGCGAGGGGTACCAGTGCCCAAATAGGAAAGATAGACAGCAAATTTGAGGAGTTAGACAATAATTTTAAGGGATTAGACAAGAAATTTGAGGGGTTAGGCAATAATTTTAAGGGATTAGACAAGAAATTTGAGGGGTTAGACAATGGGATAGAAGGGATGAAACATGGGTTAACGGGGGTGGAAAATAGAATGGCTGCCCAGGAGAATCAGATAGAGGGGGTGAAAAATGGGTTAATGGGGTTAGAAAATAGGATGGAAGGCAAATTGCGGGAAATAGGGGAGCAATCCACCCGAGAAATTAAACAAATGGGAGAGCAGATAGAGGAGGTGAAAATCGGGGTAGAAACCAAACTGGATGCTCAGAGGGATGAATTGGGACAGATGAGGGTGGCATCTACAAAAGAGATGGAGGAGATGAAAGAGGAGATACGACGAGGTGTAAGTGAGGAGGTCTCGGGGGTACGCGAGGAGGTAAAGCGAGGTGAAAAGCGTATGGAGAAAGAGGTGAGGAATAATACGGCTAAGTTACAAGGGGGCATAGAGGACCTGACGGAGGAGGTGGAACAGCTGACGGTGGGACAGACGGAGTTAGTGGAGCAGGTTCAAAGGAATACTGTGGTACTAGGAGGGTTAAAAGCGACACAAGGAGACATCAAGGATGACTTGATAGCGACACAGAGGCAATGTCAGATGCTACGTGAGGGACTGACAATGAGGTTGGACGAGGTGACAGAAGTAATGGAGATGAAGGACCGGGAGGTGAGGACACACATAGAGACGGTCAAGATAGCCTGAGAGGACGAACTTGAGGAGACGCACCGGGAAATAAAAGAGGTGAAGCAAAAATTAGAGGGAGTGGAAGAAGAGGTGAGTGAAATTAAGAAGAGACGGACAGAAACTAAGAGAGAAATACAGGAGGAGGTGATGGAATATGTTCAAGGTCGGTGCTCAAATCGTGATGTGGTGCTCACTAACCAAATAAAGAGTTTGCTGGTGGTGAAGGAGGTGCGGAGACGAGGTGCCAAGGTGAGTGGCGATATATTCGGAAATGCATATGAGGTGAGGGGAGCTACAGTCGGCTTGGGGGTTGATTTGGATCCGGGTGTTCGTGAGAGGCCGGTGGTGAAGTGTGCGACAGGTACGGTGTGCGAAGGAGGAGGTGTGCGAGAATGTCCGACTCTGGGGTGTGTGAGGAAAAAGTGCGCGCCGAGGAGTGAGTGTGCTGTCGAGAGTGAGTCGGTCGTAGCGCGTGTGCGAGGGAGCACATGGAAGCGCGTAGTGAGGAGTGTTACAAAGGATGTAACGAAAGAGTGTACACCTGTGGTGAGTGTTATGGAGGAAGTAATGGGAGAGTGTGCGCAAGAGGATGCGCGAGAAAGGTGTGTAACGGACGGGTGCATGGGGAAAGAGTGCGCTGTCAAGAGTAAGGGAGGATGCACGCCTGTGGTGAGTGTTACTGAGGAAGTAACGAGAGAGTGTGCGCAAGAGTGTGCGCGAGAAAGGTGTGTAACGGACAGGTGCATGAGGAAAGAGTGCGCTGTCGAGAGTAAGGGTGAGTGCGCTGTCAAGAGTGGTGGTGAGAGTAGTGAGAGTGACACGGAGCATGAGTTGGTTGTGGCAGGTGAGAGAGGATGTACACATGGAATGGAGGGATGCACACCTGGAATGGTAGAACGCGTATGGGAATTCACGCTGGAACTGGTAGTGAGGCACGTGGTTGGGTGTGCAAGTGAGAGCACACCTGTGGTTGTCACAGAGGAGGTGACCGAGGAGGGGGGGCGAAGAGGTGTGTTGGTGAGGTGTGCGAACGACGAGTGTGTGCAAAGGTGTTCGGTGGGACCAAGTCTGTGAGCGGAATGAGTGTACCTGGGTGTGGAAGAGAAGGTGCAATGACGAGGAGCACGGGAACAGCTGGATGTGTGAGCAAGGAACGGGCTGCGGGGTGTAAGCATGCAGGTGAGGTATCGACGGTAACCGGGTTAGCGGTTAGAACGACATTTAGCCGAATCGGGCCCTCGGTGCGCGTCGGGCAGCTTCGCGTGCCGCGAGGACCAGCAGGGATCCGAACCACGGCAGTTTCAAAAGGACCGCCGTACGTGATCCACGCCGGGCCGCGCTTTGAACGGCCGCGTCCGTGCTCCACTAAGCGGAGCGGGCAGCCCGATAGGAAGGGTCGTCATGGCGACCCCTTTTTGTTGAGGCGTTCCGGCAGGTCGAGATCGGGCCATGGGATGGCTCCGTGCCGAGGTGGTGCGTGGGATCTCGGCCCGGGTAAGCGTCCTTCCCTGCACCGAGTGTCGGACGCATCCAGCCACCGGCACCAAAGAACCCGCATTCATTGCTCGGCTGTACGAAGCCGAGCTTTAGAAGTGAATTGGCGCACCGAGAGGATCTAGTAAGTAGACGGGTGATGAGGTTAGTGTTTTGGACCCAAAAATTAGAAAAAGGCAAAATTTGATGATTGGCAAAGGATTGGCAGTAATGATTTGCAGATGATGGGTAGTGATTGGCAAATTTTTGATTTGTTGAAATTTGATGTGCAAAATTGGTAGTGGGAGATGCCCGATGTGGTGGGATGGCAACTCTGCCATCTCTCACAACCGGGGGCAAAGGAGCACTAGTTATGGGGTTTATGGCAGTGAAAACTAGCCCGGGTGGGTTAGGATATTGTGTGTAGGGATCTAGAAGAGATTGACAATAGGTAACGGTAAGGTTAGGTAGCTACATTGGACAGGTAGCTGGGGACATAGAGAGGGTAGTTTGGATGATAATGACGTGGTATGTGCTTAGTTTAAAGGGAAGACGGGGAGCACTAAGTTAGCAGGGCAACAGGTAGTTCAGATGATGCTGTGTGAGTGTTGGAGGTGTATTCAGAAGTGTATTGTGAAAGGTGTGCAACAACAGGTATGAAGAACAGGTGTATGGAGAATGGTTGTGTGGAATAAATGGTAGTGTGGAATATCTGGAGTATTGGAATGGATGGTCGTGGAGTGAGTATGGTGGAAACTATGGATTGGAGTGGATGGTGCAAAGGTGTGAATGGGGGAAGAGTGGACCCCCATCACGAATACCCGGGGCGGGTAGTGAAGTGTTAGGTAGAGGGTATAGGTAAATTGTGGTTGGATATTGGCATCTGTGGTGCGGGTGACAGAATGGTATTTGGATGGGTGCATTAGTGTTGTGGAAATGGCTGGGCGTGTAGCCTGTTAGTGTGTGTAGTTGGTTTGGGCACTCCACCACTGTGAGGATGTCGGCCAGGTGAGGCCGCAGGTGGGCTCTGGGAGCCGGTAGAGTTGTTGTGGATGGGGCCTGAGGATCCGGAGGATGGACCCGGGTAGCCCAGTGCCAGAGGGCACCGAGTGGGGTGACAGAGCCAGGAGGGGCCTTCCCCAGTAGATAGGTTAGGTTAAGGAGCAGGTAAGGTCGGGTGGCAACTACAGTGGTGGAGGTGTGCAGGTGGGTAGACCTGCTGGGAAAGCTGCACGACCCAGCCCAGAAATTGTGCAAGGGCACCGGGCGATGAATCGGGGGAGTGAGACCCCAAATTTGAGAAGCACCACAGTTTGGTCAATGGTAATTGGTTTTTAGAACCCACAGTGTAAGTTGGCCAATGGATTGGCAGGGAAAGACCCCGGGTAGTGTAAAGTGTGTTAATGTCATTTAGAGGATAGATAGGATTGAAGTCTCCTCGCACCATCTACATCCACTCACCTGAGATGACGTACCTCCACACCCTGCCAGGTGTTTTTATTATTTTTGATGCAAATGTTTGGATTGTGAGACGCATCATGACGTGGGTGTGACATTCTGCTGTGTTCCATCTCTTCCTCCTTATGAGGATTGATGATGAATTTGGTGATGGCAAATTTGGGTTAGAGGGATTGTGGGAACAAATTTGGTATAGGGGAAATATGGGGAAGACGTGACGATAGCGACGAATTTGTAAAGGTGTAGATTTTGTACATTTGGGGTAAGGGCAAGGGTAGTGTAGGTGACAGGGGGGGTGACGTACGGTAGGGACGAGCTTTCTCACTTCGCTCTCCGTACGCACTTCACCTTGCATTGCCTTATTGATGTGTACCCTTGTGACCTTACCCCTCGCTCATCTGTCTTCCCCCCTTGTCTCCCACATGAGGACCTGAGCGCCACTGGGCGCCAAGGGGAGCGTGCGTGAGTCCGCCATTGTGCGCCCGGAACTCCCAGAACCAGCTGTCTGCATCGATGCACCACATTATGGACCACAGGTCTGTGGCCGAGCACCACTTATGGACCCCATGGGTTGGGGCATGGCCCCTCTGCTGGAACCGGCCATGAGGGCCCGAAATCTTGCTGGCGGACCTTGGCCACAGGGCACCGATGCCCCACAGGTGAACCACACTAGTCGGCCCCTGTGGGCCATAAATAAATACAAATGGACACGTTGGGTGCAAGTTTTATTACAAATAGGCCGCCAGCAAAGGAAAAAGACAACAACTGGAAGAAAATAATAATAGCCAGCAGAGGGAGCCGAAGAGCAAGAGACCACCTGCAGGGTTAGGGGTTGTTGATTTATTTTTATTGGGAACAGTGATGACTGTGCACCGATTGGTGCTTGAGGGTGTGTTGGTGCGTTTTGGGTGCTTTCATGGTGCGTCGATGCAGAGCAGACTGTCTCCCCCCCAGAAAGAACAATCACAGGTCCTGGGTTGCGTTTTGTAAATAAAGTAGCGTCACTGTAAATAATGCTCCCCACCGTCAGTGTGTAATTTGAAGACCATTCCGCAATTCGGTTAACTGTGGGCGTGAGTCTGTTAGGTAGGGTGCAATGGAGCAGTGGGACATATTTATCTATGTTTTAAAACTGTCGCACTCAGGGTCAGGTTAAAAGTAGAGGGAACTACACCTACGTGTCACACTAAATTAAAGTTATAGGCCCGGGACGTGCCTAAGAGGAGGAGGGTGCAGTGTTGCGGATATGAGGATTGCATTTTTTTTATTGTGTTGAATTGTGGTAAATTGCTGTGTAACATTGTTTGATTCTGGCCCCTCCTGCCTCCAGTGTTGTGTAAAGGTTAAAAGGCCGTCCCGGTAGTTAATTCCATAAAGCACACATTGAAGGACACGATAAAACCCTTGTTCAGTAGTTTATATCTTTATTATGTGTTTTAGGGTAAGGCCTTGTCTTCCATTAACATGACACTCCATTGCACCAAGTGAAAAAGATAGATTCCCTTCATTCCCATTCCCAAAAACCTCCATTTCCCCTTTCGTCAATTGCCATTCGCATTGCCAACCAACAATTGCCGCCATTGGCCATGAGGCAGGGTTGGGGAAGAAAGGCGTGCCCGCCCGTCGTCATCAAGGGCGGAGCCAGAGGGTCGCGCGACCAACCAGGACCGAGGTGAGCACACCGATGGGCGTGTCCTGAAGGCCGGCGGCTTAATCGCCGGTGGTGTTATAAAAGCGCGCGCGCAAGAGTGACCAAGAGCTGAGCTGAGCTGCGTGGTGAGGTGCAAAGAAAAGAGCTGGGTCGTCAGAGGAGAGCTGAGTTGAAAGGGTCCAAGGCAGAGCTGCGTGGTGAGGTCCATGAGAAGAGCTGAGCTGCGTGGTGAGGTGCAAAGAAAAGAGCTGGGTCGTCAGAGGAGAGCTGAGTTGAAAGGGTCCAAGGCAGAGCTGAGTTGAAAGGGTCCAAGGCAGAGCTGAGTTGAAAGGGTCCAAGGCAGAGCTGAGTTGAAAGGGTCCAAGGCAGAGCTGGGTTGTGAGGTCCAAGAGAAGAGATCATCCAGGGAAGCACAAAGCCTGCTATTCGTCGCCTTGCTCGCCAGCAGCAGCGTCCACAGCAGCAACAACACTCGACAGCCGCTTGGGGCCTGGACGGCGGTTTTGAGCAGGGCCGCGAAGGAACGGCGGCTGCCCAACGTGCCGATCGTGCTGCCGGACCCATTGGACTTTCCTCTCCTTCCAGCCATTCCTGCCGACAAGTTCCCCATTCGTGTACGTGTGTTTGTTCTGTTTGTTCTGTCCTGGGTATTCAATTAAGTCTGTATAAGCTAGTATTTTCACTGTGTCTCTAAAAAGCTTCTGTATATTATTTTATTATCTTTCCTTCTCCTTGGTTTCTTTGAGCCTGTACATAGTAAATAAATTTAGTAGTATTGCCAACCTTTTTCTGCCTTCGTCTTCCTCTTCTTCACATCGGTGTCGTCTTTGTCTTTTCCCTATTGAGTATCTGTGGCGCGATACGGCCAACGTTTGGGTGAATCGGGGAAACTGTTAGGTCGCGGGGCCTCCGCTCGGCAAACATAACATCCTTAACCGCGAACCGTAACAATATATATATATATATATATATATATATATATATATATATATATATATATATATATATATATATATATATATATATATATATATGTCAAGTTGTAGATTTGTTATTGCCTAAAGTTCAGTTATAGACGTTGGTTGCTAATGTGTTATGATTTAAATGTTGTTTAAAAATGCTATTTTCATAAAGTTAATAAAGGGTTTTTGCTTCGTTTTAGTTTTGGATGAGGAAAGGCTCGCTGAGGTCATGCTGGACAATTGTATATGTGTGCTTTTTTCGAGGCTAGATAAGGCCGGTCGTGAAACCACGCCCACATGCGCGTGATTTTGTGTAACGCGAGTAGAATGTTTAGAGTGCAGACATAAACCTATCGTTAACCATATATATTTTGTATTAATCACAGCGACGCATGACTCTGTATAAACATGCTTTGAATTACTCATGTAAACAAACCCATAAAATATATGGGTTTGTTTGGCCAAGCATACACTCTTCTCTTTGTGAGTTACATTTCTGTTTTCTCGGAGCCCAGAGAAACATTTGGTCCGAATGATAAGGAAGGGCTGACTCCCCCGAACAGCGGATAACGGTGGGAGGGACTCTCGCCAGTCGCTTTGTTCTCTCGGAGATTTTTCTGATAATCGTATTCATATATAAGTGAATGAGAATCAATGTGTTTCCAGGAAGGCTTGACTTGGCATGAAGCGGATTCTTGCTGTAGATGTCTGTCTCCTCCGGATCTGTATAAGTTGGTTTTTAAATAAAGCTGCGTCATTTTTCAGGCTATTTGTGGACTTCTTTTCCAAACGAAGAGCTGCTTCTTCACAGATGGTACCAGGAGTGGGGTCAGCACCGGACGACGGGAAACGGAGCCCGAGGGACAGGAGGAAGGCTGCCTGAGGCCGGCGCCGGCACGTTGATTTGATTAAAGGTGGGAGTTGTTTTATATCAGAGGGCTATTATTCCAAATTCGTACCTTCCTCCCTCGAGCGGACTCAGTCTCCTTGTCTTCCGCGCTGCCTGCACTCGAACAGAAATTGTAAGTAAAGGCTCATTTTAGGCCTCAGAATGACGTGGCTTTGTTAAAGCCAGGATAAACAAGTAAGGGTACCAGTAAGGACTTAACAGTAAGCTTAAAGTTACAGTTAGCACCAGGAGGGGAAAATGAGGTCGGACAGCCATATAGGCTGAAGCCAGGTGGCCAAGATTTTTCCAGGAAGGAACAGCCCAGAGACAAGATGGGGTATGCCATTGCATGCCAGGGAACGAAGGGCTGTGGCTAACTTAGATAGAAGGCCATAGGAACATAGAGGGCCATAGGAACATGGCCAGTAAAAGGATTTGCGCAGGATATCGGTGAAGATAACGTTCGGTACAAGGGAAAGGGGAAAGTGAGGTCGGACAGCCGTAAAGGTTGAGCCAGGCCGAGAACTTTCCAGGAAGGATCAGCCCAGAGCAATAAGATGGGAAGCAAGCTAATGAAAGAAGGGGAACCCCTTAAGGGAACCCCGGCATCTTTCATGTTTAAGAGGCATCATTTTGCCGCGGTAAGACCATTAAAGGACTGGGCTGTGTTAACTAAAGATTTAAATAATCCCTGGCCAGAGGACAAGTAAGTAAGCAGTTAAACAAGTAAATCAGCGAGTGATGCCGCTGGACCAGATACCAGACCAAGACCCCCCAACCCCCCAAGACCTGAGCTCAGTCCCGGGGCTCTAGGCAACACCCCCCACCCCCCCAAGACCTGAGCTCAGTCCCGGGGCTCTAGGCAACACCCCAACACCCCGCCCTGCCTTCCCTTTTTCACCTCAACCCACCCCCGTCCAACCCGTCCCAAAAATCCTTTTCCTTGAATGAGAGACGTAACATGAATGAGCAAAGATTGTTTGGGAGTGGCTGGAGAAAGGCATGATTTGAGTCGATCTGAGTTTCGCGCGAAGTCTGGGAGACTTCTATGAGTATATGAATGAGGAATGAATGTATATTGGGATGTTAATTGACGTGTGTATCTGACCAATGTATTTGTCTGTCATCTGTTTGGGAGTTGTTTGGGAAGCGAATTGATATAAATCGGGTCAGGAAAGCACTCGGAGTGCCCTTGTCGACCTACTGTTGATATGAAGCGGTTTCTTGGAGATGGTTGCAGGATGGGCTGTTTTTTTTCTTTCGAGCGGCAGTCGGACGGAGATTTGGAATTTGTTGAACTAAATTCAGAATTCGAATCAATATGTGTGTTTTACTTGAATTGAAGAGTTCATTCAATGGCAGATATTGTGTATTGTATGTGTGGGGTAGGCCTATATTCCTGAGGCAGCTCACCTTTAGGATGATGATGTCACATAGTGCATTTTGGGTCAGAGAGGTGGAGCGTCGGAGATCCTGTTTTTTGCGATGTTTACGAGCTAGGGATGAGTTCTGACAGCTCAATGTTCTGACAGCTCACTACATGCCAGGTCGTAGATTTGTTATGACAACTTTTCGCACTTTGTTATGACAGCCGACTGCATGTCCCAACGTGAGGTAAACCCCGCCGTGAACGCGAATAGAGCGGCGTGCAGGGAGTGTTGGGATTCGTGTGGAGGCACGAGGGTGCGCGCCAAGACGGGGGGCGGCGTGGCGTCGTCGCGTTGAGATGGTTGTGCCAGGTCGATCGGCGATCTCTGAATTTAAATCGGATCTTTGTCATGTGTGTTGTGAAATTAACGTCTATCCGAGAATCCTGGCGATGTTCGTTTAATTAAAGTGTGGTACAAACCTGTGTTTCCGCCGTGCGGCTCCGTGGAAGTTTGGGTAGAGGGATATTGTGCGTTCGGGCAGGAGCCGAGCGAGCCGCGAGTCACGGGTGTGCTGTATGAGATTTGCTCAGAGTGCCGGCGATAACTCGCCCACTCTCAGAGGAGGATGTGTGCCCAAATGCATTGTGGGTCATTTCGACTTTGCTGGATGTCGGACGTTCATGTCAGACGAGCCATGTCGGAATAGTGGCCGGCTGCGACATATATGCCAGGCAATGTCACAGGACGAATACGTTATTTAAGATGGATTTATATGGATGGATGGACTTATAAGATGGATTTTTATTTAAGATGGATTTATAAGATGGATAGATGGATGGATTTATTTAAGATGGCTAAAATAAACGATTTCAAGACAGAGTAATTAATTTCCGGAGCCAAGTTCCAACAGGAAGTCTTGTTCATACAGTAAGGTACAGTGCGGAGTGGCGGCTGGAAGATGCATCGATGCATTTGTGTTGATCGATGCGGACACAGATTTAGTATGCTGGTAAGGTTAAGTTATTAAAATTGGAAATTCAATAATTTGAGCAGAAATGTCACGTTTCAACAGAACGCTGATCCGAGGAAGGAGGACGGTTGAGGTTTCAACTGTCGGTATGTGGTGTGGCTTGTGCCAAGGTGTGGGCGCGAGGAGGTGTGTTGATGAAGCGTTGTGCGAACGAGGAAGGATGTGCGAAAGGTGTGCACCAGGTAGTAAAGGTGATGCATTGTGAAGCACGCCTCGTACGGAAGTTCCTGGACGGATTGTGACGGTTGTTGGATTCGTAGGAGCTAGCATTTTGCGATGTAGAGCCTCAATAAGGGTCATTTGTCTGTCTGGATGTGGTTCTTGCAGGGAATGACGCCGGACTTGTATTATTTGCGGAAAAATAAAGCGCTGGTTACCCCAATTCGAAGTTTGACCTTTTAAAGTTTAGTTGACCTTTGTTCGAGATTTGTAAGGGAAAGAGGTCGGAGATAATTCACTAACCTTGGAAGAACGACAGGCGGAGTCAGTCTACAGGGTGTTGCTTTAACGACAGGATATATAGGACTTAAATCTGGAGAATATCGGGACATTATATTGTGGGTAAAACCAAAATCATGTACGTAATTAATGAACAGAGAATATCGAGTCCTGTTTGTCGTTGTAATTGTCGTTGATGTCCCGATTCAGGGGTCTCAAGAAATAAACAGACTTCCGGTGCCGACCGGAAGCGTCAGGTACAGTACGCTTGAGTTTAATTTAACCGGGCCGAGCACAGTGACGTGCGTGATCGAGCAATGGGGATAGTCAGGGTCAGTGAAATGGAGGTTGAAATGCAGTGAACATGTCCGATTTTGGCTTCGCGAGGCTCCGGATAGAAATTGGCATTTCGATACTGTGGATTATATTGTGCCTGCCCGGAAAGGTGATGTCCTGTGCTGGGGCTGGCGACATGCCTCTGTTATTTGTCTGTCTGTCGGTCTGATTGTAAGTCTTTGGTACTGGGAGGGCTAATTGAGTGCTTAGGCGTCATTGTTCCATGGAGGCAGGAGCTGTGAGTCACAAAATGTAAACGGGAACTTTGTGTAACTTTGCACCGGATCCACAAACAGAGAGATGGACAGGACAACAATGGAGTTTATATGGACGGGTTTGGGGCAGTTTCAATCTGACGATTACAGAGTGCTTTGTTCCGTTCACGAAACATGTAAAATTCATGGAGTTGAAGTGGTTTGCAAGAAGGTAGCAGAGTCAGTACTGGGATGCAACCTCGTCCAGGGGTTTTGGTCCAGCCTGCAAGGAGTCCAGGGGCTTGTTTCAGGGCTGGGTCGCCAAAAATGGGATGCTGTGCCCATCTGGATGTAAAATTATCCATCAAGGACGGGGAATGATGTGCAGTGTGATTGATTGGAGGTAATAAGGATTTGTGTCGATTTCTTGATTTGAGTTGATCTGGAAACAAAGACAGATGGGATTAATGTGTATATCAGGAACATTTTGGAAAAGAAATATGGATATATGACATTACTAAAATATAACCAAGCAATTGAGAGTTCTTGGGTTAATGGGATATAAATAAATGCATCTACAAGTTGATGGTTTATAAAAATTTAGTTCTGGATGATACTTAAACGATGAACAATGTTGGCAATATACAAAGAATGTGACTTGTTTTTTGGGGGGAAAACATGTGGTTTAAAATTGGTTGGCTAAGTTTTAAAGATGGAGATGTTTCGCAGAACTCTTATGATTATTTATATGAGTGGTGGACTATTCCATGGCGAAGCATTTTTCAGTTTATTGAAAGTTGGATTTATATATATATATATATATATATATATATATATTGTAACGGTTTTTGAGAAGTGTAACAATTTTGGAGGAAGTGTAACGAATGTAAAATAATGGTTTAATATAACCACAGTAGAAAATAATATACAGATTTGGGACATTTTGTAAACTTTCGAATAATGAGAAGATTCATAAAATTCATTTTATTTATTTCATGGAAAATATTTGGGTTGCAAGTGGAGAAGCATGGTATGGTATAAAAATAAAGAGGGAGTATCCAGGAAAAAGATGTTCAAGTGAACTTTGTGCTGTGAAAAGAATGTCGAGTTAATGGAAGTGTTTTGTTCGATTAATTTTGTTCAATTTGTGTTCAAATGACCATCGATGTTGGGGGCAAAGTTATGGGTGAATTTGGTGAGTGGTTGTGGGCAAACGAAGATTAATTTAGATTTATCATAGTTAAGTTCGAGGAAGTTGATTTGAAGCCAGAATTTCATTTGGATGCCAGAAAGGAGAAAGGAGATGCTGAAAGCCAGAAAGGAGATGCTGTTGTCTACTCTGAATGACAGGTGGCGGTATCCAGGGCGCTGAGGAGTTTGTTCACGTTGTAAAGTTTGTTTATTTAGTTTGTTTATTGTAGAGAAGAGTGCTTTTGGGATTCCGGAGCCAGAGTGGATAATTTGAGAGTAGTAGGTGGTCCATGTGAAGCTTGGGAGTGAACTGATTTGGGTTTAATAGGCACAAGCTGGTCTAAACAGGGTGAGGAGGATGGCGTGATTGATGATGTCAAAGGAGGCGTTGAGGTGAGGAGGATGAAAATGTTGAGGTTGCCAGCATCAGAGGAGAGAAAAGGTCGCTGGTGATTTTGAGGAGAGCAGTTTCAGTACTGTGGCTGGAGCAGAATCCGGATTGGGATGTTTCATACAGGTTATTGGCAGAGTGGTGATGTTTGAGTTGAGTGGCCACAGCACGTTCCAAAACTTTTGACAGAAAGGGTAGGTTGGAGATGAGTCTGAAGTTATTTAGGGTGTCAGGGTTTAGTCCAGGGTTTTTTCCAGAATGGGGGTGAAGTTTCACGAGTTTTTGGGGAAATCGGTATGTGAAGCTGGATTAAGTTGGAACTGCTTGATGAGCCATGGAGATGGATTGGGTTTTGTTGTTGGTTGTCTGGGAGTTCGGTTGTTGCATTGCCAAAGGTTTCTGTGTGGTGGACACACTCGTTGGCTGTTGTCTTGTGTGACGTGGATGGAGATGTATGTGGCTGCGTGTGGCTGCCTGGAATCGGGAAGGCGGCTACAGTGGTTGATATTGGTTGTGGATTGTCCGGGGTGCTTCGATTTGCATAGGGGGTGAAGATTGGGATATTACATTATTTTAAGTAAGTATTGGTATGAGTAATTACATAAGTAATTATGAGTTATTATGAGTATTAGTTATGAGTAAGTGATTATTTTAGTAAAGTTACATGTTTCGCTGTGTTGTGGATCTGGGGACAAGCTAGTTTGATGGGTACCCTGGGGTCTTCGGCGTGTCTATGTGTTTGGCTGTCTGTCACACCGGACTCTTGAATGGGTTTTCATGAGACGAATTTCAGACATAACAGTGAGAATCTATTTTGAGCGAATCACAGTGGGTGAGGAAAACATTGTGTGTGACCAGACACCAGAACTGACCAGAATTGAAATTGGAAGTAGACCAGGTTATTTCTATTATTTGTTTATTCGTGAAAATAAATAAATAATAGGGGGAGGTTAATGGAGGTTAATGGTGG
Source organism: Myxine glutinosa (assembly GCF_964187855.1). Taxonomy (NCBI): domain Eukaryota; kingdom Metazoa; phylum Chordata; class Myxini; order Myxiniformes; family Myxinidae; genus Myxine; species Myxine glutinosa. The sequence goes on from NC_136261.1 coordinate 331,036,210, forward strand.
TTTGTGTGTGTTAATGGAGGTTAATGGTGGTTTGTTTGTGTTAATGGAGGTTAATGGTGGTTTGTTTGTGTTAATTCTAGTTGAAATTCTCGCTGAAGTAATTTTCGTTTATTTTATGATTTTGATTGATTTTTTGATTTGATTTGAGAGTTGAGATGATTGATTTTTTATTAATTTTATAATTTTATTTTTATTGATGTTGGAAACAGGTAATGGGATGCTGAGAGAAGGATTGAATTTATTTTGAATTGGACTGGATTAAATGGGATTGAATTTAAAAATTGAATATTGGATAAAATTGGATCCACTTGAAAAAAAGTGGATTAGGAAATTGGAGAAAAGGTGTTCTATGGGGCTATGGATTGGATGAATTGAGTCTATGGGGTGGAGACCTGTGGACCAGGCGTTCCCAGGAGACTTGTGGACCAGGTGTTCCACCAGAGGAAAAAGACCAGGTGTTCGTGGAGCACTTCACCTGCAAGAACGCCTTGGAACCAAGGTGGAAGGGACCAGTCCAGGTGTTGCTGACTACACCAACGGCAGTCTTTTGCGAGGGCAAGACTTCGTGGATCCACGCCACGCACTGTAAGTTGGCCATACAAGCACCAGACACTACACCACAGCAACCACAGTAAGGGTGGGCCTAATCATAAGTACAATACTATTGATAGCGACAGCAGCTAGGGGAAACTCCGATTCCAATAGATGCGAAAACGAAACCCGACACCTCACCGTAACATGGGGACAAAGAGTATCACTACCATGTTTCGAACAGAAAGCCCTGCACACAAATTGGGTGAACATAAATTGGCTAGCACTGTCGGCAGGGCCTGGACGCGTTGGCATGGTACTACAAAAGCAACGAGAGTTCCGGGAAGACGGGCAAGCTAGCATTAAGACCTTGGCCCAACCAGGATACCAATGGGGAACCCCTGATTTTAAGCTACAAACACGCACACGCCTAGGGAAAGACATGACCATGCAGGTCCGGTGCAGCGTCTGGACCCCTGGCGCGGCCGGTGGCGAAAAGAACTACATACCATGCATCGAATACATACTCACGCCACAACCCCAGAATAAGGCCCCAAAGAAGGGTGAAAACACATATTGGAAAGTGGCCAGGGAAGTGGCAACAATTCAAAATAGGACACACTGCTGGTCGTGCATGCGCTTTCCCCAAGCAGGCACCACAGGAATACACATGATAGTGCTACCTCTGTCCCTCAATGACCTCTGCTCACAACCTATCGATTCCCCATGTTTAGTCACCACGCTGGAAAGAGAAGGGGTTGACAACGGCAAGAGTTGCAATCGACAATTTAATTATCGCCCGTCAATGATTGCCCATGTGGCCGAGAGGCCTGCCCCCGTCTGGGTCAAACCACAGAAAGGGAGGGTCTGCCTCCAGGGTTCCGGCCACTTGCGTATGGGAGAATCAGAATGCGCCTACACTCTCCCCGGGAAGCTGGGACAAGGGAGCTCGGGGATTACATTACGAATAGTACTGCAAGATAAACGCAACCACAACATAACGGCTATAACATTCTCTAGGGGGGTTAGTAGGATTAATGGGGTGGTAAAGGGACTCCAGTGCTTATCCACCCACCTGGTCCCACCCCATGGGACAATGTTTATATGCGGCGACAAGGCTTACCCCTATTTACCAAATAATTGGGGGGGCACATGTTATCTGGGTTCAGTCCTTCCTGACGTTGAGATACTGGATGAGCTAGACCCAAAGTCCTTGGACAGGCGTTATAAGAGGTCAGTCATGAACGAAGATGGAACCACTAAACTACATGGGAGTCTATGGGAAAAGGTGTTTGGTTTCTTCTTCCCAGGAGCGGGCACAGTCATGGATAGTTTCCGGATAGACAAATTGGCTTTGGCCCTAGAAAAGGTGGCAAACGACACCGCTACGGCTCATGACATACTATTGGACACGGTAATTCACATGCGTACAATGGTGATGCAGAATCGGGTGGCTTTGGACATGCTCCTGGCAGAGAAAGGAGGGGTATGCGGAATTATAGAGGGAAAATGTTGCACTTACATACCCGATCCATCTGAAGGAGTGTCAGCCGCAATAGTGAGACTAAGGGAAACTAGCCACGCCCTGACGATCGATCGGATCGCGCGCGAAAATTCTTATACATTTAGCTGGCTCACTGACTGGTTCCAGGGATGGACGGGCACCATAGTGAAGTGGTTATTGACCGCACTGGCTGTGATAATCGGGGTAGTAATTTGGGGGGCACTAATGAAATCTCTAGTCCTCCTCTGTATGAGAAAGTATTTTACAGGATGGAAAGTGAAGAAGCCGCCGACAACGACTATGGCTCTGACCACAGAGGCCGTCGACCTGAACGGGTCCTTCAACAAGGCAGTTGCGACCGGCGCTCCAGAAAATTGCATTGAATTTTGTAATGACTGTGATACTTGTGCGGATCCCATGTGGGAACTGGCTGCTGCCTGTAACGGTGTATGTGATGACTGTGATACTTGTGCTACAAACCCCTTGCGTGTACTGGCTAACGCTGCTTATGTATTACAAGCTGACAGCTGCACGCCCCCTTCCGACCCAACTATGGATCTGATTGCGACACTGGGTCTGGCGGTCTTTATGTCCGATCTGTCCGCCAGACCCACCAGACCGCCAGAACTTTGACATAAAGGAAGTCCCTCTCTTTTCTTCATATGTATTAAGGGACCCGACGCGGATGTCCTAGACCCGCAAGCCGACCAGGCGCCCATGGGAGACTTTGACATAAAGGAAGTCCCTCTCTTTTCTTCATATGTATTAAGTTCAAATGCTTCAAGTGAATCGGATTTTTACGCTCTGTACCCTGACCAGGAAATTGAGACACAAGATACTGACAATACTATGTATTCCCCAGAACAGCAGCACGTGAGGGACCTCATGGGCATGATCGTTGATTAACTTCGAAGATCTGCAAGGACTGAGTCTGCAAAGGGTGGGGGGAGCAAGTTCCGCAGGGGAGGTGACGGGCCCTCTGGCGGAGCAGAACCTCATCTGGACCAGACACCTTCGTTGTGGATCCGAAACGTTAATGGACTTTCATGTTCTGAGCCCTCAGGCTCCAAGCACGCACCACACGACACGTTCGCCAAATGCACGGGCGAGGCGCTTTGGGCGCACGATATGCCCTTGGGAGATACCCGCATTACACAATTATTTTTCAATAAAGCCCGATGTGGCACGTTGTCTCTTAAGATACTTTGTCTCGACGAGACAAGAGGAAGGAATGTCAAGTTGTAGATTTGTTATTGCCTAAAGTTCAGTTATAGACGTTGGTTGCTAATGTGTTATGATTTAAATGTTGTTTAAAAATGCTATTTTCATAAAGTTAATAAAGGGTTTTTGCTTCGTTTTAGTTTTGGATGAGGAAAGGCTCGCTGAGGTCATGCTGGACAATTGTATACGTGTGCTTTTTTCGAGGCTAGATAAGGCCGGTCGTGAAACCACGCCCACATGCGCGTGATTTTGTGTAACGCGAGTAGAATGTTTAGAGTGCAGACATAAACCTATCGTTAACCATATATATTTTGTATTAATCACAGCGACGCATGACTCTGTATAAACATGCTTTGAATTACTCATGTAAACAAACCCATAAAATATATGGGTTTGTTTGGCCAAGCATACACTCTTCTCTTTGTGAGTTACATTTCTGTTTTCTCGGAGCCCAGAGAAACATTTGGTCCGAATGATAAGGAAGGGCTGACTCCCCCGAACAGCGGATAACGGTGGGAGGGACTCTCGCCAGTCGCTTTGTTCTCTCGGAGATTTTTCTGATAATCGTATTCATATATAAGTGAATGAGAATCAATGTGTTTCCAGGAAGGCTTGACTTGGCATGAAGCGGATTCTTGCTGTAGATGTCTGTCTCCTCCGGATCTGTATAAGTTGGTTTTTAAATAAAGCTGCGTCATTTTTCAGGCTATTTGTGGACTTCTTTTCCAAACGAAGAGCTGCTTCTTCACATATATATATATATATATATATATATATATATATATATATTGTTGCGGATATGGGATTTGGCCTCCATCCATATCCGCTTGTAAATATTCCCCTATTTCCCCAATACTTCCCAACTATCCCCAATCCCCCATTCCCTAGTCCCATTGTCTGTAAACAACACTCTGTAGCCCCGACCTTCCCCTATTTCCCCCATTAAATGTCGCACCCAGGTTCACCGCATCTCACGTAGACAACTATAGGACATCTTGCTAGTTATTCTTAGTCTATGTCAGTTAAGGACTCGTTTCCATTAATTCTGACTCTTCGTTGCACCAGAATGTGATTGTATGGCACCATTAGTAAGTTTAGGACCTCCCAATACCTCCCCGCATCTCTTCCTCATGGAACAACAACACCAACAACAACAACAGCGGCGGCGGCGCGGAGGCGGCGCGGGGAGTGTGCGTCCTCACTCCGGCTTGGTTAGCGGCCATTGAACATGTGCTCCGACGGGGTTACCACGCAGGGGCTCACTGTCAGCTCCTCGTCAAGGGCGGAGCCCGGTAACCCCCCGCACCCAATAAGAAGCGGCGGACCGATTCCATCTGGGGCGGAGCTAACGAGCCGAGGGCGTGTCACTCCCCGCTGGACATGCGCAGGAAGACGGAGGTGACGTCAGATGCGCCTCAGCTTGGAGAAGAAAGGACGCCACCTCCTAGCGCTGAGAAATACCTCCCCGATCTCTGGACCGGACCGTGTCGATTCTGCCCCTGAGCCAAGGTGCACCTTGAGCTATCGACTGCCTGCCCTTCCTTGCCATCAATCCCCGTGTAAGTCAGTCTTGTCCCGTTTGTCTGTGGTCTGTCGGGGCTAAGATAAGACTGTGTCTAAGTGCCCATCTTGCTGTGCTTTACCTCTTGCCGTGTAATCTAACCGTTCTGCATAACCAATATTATATCCTCCTCCGGAGGTCTTGAGAACTGTACCCCTTGTGTCGTTGCCTTAATCCCAGCCGTTGTGTCCTTTCCTTCATTGATCTAGCGTAGCGCGATTCGGCCAACGTTCGAGTGTAATCGGGTAAACTGTGCGAACACGGCGGCCATTCTGCTCGGCCCATCATAACATCTAAGTCGTGTCCGTAACAATTGGTGTCGGGAAGTGGGATTGGACCCGAAGCGCGCTTCACGCGCTCGAAATTATTAACGGCGAAATTTGATTTTGTTTTACAAAAATAAAAACCCGAATTTTGAAAGTCGCGCTATGGCAGATCAAGACGGCTGGGTTCCGGTAGAGGAGAGTGAGGCAGGGTCGATCCAGGACCAAATTGAGGGACATGAGGAGAGCGAAGCAGTGAGGGTGGCAGGGTCGCAAAATGGCGCCTCGCACATAGCTACGGCGGCCGCACCCGCTGCACAAGTGGGAGGGATGGCCCAAATGCAGGCCCTCATGGAGCAATTTATGGCGCAAATGCAGGCGTCCCTCAAACTGCAGAGTGAGCAATTGGGGGTAATGGGAAACCAAATGGGGGTCATGGGGGGCGAAATGGGGTCCAATAGCGATAAATTGAGGGATGACATGGGAAACCAGATCGGGGGTTTAAGGAATGACATGGGAAACCAGATCGGGGGTTTAAGGAATGACATGGGGGCCCAGATCGGAGGGTTAAGGAATAGAATAGAGGGATTAGACAATAGATTAGGGGAAATACAGGAGGGGTTAATGGGGGTAGAAAACAGAATGGCCGCTCAAGAGAATCAAATGGAAGGGATGCAAAAGGGGTTAGAGGGGTTAGAAAACAGTATGGAAGGCAAATTGAGGGACATGAGGGACCAAGCGGAAAGGGAAGTTAAACAAATGGAGAGCGAAGCAGTGAGGGTGGCAGGGTCGCAAAATGGCGTCCTCGCGCACGAGGTTGCGGGCGCGCAAAATGGCGCCTCGCACATAGCTACGGCGGCCGCACCCGCTGCACAAGTGGGAGGGATGGCCCAAATGCAGGCCCTCATGGAGCAATTTATGGCGCAAATGCAGGCGTCCCTCAAACTGCAGAGTGAGCAATTGGGGGTAATGGGAAACCAAATGGGGGTCATGGGGGGCGAAATGGGGTCCAATAGCGAGAAATTGAGGGATGACATGGGAAACCAGATCGGGGGTTTAAGGAATGACATGGGAAACCAGATCGGGGGTTTAAGGAATGACATGGGGGCCCAGATCGGAGGGTTAAGGAATAGAATAGAGGGATTAGACAATAGATTAGGGGAAATACAGGAGGGGTTAATGGGGGTAGAAAACAGAATGGCCGCTCAAGAGAATCAAATGGAAGGGATGCAAAAGGGGTTAGAGGGGTTAGAAAACAGTATGGAAGGCAAATTGAGGGACATGAGGGACCAAGCGGAAAGGGAAGTTAAACAAATGGGGCAGCAGATAGAGGGGGTCAGAATGGGGGTAGAAACCAAACTGGATGCTCACAGGGAGGAAATGGAGCAGATGAGGGTGGCATCTGGGCAGGAGATGCAAGTGATGGGAGAAGAGATCAGAAGAGGTGTGAGTGAGGAGGTCGGAGGAGTGCGCGAGGAGGTGAGGCACTGTAAGGAGCACATGGAGAAGGAGGTGAGAAAGGGGACTGTAAAGTTACAAGGGGGCATAGAGGACCTGATGCAGGAGGTGGAACAGCTGACGGTGGGACAGACGGAGTTAGTGGAGCAGGTACAAAGGAACACTGCGGTACTAGGAGGGTTAAAAGCGACACAGAAAGAACTAAAAGACGACTTGATAGCGACGAAGAGGGAATGTCAGATGGTACGTGAGGGACTGACCACGAGGTTGGACGAGGTGACAGAGGTAATGGAGACGAAGGACCGGCAGGTGAGGACGCACATGGAAACGGTCAAGGTAGCCTTGGAGGACGAGCTTGAGGAGACGTACCAGGAAATAAAAGAGGTGAAGCAGAAATTAGAAGAAGTGGAAGAAGGGGTGAGCGAAATTAAGAAGCGACGGAGAGGGGATAAGAAAGAGCTAAAAGAGGAAGTAAAAGAATTGGTCCAAAGTCTGTGTTCGGATCGTGATGATGTGCTCATTAACCGGATGAGGGATTCGCAGGTGATGGAGGAGAAGCGAAGAGGAAGAGGACCCGGTGTAAGTGGTGACCAATATGGTCGTGCGTATGATGCGCCAGGTGATTTAAGAAGCTTGGGGGTCGAGATGGACCCGGGTGTTCGTGAGAGGCCGTTGGTGAAGTGTGCGACAGGTCTGGTGTGCGAAAAAGGAGGTGTGCGAGAAAGTCCGACTCTGGGGTGTGTGAGGAAAAAGTGCGTGCCAAGGAGTGAGGGAGCTGTCGAGAGTGAGTCGGTCGTAGCGCGTGTGCGAGGGAGCACATGGAAGCGCGTAGTGAGGAGTGTTACGGAGGGTGTAAAGGGAGAATGCACGCCTGTGGTGAGTGTTACAGAGGATGTAACGGGAGAGGGTGTGCGAGAAAGATGTGTGACGGACAGGTGCATGGGGAAAGAGTGCGCTGTCAAAGGCAAGGAAGAATGCACGCCTGTGGTGAGCGTTACAGAGGGTGTGATGGGAGAGTGTGCGCAAGAGTGTGCGCGAGAAAGGTGTGTAACGGACAGGTGCATGAGGAGAGAGTGCGCTGTCGGGAGTAAGGGTGAGTGCGTTGTCAAGAGTGGTGGTGAGAGTAGTGAGAGTGACAAGGAGCGTGAGTTGGTTGTGACAGGTGAGCGAGGATGTACACCTGGAATGGAAGGATGCACACCTGGAATGGTAGAGCGTGAGTGGGAATGCACGCTGGAATTGGTAGTGAGGCACGTGGTTGGGTGTGCGAGTGAGGGCACACCTGTGATTGTCACAGAGGAGGTGACCGAGGAGGGGGCGCGAAGAGGTGTGTTGGTGAGGTGTGCGAGCGACGAATGTGTGCCAAGGTGTTCGGTGGTCAGGTGTGTGACCAAGTCGGTGAGCGGAATGAGTGTACCGAGGTGTGTAAGAAAAGGTACGACGAGGAGCATGGAAACGGCTGCATGTATGAGCAAGAAAGGGGTAGCGTATGCATGTAAGCATCCAGGGGAAGCATCGACGGTAACCGGGTTGGAGGTTAGAACGACTTATAGCCGAATCGGGCCCTCGGTGCGCGTCGGGCAGCTTCGCGTGCCGCGAGGACCAGCGGGGATCCGAACCACGGCGGGTTCGAAAGGACCGCCGTACGCGATCCACGCTGGGCCTCGCTTTGAACGGCCGCGTCCGTGCTCCACTAGGCGGAGCTGGCAGCCCGATAGGAAGGGTCGTCATGGCGACCACTTTCTGTTGAGGCATTCCGGCAGGTCGAGATCGGGCCATGGGATGGCTCCGTGCCGAGATGGTGCGTGGGATCTCGGCCCGGGTAAGCCCCCGTCCCTGCCCCGAATGCGGGACGTATCCAGCCGCTGGCACCAAACAACCGGCATTCATGGCTTGGCTGTACGAAGCCGAGCTTTAGAAGTAAATTGGCGCACCGAGAGGCATTAGTGAGTAGACTGTGTGATGATGTTAGTGTTTTGGACCCAAAATTAGAAAAAAAAACAAAATTTGATGATTGGCAAAGGATTGGCAGTAATGATTGGCAGATGATGGGTAGTGATTGGCAAATTTTTGATTTGTTGAAATTTGATGTGCAAAATTGGTATTGAGCGATGGGCCCGGTGGGTAAGGGTGGCATCCCTGCCACCCTTCCCATGTGGGGCAAAGGAGCTATAGATTATGGGGTTGATGGCAGTGAAAACTAGCCCGGGTGGGTTAGGATATATCGTGTGTAGGGCCCTAGAAGATGACATTAGGTGACGTTAAGGTTAGTTATTGACAATGATACCTGTAGTGGGGACGCAGGTAGATTAGTGTGGATTATAATGACGAGGGAGCGCAATAGTTTAAAGGGACGACTGGGAAGCGCAAGTTTCAGAGGGGAGTAGTTAGATGAGATGATGCTGTGTGAGAGCTGGACAGGTGTGTGGAGCAGTGTATGAGTAGTGAGTGTTGTGGATCAGCGCGAATGCGCTTGGGGAGAGAAGGGTGCAGGTGGCACCAGGTGTGAGAGCACAGGTGTGCAAGTGCAGGTGTGTGGAATATATGGAGTATTGGAATGAGAGGTGTGGAGAGAGTTGGAGTAAGTGGTACGGAGTGGTGTGCATGGTGCGAAGGTGTGGATGGGGGAAGAGTGGACCCCTTTCACGAGTACCCGGGGCGGGTAGTGTAAGTGTTAGGTAGAGGGTATAGGTAAATTGTGGTTGGATATTGGCATTTGTGGTGCGGTTGCAGAATGGTATTGTGGATGGGTGCATTAGTGTTGTGGAAATGGCTGGGCGTGTAGCCTGTTAGTGTGTGTAGTTGGTTTGGGCACTCCACCACTGTGAGGATGTCGGCCAGGTGAGGCCGCAGGTGGGCTCTGGGAGCCGGTAGTTGTGGATGGGGCCCGAGGATCCGGAGGACGGACCCGGGTAGCCCAGTGCCAGAGGGCACCAGGGGGTGACAGAGCCAGGAGAGGGCCTTCCCCAGTTAGTTAGGTTAGGGTGAGGAGCTAGGTAAGCTCGGGTGGCAACTGCAGTGGTGGAGGTGTGCAGGTGGGTAGACCTGCTGGGAGAGCTACACGTCACAGCCCAGAAATTGTGCGAGGACACCGGGAGATGAATCGGGGGAGTGAGACCCCAAATTGAGAAGCACCACAGTTTGGTCAATGGGAATTGGGTTTTAGAACCCATAGTGTAAGAGGGCCAATGGTTTGGCAGGAGAAAGACCCCGGGTAATGTAAAGTTGTTAAAGTCATTTAGGAAATAGTTAGGATTGATGAACCTGTCGCACCATACGCAGCCACTTGCCTGAGGTGGTGATGATGACTCCACACCTGTGTTTCTTTGTTCTGTGTTGCAGGAAATGAGAATTGCTGTGTGGATTGGTGAGACGCATCACGACGTGGATGAGACATTGGGGTGATTCCATCTCTCCCTCCTTAGGAGGGACTGATGATGAATTGGTGATGGCAAATTTGGATGTTGAATTGGAGATGGCAAATTTTGATGAGAGTTGGAAATGGCAAATTTGATTGGTTAGGAGGGAGAGAAGACGAATTTGGTTTATGGGAGGAACGGGGAAGACAGTAGGGACGTTTGTTGATTTGTAAAGTAGATGTTTATGGGTAGTGTTGTGTTTTGTGGATACAGTAAGGGGCAAGGGAGGGGCAATGTAGGTTACCTGGTGGGGGGGGGGGGGCGTACGGTAGGAACGTACCTGTCTCACCTGGTTCCCATGTGCCCCCAGTGTGCATCACCTTGTATTGCGTGCACTTTTGCGCCCTTACCACCTTACTCACTTGTCCTCTTCTTTTGTCTCCCACCTCCGAGGATCTGGCTTTGGGGCAGAGAGAGAGGAGAGAGAGGTGCTGGCTCCGCAGTTGTGGGCCTGTACTTTCGCTGCTTGCTGCCTGGATCGATACACCATATGGACCGCAATTTTTGTGGCCGCCCACCATGGACCGCAATCTTTTGCGGGCAAGCACCACCCGTTGATGGACCTCTGGGTCAACGTGGCACCTATGCCATACAGGTGAACCACTATAGTTGGCCCCATGACGGCCACAATTCAGAAATGGACGCGGTTGGCGCCTTTCTTTATTTTTAAAGAAGCAAGAAGGCCAAGTACACCACATGAAGGCAAGACCAGCGGCAGAACATTGGCCGGCTGCGACACCACCGGTGACTATGAACACTTTATTGGTGCACCGGATGGTGCTGACTGTACATGATGGGGTGGTGCTTTTGGTGCTTGGATGGGGTGCTCTGCACATTATTAAAGGCCGTAGGGCCACAGGGCACTCGTGGGTTGGTGTATCGATGCTGGCATGCGTGCTCTCTCTATGCATAACATCTGCATGTGTTCCTCCAAAAACAGGTCCTGGATCGTAGTGTAAATATCAGTGTAGTCTTGTGTAAATAATGCTCCCTACCGGCTGTATGTTTAGTTTGAGGATTCTTTCCGCGATTCGGTTATCCTGTGGGTGTGTTTCTGTGAGGAGAAGGGTGCAACGTCGCAGGGGGACATATTTACTCATTTGTGAACATCTGTAAAACTGTCGCACTCAGGGTTGAGTTAATAGTAGAGGGAACTACATCTGAGTGCCACACTAAAGTAAGTAAAAATTTATCGGGTCGGGACGCCCCGAGGTAGAGAAGGGTGCAATGTTGCGGATATGGGATATGGCATCCATCCATATCCGCTTGTAAATATTCCCCTATTTCCCCAATACTTCCCAACTATCCCCAATCCCCCATTCCCTAGTCCCATTGTCTGTAAACAACACTCTGTAGCCCCGACCTTCCCCTATTTCCCCCATTAAATGTCGCACCCAGGTTCACCGCATCTCACGTAGACAACTATTGGACATCTTGCTAGTTATTCTTAGTCTATGTCAGTTAAGGACTCGTTTCCATTAATTCTGACTCTTCGTTGCACCAGAATGTGATTGTATGGCACCATTAGTAAGTTTAGGACCTCCCAATACCTCCCCGCATCTCTTCCTCATGGAACAACAACACCAACAACAACAACAGCGGCGGCGGCGCGGAGGCGGCGCGGGGAGTGTGCGTCCTCACTCCGGCTTGGTTAGCCGCCATTGAACATGTGCTCCGACGGGGTTACCACGCAGGGGCTCACTGTCAGCTCCTCGTCAAGGGCGGAGCCCGGTAACCCCCCGCACCCAATAAGAAGCGGCGGACCGATTCCATCTGGGGCGGAGCTAACGAGCCGAGGGCGTGTCACTCCCCGCTGGACATGCGCAGGAAGACGGAGGTGACGTCAGATGCGCCTCAGCTTGGAGAAGAAAGGACGCCACCTCCTAGCGCTGAGAAATACCTCCCCGATCTCTGGACCGGACCGTGTCGATTCTGCCCCTGAGCCAAGGTGCACCTTGAGCTATCGACTGCCTGCCCTTCCTTGCCATCAATCCCCGTGTAAGTCAGTCTTGTCCCGTTTGTCTGTGGTCTGTCGGGGCTAAGATAAGACTGTGTCTAAGTGCCCATCTTGCTGTGCTTTACCTCTTGCCGTGTAATCTAACCGTTCTGCATAACCAATATTATATCCTCCTCCGGAGGTCTTGAGAACTGTACCCCTTGTGTCGTTGCCTTAATCCCAGCCGTTGTGTCCTTTCCTTCATTGATCTAGCATAGCGCGATTCGGCCAACGTTCGAGTGTAATCGGGTAAACTGTGCGAACACGGCGGCCATTCCGCTCGGCCCATCATAACATCTAAGTCGTGTCCGTAACAATATATATATATATATATATATATATATATATATATATATATATATATATATATATATATATATATATATACATACATACATATATATATATATATATATATATATACACAGTGATCCCTCGTTTATCGCGGGGGTTACGTTCCAGAACCCCCCGCGATAGACGAAAATCCGCGAAGTAGCGACCATATTTTTATTTTATTATTTATATATATTTTAAAGCTTGATGACCCTCCCCACACTCTTATTAACCTTTCCCATACTCTTATAAACACTTCCTATACTCTTAAACACTTTTTACACTCTTAAACATACATAATTTTAACAACATATAAAATTCTAATGGGTACACACCATTGAACATACTGTAGCGACCCATGGGTTCCCCAAGCAAGACCAGCATTAGAATCTCCTTGCTCCAGCCGGTGACGTCACCGGCGGGGATCCCCGGTGCCAGAGTGGCTGGTCACGTGACCGCCAAAGCGTGCCGCGCGTGCGGGTATAATCAGCTACACCTGTTGATCACGTGACCACCGAAGCACGCCACGCTTGAGAGGCGTGGCTTTCGGTTTCTGGTTGTGCTTTATAATGCAGCCCGATAAACGGGCTTTTCAGTGTTCCCGAGTTGGTTTTGAGAATAAATATCTTCTCGGACGAGTTTGTGTCTTGCCCGTCATTTCGTCCGTATCAAGCAAGAGCCCCGGCTCTTCAATACTACAACTTGCGTGATGAAGATGATGATGAATTAGCTGTGCAGTACTGATGACGATGAAGGTGATGACGATGAAGGTGATGACGATGATGAATGTACTGCACAGCCAGAAAGAGCATTACAGTTACCCATTACGTGGGTAACTAGCGCAAGTGGAAGCTGCCGCATCTGCGTTTTCCATACGCACGACTTTGTCTCTTTGTCTACTCTTCTACTGTACACTATGTACAGTATTTTATTTCTTGTAATATGTTTTAAATACTGTATTTTTCTTATTTTTTCACGTTTTAAAATTTTTTAGGCTAGAAAATGCTTATTTTACCACAAAAATATTTAAAATAATAGTATATAAAAATACATTTATACCGAAAAATCCCGCGATATAGCGAAAAATCCGCGATATAATTTTACATATACAGTGGAACCTTGACTTACGAGTTTAATTCGTTCTGTGACCGAGCTCGTAACTCAAATTGCTCGTATCTCAAATCAAATTTCCCCATTGAAATGCATTGAAATGCTATTAATCCGTTCCAGCCCGCCAAAAACCACACCAATTTTTTTTTAAATATACAGTATATATAAAAATATCTCGCGCTTTATATTTCACCTGTATGCAGCATACAAGTTGGCAGGATGGCCTGGACTGGAGGTACGCACACTTGACTCTAAAGTCTAAACTGTCCAGCCTGGGTTTGAATCCCGACCCAGCTATAACCTGTCATGGGTGAATCACAGGCAGGGTGATTCATCAATGTGTGTACCGCTAAACTGGGCGCCCCGTTTGCGTCCCATTAGTTGTTGGATGTTAAGGATCTCACCGTGTTTTCCACAAAGAGAAGGCGAGCTATCGCCGGCACTCTGAACAAGTTGACGGCAGAGATACTGTACGTGCACGTCAAGATAACCACGTGTCGCACGATCTCTTGTCATGGTCCACAAGATTATCACAGAGAGGTGCAGCTTCCAGCGTTTCGAGATCTGATCCAGGCCTATCCAACGAGACCGGTCCCAGCGTTCTAGGCCCGGTGGTTGTCTCAGACGGACCCGACAACGGCAGTGTTCGTTTTAACTCGATTCGATTCGAGCGCCGACGTGCCGGCGAACAAAACCGGTCATATCTTTTGAACGCGTGGCTCGATTTTTACAAAATAAACTTTTTCTTGAAGGTCTGAACCGTGCGCTCAAAACGATACCGAGTTTGACTAAAATGCAGCGCTATACTACGACAGAGATACTGTACGTGCACGGCAAGATAACCACGTGACCGGGTGGCGAAAGCTCGTAACTCGGATCTCGGCTCGCATCTCAAAGCAATAAACTGCCAGAGTGACGGCTCGTATCTCGAAAAACTCGTAAGTTGGGGCACTCGTAAGTCAAGGTTCCACTGTACTAGCGAGAAAAACCCGTGATGTACCGAAGCCGCGAAAAGTGAACCGCGATATAGCGAGGGATGACTGTATATATATATATATATATATATATATATATATATATATATATATATATATATATATATATATACATATATATATATACATATATATATTGTTGTGGATCCCGGGTTCGTCGATGTACTAAGGGGGGTTTATGCCCCGTTTCCCCACAAACTCTGGGTCCACTGAGGCCGCTGTCCACGACTACTAAACTCGTGGTTGACGGATTGCTAAGCAATTCCGATCGCCAATCTACCAGTCACAGGTCAAAGAGTTTACTGGTCAATATTCCCAAATACCTTCAAGACACGTGACCGGAGAAACCGGGGACCGAACCCTCACTTTCCCACACCTTATGGATGCCGAGCGGATTTGCACGGTGTGGAAAGCGGCGTTACCCCACGGGGTTTATGGACCTGAATCTGGCCAAATTCGGTCTTGGATGATGCTAGGCCAATGGAGAAAGGACGTACCGAACAGGTTGGAATGTAACAACGAAATGTATAGCCTTTTATTTTGAAGGCACAGAGAATAGACAAAAGATACAGCTTATCAATTCTTACCTATCGTAAACCCCACTGGTGCCATCACACTCACACAGGGGAAGACACTCTGGTTATTGGCGTACCGATGTACGTGCTGGGATTGCCTCGCAATTGGCCACGTGGTCTGGTGTGCGCAGCTCGATCCTCACGTGCAGCCTGGATGAGGTAAGGTCCGAAGGATGAACCGCCACCTCCAAGTCGGCACGGACGAACTTCGGCGCAGGTTGGACAAGCTGCCACGCAGGCAGACAAACTTCAGCTCAGGTGAGTCGTGTAGAAAGCCAACGCTTGCAGGTCAGTCGGATGGCACAATAGATCGGCGAAGAACGATGGGTCTCGTGCGTTGCCGCAAAAATCAAGAGAGAACAGAGCAGCAGGTTGTCGACGTGGCGAAATCCAAAGCAAGAGAGATGTCGTCCTGTGCGCTGCAAAATCCAAGAGCAAGAGAGATGTCGTCCTGTGTGCTGCGAAATCCAAGAGCAAGAGAGATGTCGTCCTGTGTGCTGCGAAATCCAAGAGCAAGAGAGATGTCGTCCTGTGCGCTGCGAAATCCAAGAGCAAGAGAGATGTCGTCCTGTGCGCTGCAGAATCCAAGAGCAAGAGAGATGTCGTCCTGTTCGCTGCGAAATCCAAAGCAAGAGAGATGTCGTCCTGTGCGCTGCGAAATCCAAGAGCAAGAGAGATGTCGTCCTGTGTGCTGCGAAATCCAAGAGCAAGAGAGATGTCGTCCTGTGCACTGCGAAATCCAAGAGCAAGAGAGATGTCGTCCTGTGCGCTGCAGAATCCAAGAGCAAGAGAGATGTCGTCCAGTGTGCTGCGAAATCCAAAGCAAGAGAGATGTCGTCCTGTGCGCTGTGAAATCCAAGAGCAAGAGAGATGTCGTCCTGTGCGCTGCGAAATCCAAAAGCAAGAGAGATGCCGTCCTGTGCGCTGCGAAATCCAAGGCAAAGAGAATGATAATGCGATGCACTGGGGTTTTATCAGACCGCCCCCGCCCTTCAAAATGTTCCACAGCCTCCCATTGGCTGAGATTTGTCACATGCTGGCCTTCAATCCTTCCTCCTTCTTGGAAGGTTTTAGTCCTCCTTCCCTCCTTTCATTCAGGGCTCCGTCTTTGGTCACGCCTTCCTGCACATCTAAATGGCTTCCCTTAACCAACGAAGGTTTGAAGATCCTGCCTAACTCAACGCATATTTGGTTTTTATTACGACACAATGGGAAAGGGCTAATCTTTACATTCAACAACAACAACAACAACATGCATTTTAAAGGCCATTTTCCCTGATAGAGCGGGGGTTAGCCTTGCGGTCCCCATGACAATCTTCTCCATTTTTGCCCTATTTTCTGCATCTCTCCTTGTTAACCCCCTTGCCCGCATTTCTTCTTCCACCATCTTTAGCCAAGTCTTTCTCGGTCTTCCCCGTCTTCTACTTCCTTCTACATTCATTTCCATCACTCTTCTCAACCAGTCACTTTCATCCTTCCTCAACACATGACCAAACCATCTCAACCTGTTCCTCTTCACAGCATCAATCACAGGCTCCATTCCCATCATCTTTCGCAATTCATCATTTGTCTTCCTCTCTCTCAACGATACTCCGCACATCCGTCGAACCATTCGCATTTCCACCCTTTCCAACCTTCGTTGCTGCTCTACGTTCATTACCCATGTCTCGCTCCCATAAATCATAACACTTCTCACACATGCAGCATACACCTTTCCCTTCAGCTTCAACGACACTCCCCTCATCATCAGCACGCCACTCAATTCCCGAAACTTCTTCCATGCACATCTCACTCGAGCAACCATTGCCGAGTCTGATCCACCTTCTCCATTCAGCATGTCTCCGAGGTAGCAAAATGTTTTCACACCTTCCAGCTTCACGCCGTCTCCAAGATCCAACTCAACATTTCCTCCATCTGCAGCTCCCTCTGTGCACACCTTACATTTGAATGTAGCTGCCACACTGGTTAATGACCCTCTCAGACCACTACATTTTTGATGAACCCACTCAGCGCACATTGTACACTGAATGGAGTTCACTCCGACACCCTTCCTACACACAGCACAGGGCCACTTCCCAGTTCTTTCCACCTCACCACATGCTTTACCACTTGCCATCACCTTCGTCTTTCCGATATTCACCTTCAGACCTTTTGTCTCCATACATTCCTTCCACGTGTTCATCTTTTCCTTCAGTCCATCCATACTTTCCGCAATCAACACCAGATCATCGGCATACAACAACTCCCACGGTAAACCCTCCTTTACGTTCTGAGCCAGCACCTCCATCACAGCTACAAATAGTAGTGGACTTAGTACCGACCCCTGATGCACTCCCACCTTCACCTCAAACTCACCACTGTTCCCATCCTTCGTCCTTACAGCTGTGCGTGCTCTTTTGTACATTGCCATCACTACTCTGATCAACCATTCCTCCACTCCTAACTTCCTCAATGCCCATTGCCCATGTCAATACTTTGCGTGGAACCCGATCGAATGCTTTCTCCAGATCAACAAACCCAAGAAACAACTTCTTCCTCTTCTCCATGTACTTCTCCTGCAACTGCCTCACAATGGAAAGCGCGTGTCATTCCTCTTCCTGGCATGAATCCAAGCTGCATTTCGTCGATCTTCACTTTCTTCCTTATCCTCCTCTCCAACACCCTTTCCAATACCTTCATTCCATGCTCCAATAACTTTATCGCTCGGTACGAGCCACACTCCAGAGGGTCACCTTTCCCCTTGTATAGAGGGACGAGGGTACTCAGTTCCCAAACCACTGGAATGCGGCCTTCTTTCACCACCAGATTACAGATCTCTGTCATTCTCTTCACACCCCAACTTCCTGCTGCCTTCAACATATCTCCCACAACTCCCGTCGGCCCTCCCGCTTTTCTTCTCTTCATTGCTTTTATCGCTACTCAACTTCCTTCTCAGTTATCTTCTCTGCCGGTCCTAAAACTGGGTTACTCTCTATGTTGCCATCCCATTCATTCTCTGTATTCAACAGCATTTCCATATATCTTTTCCATCTTCCTTTAATTCCATCTGGGTCGACAACGATTTGTCCCACTTCATCCTTCAAGCAACTCACCCCCATCACATCACACCTCTCTTTCGCTATCTGCTTTGCAATCCTGAATACTGCTTTCTGACCCTCTTCCGAATCCAAGCGTTCTCCGAACATTTTCCTACATGCCTCCTGCGCCTTTGCTACCTCTTTCTTTGCAGCCTTCCTGGCTGCCTTATAACTTTCATGCTCTGCTGTTTCTGCTCCCGTACCCTTCGCCTTCTGCCACTCCTTGAACTTCCTCTTCTCGTCAATCCTCTTTCCAACTTCGTCATCCCACCACCATGTTTCCGAGTGCCTCGCTGGTCCTTTTGTCCATCCACATACCTCACCAACGGCTCCCAACAGACTAGCTTTCATTGACATCCAACCACTTTCAAGCTCAACCACATCATCCTCGACCCTACTCAGCCTCTCTTTTAATGCCTCCCTTACTGTCACCTCTTTCAACCTCCACACCTTCATTCTCGGTTGGTACTTCACCCGCCGAGCTCTCCTCGCACCTTTCACCCTTACGTCGCAGACAACCAAGTGGTGCTGTGAAACAGCCTCCTCCCCCGGGATCACCATTGTGTCCCGGAGGTGCCCCCTATCTCGCCTACGCACCATCAGGTAGTCAACGGTTGTCGTCGACCCACCTGACGTGTATGTAACAAGCTTATTATCCTCTTTCTGGAACTGAGTATTACAAATCAACAAATCAGCTCCATCAGCAAACTCCAAAATCCTTTCACCTTCTCCATTTCTCACACTATATCCGTAACCCCCATGAACTCCGTCCAAACCATCCATACTCCTTCCCACATGTCCATTTAGGTCTCCTCCTACCACAACAACTTCCTCATCTTTCACGTTTTCCATCAGCTTCTCTATCGCACACCAGAGCTTGTCCTTCTCTTCATCGCTTCGACCAACCTGCGGAGCATATCCCGAGATGACGTTCACCAAGAGCTTTCCAATCATCATTTTCACCATCATCAACCTATCACTCACTCTAGTCACACTCACCACACTGTCTACAAACTCCTCAGAAAACAGGACACCAACACCATTCACGCCCTCCGGGCACCCTTGCCACACAAACTTGTATTTCTGTCCCTGCCTCCCTTCATCATTCTCACACCACTTCCCTTCCATCTCATCTCTTGCACACAACATATGTCCACTCTTCTTCTGACCAATACTTCCACCACTTCTCCTGATCTCCCTGTCATTGTCCCTAAATTCCATGTCCCAAACCTCAGAAACCGATCTCCACTTCGGGCTGTACCCTGCCCACATGTAGTTGTAATTGTCATGGTTCTCTTTTTGAGGCAATGTTTTTTTAAATGGCCGGATGCCCTTCCTGACGCCAACCCTCTTAGTCGCCTCTTACGACACGCAGGGATACAGCGTACCTATTCTTATCCAGGGTACACACTGGGAGTAATCTAATCTTTACATTCAATAAGAGATAACTAACTACTGCAGGCTACATGTTGCCGTGCAACAAACTATAGGGGGTTTGCCTTTATGGCACAACCGCAACGATATATATATATATATATATATATATATATATATATATATATATATATATATATATATATATATATATATATATAGACACATGCACAACTTCAGGGTGCCCTCATTAATTACTTAAAGTTTCAGCTTCCTTGGTCAAATCCTCTCGGAGGAGTAGATGATTCATTCAACATCCATACAACATACTTTCCCTCCACTATATATGCATTATTCAAATGAAAATCTCTCTGGACATCTCTTTTGTGGGATAGTTACCAAGTAAGCAGTATCCATGCCATGTTGTGTGGTGTAGATGAGGGAAGTGGAGAACTTCCAGGAACAACAGCTTCACCGGATCACAATAACTGTGCTCCAGGAGCATTCCACCAGGGGGGACCAGTATTGGAAGCATTACTTCAATGTCTTGCCAAGCGATTGAGAAATGGGATGAGAGTTCAAATCCATGCTGAATTCCTGAGCTTCAGGCATCAGGGCATCTCATTGTAACTCCAAAAAGAAGTACAAAAGGTCAACACAATACAAGGAACTGCAAATAGCCAGGGTTGACAGAACTGATTGCCTCAGGGTGGAGGCAACCCAATGCATGGGCAGTCTAATCAGCACTGCAATTATGATGCCTCAGGCCATGCCCCCTCCTACCTCAACACCCATTACTCTCCAGATCCCCATCCGAAACACCCACATTCATCTCAGCCCCAACTTTGACGAGCGATATTCACATCCATTTTTTTTCATTTCCCTCCTCTTGTAGTTTACTCAACTATTAATCTCCCAGTTCTCACAATTGTTCCCATAAATATTCCGTCTACCCTGCCATATCCTTTTATTGATGTTATATTTGGATATCATTTGGTGGTGATTCTATGTTAATTTGCAGGTATTGATTAATTACATTGTATTAATTAATTATTTTCTGTTCAAATATGCACTAAGTTTGATGTTTGTGGTTGACAATAAAAATATATTCTTTGATAATTTGGTCAGGTCTATTAAATACCTAATTTGCTACGTTTGGATCAATAAAATATTTTAGTAGTCTGTTACCCGGGATTTTGTCTATCAATCCATGTAAATGCTAAATTTTTGCCATTTTTTTACATAAAATATATAAATCTCCATTCTCTCTCTCTCTCTGTGTTCAGATTTTAACTTGAGTAATATTTATCCCACGGGCATGGATGTGTGTGACATTTCGACATATTGAGTTAGATGCTGCACATTCATTTTTACAAAATGGTTACTGGCAAGTCATCAGATCCAGAAATGGTGTAATGAACACAATTTATTTATTTCACATAATATGTGACCCCTCACTCCTCTCCACCCTCACACCTCTCCAATCCCACTCCTCCTCACACTCCTCTCCAATACCTCCTCACACTCCTATCCAATCCCTCACACTCCTCTCCAACCCCTCACACTCCTCTCCAACACCTCACACTCCTCTCCAACACCTCACACTCCTCTCCAATCCCTCACACTCCTCTCCAATCCCTCACACTCCTCTCCAATCCCTCACGCTCCTCTTCAATCCCTCGCACTCCTCTCCAATCCCTCACACTCCTTTCCAATCCCTCACACTCCTCTCCAATCCCTCACAACCCTCTCCAATCCCTCACACTCCTCTCCAATTCCTCATACTCCCCTCCAATCGCACCTCACTCTCCAACCCCTCGCTCCTCTCCAACCCCTAGCCCCTCTCCAACCCCTCACTCCTCTTTTATATATATATATATATATATATATATATATATATATATATATATATATATATATATATATATATATATGTATATATAAAAATATATATACACATACACATATATGCACACACGCACATATATATATTGTTGCGGATATGGGATTTGGCCTCCATCCATATCCGCTTGTAAATATTCCCCTATTTCCCCAATACTCCCCAACTATCCCCAATCCCCCATTCCCTAGTCCCATTGTCTGTAAACAACACTCTGTAGCCCCGACCTTCCCCTTTTTCCCCCATTAAATGTCGTGCCCAGGTTCACCGCATCTCACGTAGACAACTATAGGACATCTTGCTAGTTATTCTTAGTCTATGTCAGTTAAGGACTCGTTTCCATTAATTCTGACTCTTCGTTGCACCAGAATGTGATTGTATGGCACCAGTAGTAAGTTTAGGACCTCCCAATACCTCCCCGCATCTCTTCCTCATGAAACAACAACACCAACAACAACAACAGCGGCGCGGGGAGTGCGCGTCCTCACTCCGGCTTGGTTAGCCGCCATTGACCATGTGCTCCGACGGGGTTACCACAAAGGGGCTCACTGTCAGCTCCTCGTCAAGGGCGGAGCCCGGTAACCCCCCGCACCCAATAAGAAGCGGCGGACCGATTCCATCTGGGGCGGAGCTAACGAGCCGAGGGCGTGTCACTCCCCGCTGGACATGCGCAGGAAGACGGAGGTGACGTCAGATGCGCCTCAGCTACGAAGAAGAAAGGACGCCACCTCCTAGCGCTGAGAGATACCTCCCGCATCTCTGGACCGGACCGAGTCGATTCTGCCCCTGAGCCAAGGTGCACCTTGAGCCATCGACTGCCTGCCCTCCCCTGCCATCAATCCCCGTGTGAGTCAGTCTTGTCCCGTTTGTCTGTGGTCTGTCGGGAATAAGATAAGACCGTGTATAAGTGCCCATCTTGCTGTGCTGTACCTCTGTGCCGTGTAATCTAAACGTTCTGCATACCCAATATTATATCCTCCTCCGGAGGTCTTGAGAACTGTACCCCTTGTGTCGTGTCATTTATCCCAGCCGTTGTGTCCTTTCCTTCATTGATCTAGCGTAGCGCGATTCGGCCAACGTTCGAGTGTAATCGGGTAAACTGTGCGAACACGGCGGCCATTCCGCTCGGCCCATCATAACATCTAAGTCGTGTCCGTAACAATTGGTGTCGGGAAGTGGGATCGGTCCCGGAGCGCGTTTCACGCGCTCGAAATTATAACTGCGAAATTTGATTGTGTTTTACAAAAAAAAATAAAAACCCGAATTTGGAAAGTCGCGCTATGGCAGATCAAGACGGCTGGGTTCCGGTAGAGGAGAGTGAGGCAGGGTCGATCCAGGACCAAATTGAGGGACATGAGGAGAGCGAAGCAGTGAGGGTAGCAGGGTCGCAAAATGGCGTCGTCGCGCACGAGGTTGCGGGCGCGCAAAATGGCGCCTCACACATAGCTACGGCGGCCGCACCCGCTGCACAAGTGGGAGGTATGGCCCAAATGCAGGCCCTCATGGAGCAATTTATGGCGCAAATGCAGGCGTCCCTCAACCTGCAGAAGGACGATATGAGGGCTAATAGTGAGCAAATGAGGGCTGATAGTGAGCGATTGGGTGAGCGATTGGAGGGCCAAATGGGGGTAATGAGGGACGAAGCGAGAGGTACCGGTGAGGGATTAGACAATAGATTAGGGGAAATACAGGAGGGGTTAATGGGGGTAGAAAACAGAATGGCCGTTCAGGAGAATCAAATGGAAGGGATGAAAAAGGGGTTAGAGGGGTTAGAAAACAGTATGGAAGGCAAATTGAGGGACATGAGGGACCAAGCGGAAAGGGAAGTTAAACAAATGGGGCAGCAGATAGAGGGGGTCAGAATGGGGGTAGAAACTAAACTGGATGCTCACAGGGAGGAAATGGAGCAGATGAGGGTGGCATCTGGGCAGGAGATGCAAGTGATGGGAGAGGAGATCAGAAGAGGGGTGAGTGAGGAGGTCGGAGGAGTAAGCGAGGAGGTGAGGCACTGTAAGGAGCGCATGGAGAAGGAGGTGAGAAAGGGGACTGTAAAATTGCAAGGTGGTATAGAGGAGTTGACGCTGGGAGTAGAACAACTGACAGTGGGACAAAAGGAGTTGGGGGACCAGGTAAAGAAGAACACAGCGGTAATAGGAGGGTTAAAAGCGACACAAAACGACATAAAAAACGACTTGATAGCGACAAAGAGGCAATGTCAGATGGTACGTGAGGGACTGACAACGAGGTTGGACGAGGTGACAGAGGTAATGGAGACGAAGGACCGGCAGGTGAGGACGCACATGGAAACGGTCAAGGTAGCCTTGGAGGATGAGCTTGAGGAGACGTACCGGGAAATAAAAGAGGTGAAGCAGAAATTAGAAGAAGTGGAAGAAGGGGTGAGCGAAATTAAGAAGCGACGGAGAGGGGATAAGAAAGAGATAAAAGAGGAGGTAAAAGAATTGGTCCAAAGTCTGTGTTTGGATCGTGATGATGTGCTCATTAACCGGATGAGGGATTCGCAGGTGATGGAGGAGAAGCGAAGAGGAAGAGGACCCGGTGTAAGTGGTGACCAATATGGTCGTGCGTACGATGCGCCAGGTGATTTAAGAAGCTTGGGGGTCGAGATGGATCCGGGTGTTCGTGAAAGGCCGTTGGTGAAGTGTGCGACAGGTCTGGTGTGCGAAGAAAGAGGTGTGCGAGAAAGTCCGACCATGGGGTGTGTGAGGAAAAAGTGCGTGCCAAGGAGTGAGTGTGCCGTCAAGAGTGAGTTGGTCGAAGCGCGTGTGCAAGGGGGTACATGGAAGCGCGGTGTGGTAAGTGTTACAGAGGGTGTGACGGGAGAGTGTGCGCAAGAGTGTGCGTGAGAAAGGTGTGTGACGGACAGGTGCATGGGGAAAGAGTGCACTGTCAAAGGCAAGGAAGAATGCACGCCTGTGGTGAGTGTTACAGAGGGTGTGACGGGAGAGTGTGCGCAAGAGTGTGCGCGAGAGAGGTGTGTAACGGACGGGTGCATGAGGAAAGAGTGCGCTGTCAAGAGTAAGGGTGAGTGCGCTGTCAAGAATGGAGGTGAGAGTAGTGAGAGTGACAAGGAGCGTGAGTTGGTTGTGACAGGTGAGCGAGGATGTACACCTGGAATGGAAGGATGCACACCTGGAATGGTAGAGCGTGAGTGGGAATGCACGCTGGAATTGGTAGTGAGGCACGTGGTTGGGTGTGCGGGTGAGAGCACACCTGTGATTGTCACAAAGGAGGTGACCGAGAAAGGGGCGCGAAGAGGTGTGTTGGTGAGGTGTGCGAGCGACGAATGTGTGCCAAGGTGTTCGGTGGTCAGGTGTGTGACCAAGTCGGTGAGCGGAATGAGTGTACCGAGGTGTGTAAGGAAAGGTACGAGGAGAATGGGAACAGCTGGAGGTATGAGCAAGAAAGGGGTAGCGTATGCATGTAAGCATCCAGGTGAAGCATCGACGGTAACCGGTTTAGCGGTTAGAGCGACTTTTAGCCGAATCGGGCCCTCGGTGCATGCCGGGCCTCGCTTTGAACGGCCGGGTCCGTGCTCCACTAGGCGGAGCGGGCAGCCCGATAGGAAGGGTCGTCATGGCGACCCCTTTTTGTTGAGACGTGCCGGCAGGTCGAGGTCGGGACATTGGATGGCTCCACGCCAAGGTGGTGCGTGGGGTCTCGGGCCGGGTAAGCCCCCGTCCCTGCCCCGAATGCGGGACGTATCCAGCCGCTGGCACCAAACAACCCGCATTCATTGCTCGGCTTTACGAAGCCGGGCTTTGGACAGGAATTGGCGCACTGAGAGGCATTAGTGAGTAGACTGTGTGATGAGGTTAGTGTTTTGGACCCAAAATTAGAAAAAAACAAAATTTGATGATTGGCAAAGGATTGGCAGTAATGATTGGCAGATGATGGGTAGTGATTGGCAAATTTTTGATTTGTTGAAATTTGATGTGCGAAATTGGTAGTGAGCGATGGGCCCGGTGGGTAAGGGTGGCATCCCTGCCACCCTTCCCATGGTGGGGCAAAGGAGCACTAGTTATGGGGTGTATGGCAGTGAAAACTAGCCCGGGTGGGTTAGGATATTGATAGGGCCCTAGAAGATGACATTAGGTGACGTTAAGGTTAGATAGTGACTGATACCTGTAGTGGGGACGCAGGTAGATTAGTATGGATGATAATGACGTGGGAGCGCAATAGTTTAAAGGGACGACTGGGAAGCGCAAGTTTCAGAGGGGAGTAGTTAGATGAGATGATGCTGTGTGAGAACTGGACAGGTGTATGGCGCAGTGGATGAGTAGTGAGTGTTGTGGATCAGCGCGAATGCGCTTGGGGAGAGAAGGGTGCAGGTGGCACCAGGTGTGAGAGCACAGGTGTGCAAGTAAAGGTGGTGTGGAGAGAGTTGGAGTAAGTGGTACGGAGTGGTGTGCATGGTGCGAAGGTGTGGATGGGGGAAGAGTGGACCCCTTTCACGAGTACCCGGGGCGGGTAGTGTAAGTGTTAGGTAGAGGGTATAGGTAAATTGTGGTTGGATATTGGCATTTGTGGTGCGGTTGCAGAATGGTATTGTGGATGGGTGCATTAGTGTTGTGGAAATGGCTGGGCGTGTAGCCTGTTAGCGTGTGTAGTTGGTTGGGCACTCCACCACTGTGAGGATGTCGGCCAGGTGAGGCCGCAGGTGGGCTCTGGGAGCCGTTAGTGTCAGTGGGGCCCGAGGATCCGGAGGACGGACCCGGGTAGCCCAGTGCCAGAGAGGGCACCGAGTGGGGAGAGCGCCAGAGGGCCTTCCCCAGGTAGTTAGGTTAGGGTAAGGAGCAGGTAAGCTCGGAGGCAACTGCAGTGGTGGAGGTGTGCAGGTGGGTAGACCTGCTGGGAGAGCTACACGTCGCAGCCCAGAAATTGTGTGAGGCACCGGGAGATGAATCGGGGGAGTGAGACCCCAAAGTGAAAAGCACCACAGTTTGGGCAATGGAAATTGGTTTTTAGAACCCATAGTGTAAGTGGGCCAATGGTTTGGCAGGAGAAAGACCCCGGGAAATGTAAAGTTGTTAAAGTCATTTAGGAAATAGTTAGGATTGATGAACCTGTCGCACCATACGCAGCCACTTACCTGTGGTGATGATGATGACTCCACACCTGTGTTTTCTTTGTTCTGTGTGCAGGAAATGAGAATTGCTGTGTGGATTGGTGAGACGCATCACGACGTGGATGAGACATTGGGGTGATTCCATCTCTCCCTCCTTAGGAGGGACTGATGATGAATTGGTGATGGCAAATTTTGATGTTGAATTGGAGATGGCAAATTTTGATGAGAGTTGGAAATGGCAAATTTGATTGGTTAGGAGGGAGAGAAGACGAATTTGGTTTATGGGAGGAACGGGGAAGACAGTAGGGACGTTTGTTGATTTGTAAAGTAGATGTTTATGGGTAGTGTTGTGTTTTGTGGATACAGTAAGGGGTAAGGGAGGGGCAATGTAGGTTACCTGGTGGGGGGAGGGGCGTACGGTAGGAACGTACCTGTCTCACCTGGTTCCCATGTGCCCCCAGTGTGCATCACCTTGTATTGCGTGCACTTTTGCGCCCTTACCACCTTACTCACTTGTCTTCTTCTTTTGTCTCCCACCTCCGAGGATCTGGCTTTGGGGCAGAGAGAGAGGAGAGAGAGGTGCTGGCTCCGCAGTTGTGGGCCTGTACTTTCGCTGCTTGCTGCCTGGATCGATACACCATATGGACCGCAATATTTGTGGCCGCCCATCATGGACCGCAGTTCTTTTGCGGCCAAGCACCACCCGTTGATGGACCTCTGGGTCAACGTGGCACCTATGCCATACAGGTGAACCATTTTTAGTTGGCCCCCTGACGGCCACAATAAAGAAATGGATGCGGTTGGCGCCTTTCTTTATTTTTGAAAGAAGCCAGAAGGCCAAGTGCACCACATGAAGGCAAGACCAGCGGCAGAACATCGGCCGGCTGCGACACCACCGGTGACGTTGAACATTTTATTGGTGCACCGGATGGTGCTGACTGTGTTATGGGGTGGTGCTTTTGGTGCTTGGATGGGGTGCTCTGCACATTATTAAAGGCCGTAAGGCCACAGAGCACTCGTGGGTTGGTGTATCGATGCTGGCATGCGTGCTCTCTCTATGCATAACATCTGCATGTGTTCCTCCAAAGACAGGTCCTGGATCGTAGTGTAAATATCAGTGTAGACTTGTGTAAATAATGCTCCCTACCGGCTGTATGTTTAGTTTGAGGATTCTTTCCGCGATTCGGTTATCCTGTGGGTGTGTTTCTGTGAGGAGAAAGGTGCAACGTCGCAGGGGGACATATTTACTCATTTGTGAACATCTGTAAAACTGTCGCACTCAGGGTTGAGTTAATAGTAGAGGGAACTACATCTGAGTGCCACACTAACGTAGGTAAAGATTTATCGGGTCGGGACGCCCCGAGGTAGAGAAGGGTGCAATGTTGCAGATATGGGATTTGGCCTCCATCCATATCCGCTTGTAAATATTCCCCTATTTCCCCAATACTCCCCAACTATCCCCAATCCCCCATTCCCTAGTCCCATTGTCTGTAAACAACACTCTGTAGCCCCGACCTTCCCCTTTTTCCCCCATTAAATGTCGTGCCCAGGTTCACCGCATCTCACGTAGACAACTATAGGACATCTTGCTAGTTATTCTTAGTCTATGTCAGTTAAGGACTCGTTTCCATTAATTCTGACTCTTCGTTGCACCAGAATGTGATTGTATGGCACCAGTAGTAAGTTTAGGACCTCCCAATACCTCCCCGCATCTCTTCCTCATGAAACAACAACACCAACAACAACAACAGCGGCGCGGGGAGTGCGCGTCCTCACTCCGGCTTGGTTAGCCGCCATTGAACATGTGCTCCGACGGTGTTACCACAAAGGGGCTCACTGTCAGCTCCTCGTCAAGGGCGGAGCCCGGTAACCCCCTGCACCCAATAAGAAGCGGCGGACCGATTCCATCTGGGGTGGAGCTAACGAGCCGAGGGCGTGTCACTCCCCGCTGGACATGCGCAGGAAGACGGAGGTGACGTCAGATGCGCCTCAGCTACGAAGAAGAAAGGACGCCACCTCCTAGCGCTGAGAGATACCTCCCGCATCTCTGGACCGGACCGAGTCGATTCTGCCCCTGAGCCAAGGTGCACCTTGAGCCATCGACTGCCTGCCCTCCCCTGCCATCAATCCCCGTGTGAGTCAGTCTTGTCCCGTTTGTCTGTGGTCTGTCGGGAATAAGATAAGACCGTGTATAAGTGCCCATCTTGCTGTGCTGTACCTCTGTGCCGTGTAATCTAAACGTTCTGCATACCCAATATTATATCCTCCTCCGGAGGTCTTGAGAACTGTACCCCTTGTATCGTGTCATTTATCCCAGCCGTTGTGTCCTTTCCTTCATTGATCTAGCGTAGCGCGATTCGGCCAACGTTCGAGTGTAATCGGGTAAACTGTGCGAACACGGCGGCCATTCCGCTCGGCCCA
The DNA here is from genome assembly GCF_964187855.1 of Myxine glutinosa. Taxonomy (NCBI): domain Eukaryota; kingdom Metazoa; phylum Chordata; class Myxini; order Myxiniformes; family Myxinidae; genus Myxine; species Myxine glutinosa. Next base: position 331,065,034 of record NC_136261.1, read on the forward strand.
TCATAACATCTAAGTCGTGTCCGTAACAATATATATATATATATATATATATATATATATATATATATATATATATATATATATATATATATATATATATATACACACACACACATACACACACACACACACGTACACACACTCGCACACGTACACACACATGTACACATGCACACACATATACACACACACACACACACACACACACGGAAACTCATGTGAAAACAATTTTTTTTAAATTAAATTAAATTAAAATAAAGATTTCACGATTTAAAAAAAATTAAATAAAGATTTCACGATTTTAGTTCCTGTAGCTATGAAACGCATTTTCATTGGGTGGTGTATAATCACTCCGAACGAAATAGGCATTACCTCGTTTCCTTTGCTCGAGTTGTTCTAAAAGTAATTCATGATCGAAGACGTGTTGATTGAGTCTTAAAATGCACATCCGATCATACAGCCATACAGAGCATACAGAAGCCGATCGTAGGCTTATGGAGCCCATGACTCTTCATCATTTTTAAACTTTAATGTATCGATAACTTTTCGCTTTACAAAGTAAAAATAGATTAAAACCAAACGTTATTAATAAATATTGTATTCCATAGTTAGTTTACATTATTATGTACATTTTTGAAGTACTGTATTGTTTAATTCCATGGTCGGAAAAGAGTTGACTCGCTTAAAAAACAAACTTAAAACAAACAAACAAACTATTTTCCCAGGGATATGGAAAAATAGAATTAGACTTTGGTTCGATTCCGAACTTCACTATTCAGTCGCTGTATTTTTACTAAGTGATAATTTAAATAATGAAGTCCTGGGAACGTTTTCTCCTCTCTCCTTCCACTCTCTCCTTCCCCGTGCCGACATAACAGTCGACACATTCAAAACGGCTGTTGGAATACATGTCGCCGATTTTCTCAACTTTAGCTGAAACTGAGACTTGAACCATCCCAGCGACTGTGATGGTGAATTAGTCGAGATGAAGCCGTGAGGGAGACTCAATGAATGGGCTTTATTTTACAGGCCTTTGAGAATTCATTTCGTTCTATAAACGGAAACTTTCATCGGATTCTCCTCCCGTTTTTTTTCAACCAAGTCTAAAACTATGTTAGCGACTGTTAAAAATGAAATGATATATCGAATTTGAATTGAAATAAACCTGTGTGAGAGAGAAAGACAGCACGGGCCTAACTAAACAGGCCTCAAAGATATTCGAGTTAATAAAATGGTGGATATTTATTTACATGAAGCCTCTCCAAGAATGGGTGGAGCTACTCTCTAAACGGAGTAAGCCACACCCCCGGACAGACAGACAGACAGACAGAATCACCGTAGGGGAGAGTGGGGTAAGATGAGCCATTTTTCAGTAATGCCCTTCTGGACATCAAATATAAAGTGCTGTGCATCAGAGCCATAGTGATTATGATGGTGTAAATACTTGCTTCTCCCCTCATACACATGTTACCATTTCATTTTCATGTAATTAATTAGCAGAGGCCTTCAAAAAAAAGTTGTCTAATGGCTCATTTTGCCCCAATGATGGGGCAAGTTAATCATGGGTTCGGGGTAACTTGAGCAGTGGGTAAGTTGAGCCACAAGAAAAAAAACAGCATGAAACATTTTGTGTCCCATCAAATTCACCGGCTCAATACAGGACAGAACAGCAATAAAACAAGTTTGAGACAAAAAGTTTAAGTCCAGATCCACTGGAAAAGCTTATTATTGATAAAACACTGAGAAAACCCATTGAAACTGGGAATGTATGAAGTATTAATGAATACACATTTTTTAAACAATCACGCAAAAGCTGTTGCTTATAGCAAAAGCAAAGCTTATAGCAAAGCTTATAGCAAAGCAAACTACAAGACAAAGTAGTTTCCTGTAAATGTTCACGTTTTTCAGATCAGATTTTTCAGTTCAATAATTGAAACTTGATAAATGCTCCTTTCCCTTGTGTGAAATTTACGCACATTATTTACGCACACGAGGAAGCACCTCGTGTCTATTACAAAGTAACATGATGTAATTGATCTAATGAAATTTAACAGTTTGAACTGAAATAATTATACATGTATTGTGTTCTGATTATTAGTAAGACACATGAATTATTATCAGTAAACTTTGGCTGAATGTTCATACATATGTAATCGTCAAGACTTATCAGTCAGATATGCTGATGAACTGGTTTGTATTTCAAATAATTATGAATAACAACCACGTGCTGTCTTCCTTTTATAGTCCCAAGGCATTTTTCCATTTACCTGTGATTAATGCAAAAATATTTACATAAATCATTCTTAGGAATAGGATTTAGATCTATACACAAGTATCGGTGTTACAAGAACTACAGTTTTCAACTCCAACTTGCGTATAAAGCAGTAACTTTATCTTGCACACATGTTCATGGGGTAAGATGAGCCATGGCTCAACTTGACCCGACCCAATTGATCATCTTACCCCACGGGCGCCACTTTGAATATAAACATGCTCATTTCACGTATTGATTCAATTTACAATTCATACTCTCAGGTAAATAATCTACACCAATCATGTTCACATTACTACATAAACAATTCATTAAGCTTCCATTAATTCTATTGTTATCACCCTCAAAACACCATAACTCAAAGTTTGGGAAATTCCGAAAAAAATACAAATTTCATTAGATCTTACTTACCCCTGCTTCATATTCCTCTGCATGTGTACTCAGGAAGAAAGACTGTTGCTATGAAAGTATAGATGGCGCTCTCACACCTTCAAATATTTCACTTTCTAAGAAACATGGGGTGGCTCAACTTACCCTTAGGCTCAACTTACCCCACTCTCCCCTAGCCTATTATAATATAGATGCTATGCAATAACATATATTGGGATGCTCATGTTTTAATATGTAGCATGTTATGTAGGTCAGGAGGCCAGGGTTCTTTTCCCAGTCAAATTTATGTCAAACATGTTCTACAGCTTATTGTTTACAAAGCATTGACTTGCAGTTCAAGGAAATACACATCTATGTATGAAATAGTCTTCTGCACTCTTCTGGATCCCCGCAAATGTGTCCTGCTCTAACTCTGCTCCAATTGGTTCATCTGTCCATGTGGTTGTGAGAGTCAACATCTCTCTGAGGAGAGGCTGAGAAGAGCCCCCTCAACACCAGTGAGTTCACTCAGGCAGATTGGAAGGGACTGCAAGCAGCCATCTCACTTTAGGACTGGTCTCCTATATCTACTGCCCCTGATATATTAACTCAGCCTGGGAATTGTTCCATAGAAACCTTGTCTGTCTGTCTCTCTGTCTCTCTCTCTCTGTCTCTCTCTCTGTCTCTCTCTCTCTCTCTGTCTCTCTCTCTCTCTCTCTCTCTCTCTCTCTCTCGCGCCCCCTGCTGGCCGTTTGTGGTGGGTGTGGCGTCATGGCGGCTGTGAGCAACTGCTCTGTGGTGTAGTGAGTTCTTTGTGAGTTTTTTCTCCTCTCCTGCCCTCCCCTGCCCCCCCTCCCTCTCCTTTTCCATCCGTTGTGCTTCGGCATCGTGTTTCCATCCGTTCTGTACCCTTGTCTTCAAGAGAGAGAGGATTGAGAGCGAGCCCATTTTGGGTGCGGCCTACTGGCTTTGACGACGCTTTGTAAGCCTTTTCTTGCGCTTATAATGCACGTTTATTATTTACTTTAGTTTGATTATTTAGGTTTGACACCTTCTTGTCCGGTTCGGACAAGGGGGGGGGGGATTTCGCCGGTATGGCGAATACACGCTCTCGTTGCGAGGCGTTCGAGAAATTGACACGTAAGCATGCATTCGCATGTGTTCCGCCCGAAGGAGCTCCTACTGAGGACATTATCCTTGCCGTGGGATCCATCATAGGAGACGGTAATGTTCGTGCGGCGTCACGAATGAACCAAAAATTTGTTGTCTTCGTGTCAGAAGAAAAACTCGTCCATGACGTCGTTAGTACCGGTCTAACCATAAAAGGGGGCCATTACATTACGGTATCCCCTATGGATACGCCGGCGACCAAGATAACAATATCCAACGTCCCACCATTTGTGCCAGGCGAGAAACTCCTATCTGTTCTGTCTCGTTATGGAAAAATTGTTTCCCGAATCTCAATGATCCCGCTCGGGTGTCGCAGTGATCGTGTTAAACACGTGATGAGCTTTAGGAGGCAGGTGTACATGATCCTCCCGGATTGCGGAGCCGATACAGGTTTAAATATATCCTTTAAAGTATCGTTGGATGATCGAGAATACCACATGTATGCTTCCTCAGCCTCCTTAACTTGCTTTAATTGTGGAGAATTCGGACACGTTAAAAGATTCTGTCCTAGGGCCGCTTGTCCGAAGTGTGGTGAACCGGGACATAACGAAAGGGCTTGCAAAAAGGCCAATCCCTCCACCGCGCCTTGTGACACCCCGACCATGCTCGCTGACACCCGGACCGTATCTCCTGTTACCCCTACCGTACCTTCCGTCACCCGGACCGTATCTCCTGTCACCCCTACCGTACCTTCCGTCACCCGGACCGTACCCTCTGACACCCCGACCGCACCTTCGGACGCCCGGACCGTACCTTCTGACACCCTGACCGTACCTTCTGACACCCCGACCGTACCTTCCGTCACCCGGACCGTACCCTCTGACACCCCGACCGCACCTTCGGACGCCCGGACCGTACCTTCTGACACCCTGACCGTACCTTCTGACACCCCGACCGTACCTTCTGACACCCCGACCGTACCTTCTGACACCCCGACCGTACCTTCTGACACCCCGACCGTACCTTCTGACACCCCGACTGAGTCGTCTGTCACACCGGTGCTTTTCGATTCCAATGTGACGACACCCACCGATGCGACTGACACAACTAGCATTGCCCCCTTTCCCGAACCCATGAACGAAGAATCCATAGTGTTTGCTAAAAAGCGAAGAGCACCAGCGCCAAGCAGTTTTGCTGGTGCTGCAAAGAAGGCGGTCATGGGCGGCACCATTTCCGGCGCACACGTGTCCGAGTGCCCCTCTGACATTCCCTCACTAACTGAGAACATGGATACCGTTGCCAATGACACCAGTGAGTCTCATTATGTAAATGAGCCAAAAAATAAAATTTGTACCTCTCACCTGGAAGTTTCCGAGTGCGAAACCTCCAGTGAAAGTATTACCATTTCCGAGCTGGGAAATGGTTTTCCGCCTGCCCCCCCTTTAAATACCGAGCAGACTAAGGATTCAATAAACGCTCCCACTGTACAAACGGGGCCAGCAAATCTGAGTTTGCCGGGATCTCAAACCCAAGCTCCGACCCCAGAAACAAATATCCACCAAAGTGTTAACGAGTGCCCTCGGGAACACCTTGAGAAACTTGTGAAGGTGCCCCCAGACAAGACCGTGGGGGCAGCGGGTAATACCCCAGATCCCGACGACATGTTATCTGACGTGTCTGAGTCCGAAGATGACATTGAGGCAACCGCGCTGTCACAAACAATGACAGGTCACTCGCAGGTATCCCCTCAACTCGTTCTTACCTTCCTTAACGAAACGTATCGTCACCGCAACATTGTCATTAAAGACAATTTCCCTGACTTGGCTGCATTCATGTGCACCGCAAAGTCAATAATCAAAGCGCGTGAGGATTTTGACCTGACGAAATCTCAACTCCACAGGTTAAGAAAGTTTGTTACCCGAGCAGGTGCAGAGTGTTCCCAAGCACAGGGCGATTTCATTACCACGGAATGAAAAACATTTCCTTTGCGACCTTAAACATGAATGGTGGGGGTGCAAGCCACCTCCGTCAGGCCCAAGTCAAAAACTTGTTTGACCGTAAAAAGGCAAATGTTCTTTTACTACAAGAGACCCACATCACACCTAACGTGGAACATGACTGGTGCCAAACTTTCAAAGGGCAATGCTATTTTAGCAATCTGTCAGCCTCATCTGCTGGGGTTGGGTTTTTTCTAAAGCCAGGCCTAGCTTTCGAGTCTTGTCATTTTCAGGAAGTCATAAAAGGCCGGCTTATTTCCCTCCAGCTTGCACATCAAAACTTCCGCTGTACCATTTTCAATGTGTACGCACCTAGTGAGAGCAGGGACCGAAAGGCCTTCTTCACTTCCATGGTAAACCACCTGAAATCAGTTGATCTCGATCAATGTGTGTGCATTGGTGGTGACTTTAATTGCACCTTTGACCCTCCGAAAGACAGAAACTCGGCAGAACCCCACCCCGAGTCCCATGCGGACCTATCCCGTTTCTTTAAGACGGCCGGTCTACTGGATGTTTGGCGATTGCACCACCCCAACACAGTCCAGTTTACCTGGTGTCGATGTGCCAATGGCCGGGTGTCTTCGGCAAGACTCGACCGCTGGTACATAAATGTACCCTTTAAGAACGTCGCGGCCTCGTCAGGTTGTTTTCCGTCATTGTTTTCAGACCACCATATGGTAACCTTAGATCTTTCTTTTCCTCGACCCACATGCAGAAATAGTTACTGGAAGTTTAACGTTAAACTTTTAGAGGACAGTTTATTTACAGACTCCTTTCGTGATTTCTGGGCTGAAATGAGTACTAAAAAATCTTCTTTCTCCTCAATTAGCCTCTGGTGGGATAACCTAAAGGCCCAAATTCGAGTATTTTGTCAACAATTTAATTCGCACTGTACCAATGTAAAACATATCACGATGGCTTGCTTGGAAGCAGACATCTTAAGGTTAGAGAGCAAGTTGGCCAATGAGAGCAACCCAGTGAACTATCGGTTGCTACTCGAGAAGAAGGCCCAATTAAGGGATTTGATCCATGAAAAAGCAGCGGGCACACTAGTTCGGCTAAGAATTACAAAATATAAAGGTTTCAGATACCCCAACTAAGGCTTTCTTTCACCTAGAAACTATAGAGAAACCAGCACGACTCATATCTTCGGTTTTGGACCCAGGGGGGAACATCCTAACAAATCCGAGTGATATAAGATTAAATATAATTGATTTCTTTTCTGAACTTTTCAAGGCCAAAACAGTTTCTCACGAAATGATGAATGTTTTGACCTCTCACCTTCCTTCCGTGGCTGAGGCCCAACGTCTGGAACTGGATGCTCCAATTACCCTTCCAGAGCTATCCGGTGCACTCGCTGAGATGGAGTCGGGAAAAGCCCCTGGCATCGATGGCCTACCGGCCGAATTTCTTTCGGCATTCTGGGACATTTTGGGCCCAGAGCTGCTCAATGTTCTGGATGCATCTCTTTTATCCGGAGAATTACCGCTCAGTTTTAGAAGAGCAGTACTCTGCCTGCTACCCAAGACTGGCGATCTCCGACACCTGTCAAACTGGCGTCCGATCTCGTTGTTGTGCACGGATTACAAACTGTTTTCCAAGGTCCTTGCGAACCGGTTGAAGACAGTTATCGGGGACCTGGTGTCACCTGATCAAAGTTGCGGCATCCCTGGCAGATCCATCTATGACAACATATTCCTAGTCAGAGATTTGTTAACTGGTAAATGTGTTAAAGAGGATTTTGGATTGGTGTTTCTTGACCTGGCAAAAGCCTTTGATAGCATTGATCATGAGTTTTTGTGTCATGTGTTACAAGCTTGCGGGCTTGGCACAAATTTTAGAGCCTACATAGCTTTGTTATATGCAAACATCTCCAGCCTGATCAAAGTTAACAACGAATTTTGCCCACCCATAAAGGTTCAGAGAGGGGTAAGGCAAGGTTGTCCACTTTCAGGTCTATTATTTGCCCTCGCCTTGGAGCCCCTCTTAATCGCCCTCAGAAAGGATATCCCTGGACTTGCCCTTTCTCCAGGACACCCACCTTTGACCCTGTCAGCTTATGCCGACGACCTGTGTGTCATTATAAAAAGAAAATGCGACAGTGACGCCATGGCAAAGTGTTTGTCGGACTTCAACCTTGCCTCATCATTAAGGTGTAATTGGGGGAAAAGCAAGGCTCTGTGGATCCCCTTTCCAAAAAACGACTTATCTATGCCACCGTTATTACCACCACCTCCCCTTCCTGCAGAACTAGTGTGGGCAAACGATGGCATCAAGTATTTGGGCGTCTTCCTCAGACCTCCTCAGTATGCCCAGAACAATTGGGACAGGATCATTGACCAGGTAGACGGGCGTTTGAGCCGATGGAAAAGAGCTCTACCCCACCTGTCCTATAAGGGTCGCGTGCTAGTTGTCAACAACCTCGTCACTACCCTTTTGTGGCACCGGTTCATCTGCCTGCAACCACCGGAGGTTTTGCTCCAAGCTATCCAGAGGAAACTGGTGGATTTTTTTTGGGGAGGCTACCACTGGCTTCGACCCAGCGCCATATGTTGTCCCTTGGCCGAGGGTGGTCATGGCCTAGTCGATGTGAAATGCCGCCTGTTGGCCTTCCGGCTCCGCTCCATCCAACGCTTGCTGTATGCAGAACACCTACCAGGAAAGCCCTTAGCCTGCTCCATTCTTCAACGAGCTGGGAGGCTCGGATACGGACAGGAACTTTTCCTGACCAACCTTCAACACACCGATACATCTCTGCTCCCAGTTTTTTATCAGAGCCTCTTGAATGCCTGGCAGGGCGTTTCGATAAGTCGCCAAACAGACTCGTATGGCACTAACATGTATGCACATGAGCCTTTATTTTTCAACCCACTTTTCCCCGATATCCCGAGGAGTCGCGACTTCTGCCAGCATTTTATAGCGGCCAACATCCTGAAAGTGTGTCATCTCCGACACGACTCTGGACAGGGATGGAAGCCTGCGAACGAGCTGGCGGACCTAACAGGTGTTCGGTCCAGGAGGCAAATCGAGAATATACTAAGAGCGGTGATCCGAAAGGGCCACCAGCTAGGCCTACATTGGACGCAGGACATAGAGGTCGAGCCCACAGTCCCAAAATTAGGGGTCACTTTTACCCCAAACGAGCTGCCCCCCATGAGCGCAGGGTCACCCCCCTTCCATGGCATGAGCAGCAAGAGTATCTATAGGTCTTGTGTGAAACTTCTTCTTGGGGACCCACCTCTAGCTGGGGTTACCCGGTGGAAAGGACTCTTGCCTCCCGGTCCCCCCTCTGAGCCTTTATGGGATACAATGTATGCTGGACTTATTTCTAAAAGAACAGGTGACCTTCAGTGGCGTTTGGCCCACTGGATTGTTCCTTCCAATGCTGTCATCCGTTTTTTTTCCCCCATTTCCGGCTGTTGCCCCTTTTGTCCGGCGAGGGAAGATTTGCTTCATGCTTTCATTAATTGTGAAAGACTTTCTCCTTTGTTTCATTGGTTAAATTTTATTTCCCATAGATTGCAGGTTACCTTTTCTTTGAAAGCTTACATCTTTGGCTTTCCTCCCAAAAAGGGAACCACATCCATTGTATTCGGGTTCCTAACCGCTACTGCTAAACTGGCCGTATACCTGTCGCGGAAGGCGAAGCTGGGCGGCAGACCCATGCAGGAATGCAGTATCATGGTGTTCTTTAGTTCATTGGTGTCAGCAAGGCTCAAGCTTGAATTTGGCTGTGTCCAAACGGCAAACGACCTTGCTAATTTTGTTGCGACTTGGTGTGTTGGAGGGATTTGTGAGGTCCAGGAAAACAAATTGTTAATCTCCGTATAATACAGTGCGGGTGTTTCTTATCGTGTGCTGTTTTTTTCTGGCATTTGCACCTTTCTGTTGCTGGGTTTGCAGTGCACCGTTTGTTTTTTTCCTTTCGGGATTGCTATGATTTTACTGATTGCCCTGATTGATTGCTTTTGGTGGTATTCTTGTTTTATACTTTTATAATAAAAAGAGCTTAAAAGTCAAAGTCAGTCTCTCTCTCTCTCTCTCTCTCTCTCTCTCTCTCTCTCTCTCTCTCTCTCTCTCTCTCTCTCTCTCTCTCTCTCTCTGTCTCTCTGTCTCTCTGTCTCTCTGTCTCTCTGTCTCTCTGTCTCTCTGTCTCTCTGTCTCTCTGTCTCTCTGTCTCTCTGTCTCTCTGTCTCTCTGTCTCTCTGTCTCTCTGTCTCTCTGTCTCTCTGTCTCTCTGTCTCTCTGTCTCTCTCTCTCTGTCTCTCGTCGTGCGTGGGTGTGGTAATCATGGCTGCTGTGTGTGAAGAGCTGTGAGTACGGTGCTGTGTTGGTGGTCTTTCCTATCCTCCTTTCACTCCATTTGTGTCCCTGTACGAGTTTGTGAAGGTTTCTCCGAGTTTCCCTTCTGCTCTTGAGACAAGAGAGGGAGAGAGAGACAGCACGGTAACGGTTAGCCACCTGTATTAAATTATAACGTGGGTTGGTTATATCGTGCCGATTATTTATTTATTTATTTACTTATTTAACTAATTTTGATTTGTTTGGTCAGTTTATTGCATTGTTACCGTTTAGTTTGTTTAGTTTATTGCCGATAAATGGCTAATAGGAATAGTCAAAGGACTGCTGATCGTGTTAGTGATGAGGTGTTATCGCGTAAGCACGGGCTGTGCCTTGTTCCGCCGGAAGACGTGCAAATGGACGAGGTTCTACTTGCAATCGGGGAGTTGATCGGGGTAAATAACATTCGTGCTGCGTCTCGAATGAACCACAAAGTGGTGGTTTTCGTGTCACAAGTTAGCCTTGCAGACATCGTGGTGCAAAACGGGTTAACGTTGGGGAATGACCAATTTGTCCCGGTATCGTCCATGGACACGCCGGCGGTTAAAGTTATTGTAAGTAACGTTCCGCCCTTTCTGAGGAATGAAGAAATCCTACGAAAACTAGGGGAGCATGGGACTGTCGTCTCACGAATTATCACGGTCCCCCTACGAACCAGGAAAGGAAGGCTGAAGCATGTAGAGTCGTTTAGACGTTTTTGTTTCGTCGTACTAAAGGATGAGGCAAAACAGCTGAACATATCTATAAATTTTAAAATAGGAGATTGTAGCGGCTGCCGCTGGGGTTACACAATCGCCTTGCACCTATCAAGGACGCGGAGCGATCACCAGGCCGGGCTCGCCCAGGACGCCCGGGCAGGCCCGCGCTCGACTTGCCAGGCCTCGGTCGGGACGCCCGGGCAGGCTCGCCCTCGGCTTGCCAGGCCGCAGCCGGCCCGCGGGGCCACGCCCCCTGGCGCCAGGCCTGGGCAAACCCCCTGGCGGAATAGATATATATTGCCGACCGTAAAACGTTTTTCCCAGAGTGCCTGAGTGTTTGATTCTAATAAAGCAGCTCAGATGAATTCAAGCTTTTTGTCGCGTCCATTCTTTCGATCGACGTGGGAGCCACAGCTCCTTCATTGGTGACCTACCGACATGGACACGGCAGTGACGCTTAAACTGCCTACCTTCTGGGAGGCTCACGCGGCTGTTTGGTTCGCTCAGGCGGACTCTCAGTTCGCCCTGCGAGGCATCACCGCGGACGACACCCGCTTCCACCATGTTGTGGCGGCGCTTGGTTCCGCCACCGCGGCCCGCGCCTTGAGCCTCCTCGAGCACCCGCCGGCTGCTGACAAATACGGCGCGATTAAGAAGCTTCTACTCGATGCTTTCGCCCTCCCAGCGGCGGAACGCGCACGGCGCCTGCTCGATTTGCCCGAGCTCGGCGACACGCGCCCTTCCGAGCGAATGGACTACATGCTTTCGCTGCTCGGCGAGCACTCTCCGGCATTCCTGTTCCGGGAGCTGTTCCTCCGTCAGCTGCCTAACCCGGTACGCCTCGCCCTGGCAAGCACGACGATCACAGATCCCCGGGCCCTTGCCAGAGAAGCCGACAAAATCTCCGCCGCGGGACAGCGCATCGCAGCGGCGACATGGGACCCGCCGCCGCCTGATGCACCATCCATGGCGCCCGAGCACCCGGCGCGTTCGACGGCCGAACTGCCGACGCAATTGGCGGCCGCTATACCGAGCCGACCACGTTCAGCACGACGTCCGAAGCCTCCACCCGACCAAGCGTGGTGTTCCTATCATGCCAGGTTCGGACAGAAGGCCCGGACATGCCGACCCCCGTGCACCTTCGGCGGGTCGGGAAACGGCCAGGCCGGCGTTCATTACCTGCCATGAGCGCCGGCCACAGTCACACGGGCAACTTACTGTTCATCACGGATAAAGCGTCCGGACGGCGCTTCCTGTGCGACACCGGCGCCCAAGTGAGCGTCATGCCCGCCTCTGACCAGGACAGGCAATCCGCGGTTTGCGGCCCCTCCTTGGTTGCGGCCAACGGATCGACTATCCGCACCTTCGGCCCGCGCAACGTCACCCTCTGCTTCGGCGGCCAACGCTTCGCATGGACGTTTGTAACCGCCAACGTGCCCATGGCTCTGCTCGGCGCCGACTTCCTCTGCGCACACGGACTGCTGGTGGACGTCCAACGGCGTCGTTTAATCAACGCTGAAACCTTCAGCTCCCTGGTATGCACATTGAGCAGCTCCGCGCCGACCGAGCTGGCATGCACCGTCCCGGCGGCGAACGAGTTTGCTCGCCTGCTCGCGGAGTTCCCGGCCCTCACGCGGCCGACGTTTTCGGCCGTCGCAGTACGGCATGGGATCGAGCACCACATACCAACCACGGGCCCGCCGGTCTACGCCAGGGCCCGCCGCCTCGACCCAGCCAAGCTTGCCGTTGCGAAGGCCGAATTCGACGCGTTGGAGCACCTCGGCATCGTGCGGCGCTCCGATAGCGCGTGGGCCTCGCCACTGCACATCGTGCCAAAGCCGGGGGGTGGATGGCGCCCGTGTGGCGACTACCGCCGTCTTAATGATGCTACAACACCCGACAGGTACCCGATCCCGCATATCCAAGACTTCTCCGCCCGTCTGGCGGGACGGGTCATTTTTTCAAAAATTGATCTCATACGGGGATATCACCAGGTACCTGTCAGGGCGGCCGACGTCCCTAAAACGGCAGTCATCACGCCGTTCGGCTTATTCGAGTTCTTGCGGATGCCGTTTGGTCTCAAGAACGCGGCTCAGGCGTTCCAGCGCTTGATGGACGGCGTGCTGCGTGACCTGCCGTTCCTTTTCGTTTACCTGGACGACATCCTCGTCGCCAGCACGTCCCGGGCCGAGCACCTCCTCCACCTCCGAACACTGTTCGGGCGCCTCAGCGAGCACGGCCTCATCGTCAACCCGGCCAAATGCCACTTCGGCACGACGGCCGTTGATTTTTTGGGCCACCACATCACCAAGAACGGGGCTGTGCCGCTGCCAACCAAGGTCGAGGCCATCACCACTTTCCCGCGTCCCCGCACCATAAAGGCCCTGCAGGAATTCCTGGGAATGGTGAATTTTTATCACCGCTTCGTGCCCCGCGCTGCTCAACTCATGCGGCCCCTCTACGAAGCCCTCCGGGGCAAGCCGGCCAAGCACGACATCGCCTGGTCCGCAGCAATGGATGCGGCCTTCCAAAGCTCAAAGCGGGCCCTCGCCGACGCAACACTGCTCGCTCACCCGGTGCTCAACGCTCCCATCGCCCTCACCACGGATGCCTCCGACTACGCGGTGGGCGCCGTACATGAGCAATGGGTGAACGGGGTTTGGCAGCCACTCGCTTTTTTCAGCCGGCAGCTCCGGCCGAACGAGCTCAAATACAGCACGTTTGACCGGGAGCTCCTCGGTCTACACCTGGCCGTCCGCCATTTCCGCCACCTCCTGGAGGGCCGACCTTTCACGGCGTTCGTCGACCACAAGCCGTTGGTTTACGCCATGGCCAAGGTCACGGAGCCATGGTCGGCCCGCCAACAGCGCCACCTCTCCGCCGTGTCGGAGTTTACCACGGACATCCGGCACGTCGCCGGCAAAAACAACGCCGTGGCCGACTGTCTTTCCCGGGCCAGCGCGAACGCGGTCCACCTGGGCGTGGATTTTGCGCTCATGGCGGCGGACCAAACCACCGACACCACGGTGCAAGCCCTCCGGGCGGCGGACACGGGCCTCCGCCTGGCCGACATCCCCTGCGCGGACACTGTCCTGCTCTGCGACGTCTCCCAAGGCCGGCCTCGCCCCATCGTGCCCGTCACCTGGCAACGCCGCATCTTCGCCTCCCTCCACGGCCTTTCCCACCCGGGCCGGAAAGCTTCCCAGAAGCTGGTGTCGGCGCGTTTCGTCTGGCACGGCCTTCGTCGGGACGTCCGCGATTGGACCAGCGCCTGCACCGCTTGCCAACGGGCCAAGGTCCACCGACACACCCAGGCCCCGCTGGCACCTTTCACCGTGCCCGAACGACGTTTCGACCACGTCAACGTGGATCTGGTGGGCCCCCTTCCCCCATCACGAGGGTTCACACACCTGCTCACCATGGTGGACAGGACCACCAGGTGGCCGGAGGCCGTTCCCCTCGTCTCCACCACCACCGCCGACGTGGCGCAGGCCTTCATCGCCACCTGGGTCGCCCGCTTCGGCGCACCGGCGGACATCTCGTCAGACCGCGGACCACAGTTCACCTCCGAGCTGTGGGGCGCGGTCGCCCGCAACCTGGGGGTCAAGCTCCACCGTACTACGGCCTACCACCCCCAAGCAAACGGGTTGTGCGAGCGATTCCACCGCTCCATGAAGGCCGCGCTCATGGCCGGCCTTCAAGACGGCGGTTGGGCCGACCGGCTGCCGTGGGTCCTTTTGGGCCTTCGCACGGCCCCCAAGGAGGACCTCCAGGCATCCACCGCCGAGCTGGTCTATGGCCAGGTGCTACGCGTCCCGGGCGAATTCGTGCCCGACGCTACCAGCCCCTGGTCCGCAGCTCGCCAGCGCTCGGACCTCCAGGAGGCCGCCCGACGGTTTGCCCCCGTGCCGACATCCCACCACGGTGACCCCCAGTCCTACGTCCCCCCAGCACTCCGCACCGCGGAGTATGTTTTTGTGCGTCACGACGCACATCGGCGGCCACTCCAGCCGCCGTACGACGGGCCCTTCCGGGTGCTGCGACGGGACGACAAGTCGTTCGTCATCGACATCGGCGGCAGGTCGGACCGGATTGCAGTGGACCGCCTCAAGCCGGCGCACGTGGACGTCGACCACCCACCACGGGTGGCCCTCCCGCCGCGGCGAGGCCGCCCCCCGTCCACGGTGCCCCCCACTCGACCGCCCACCACCTCACCGGACCCCCTCCCACGACCCACCAGGGGTCGCTTCGGCCGGGTCATCAGGACCCCCCTCAAGTTGACCCTGCCGGTGCAAGTCGATTCTGGGGGGACGTGTGTAGCGGCTGCCGCTGGGGTTACACAATCGCCTTGCACCTATCAAGGACGCGGAGCGATCACCAGGCCGGGCTCGCCCAGGACGCCCGGGCAGGCCCGCGCTCGACTTGCCAGGCCTCGGTCGGGACGCCCGGGCAGGCTCGCCCTCGGCTTGCCAGGCCGCAGCCGGCCCGCGGGGCCACGCCCCCTGGCGCCAGGCCTGGGCAAACCCCCTGGCGGAATAGATATATATTGCCGACCGTAAAACGTTTTTCCCAGAGTGCCTGAGTGTTTGATTCTAATAAAGCAGCTCAGATGAATTCAAGCTTTTTGTCGCGTCCATTCTTTCGATCGACGTGGGAGCCACAGCTCCTTCAAGATCATGATTACCGGATCTTTGCAGCTACTGAGACCTTGATTTGCTATACATGTGGGGCATACGGACACACTCGGCAGTATTGTCCTGATGTGAGGAAGAGTTATGCCACAGCAGCTGGGGCAGCCCCCCCCCCCACCCCCCCACCTGTAAATGACTCGAACGACCCTGTAGATGAGCCAGGTGTCGAAAAAAGGTCAACACCGGAATACGAGGGTGCGGGTGACAGTGGTGCTGGTGGAGAAGCCCATACGGTAGTGGAGCAACCATATGTGGAGGAGAGGCTGCAACCTCAAGAACAAAGGGACTTCGAGGAGGTGAAGCTGATGGAGACCGAGTCGAGGAGAAACTTGAAACGCTCTCTTGCGAGCGATGAGAATGGAGGAAAAGGAAACAAAATGGTTCTCGTGCAGGAAGATGGTAATACAGACCAACCTGATGACCATGAGCAAAATGGTAATGCAATAGGTAGAGATGCGAATCTGCCCATTGCACAGGATGAAGAGAATCGAAGCATTACCGAGTGTGTCACCGTGTGTGATGATGGACACCCTGCACCATGCGACGAGCAGTTAAGGACCCCCATCTCAACGGAAGATGATGAGAAAGAGATCGATAAGTCGGTGGCAGACAACAACGATGGGGTAGTTGGTGCCATGCAGACGCAACAAAAATACCATGGTGACAATGACACAGATGAGGTGCCAGTACCTGACACACCACTGGGTGAGAGTGGGGGCGAGGCTGATGAGGAAGGATGCAGTCTTGCTGCCCTGAGTGAGTCTCAGAAGGAGCAGGTGAGGCAAGCAGAGGTGACAAAAGGGAAGGTCATTGATTTCTTAAACGCAACGTTTAGACAACGTCACGTTGTAATTAGAGATCACTTCCCTGATGTTCAAGCTTTCATTAAAGTTTCGAAACCTCTTTTACAGAAAAATGACCCCATGCTCTCAGAGCCTCAATTTCAACGTCTTCGCAAAGCAGTAACAAAGGCGAACAAAGAATTGCAGGCAGACGGTGAGCTACCACCTTAGAATGACAATGCGAGAAATACATATTGCCTCCCTGAACATCAATGGGGGATGTGCCCCCTTACGGAAAATTCAAGCAATCCAGGCAATGGAGAGGGTAAAAGCAGATGTCATTCTATTGCAAGAGACCCATGCCACAAACAATTTGGCAGCTGAATGGTGTAAACTTTTTAAAGGGCAATGGTGGCTGAGTGGGGTTTCCACACCCAAGGCTGGTGTTGCCATCGCCTTAAGTCCCAGGCTTCCCACTCAGAGTGTTATTTATAGGGAGGTCTATAAGGCACATTTGATAGCGGTGGAGTTCTACTGCAATACACAAAAGCTTATTATAGTAAATGTGTATGCACCAAGTGAACCTATAGAAAGAAGAACATTCTTTTCCACACTGCGGGACTTTGTAGAGGGACTGGATCCAGCTGCTCTCACCTGTATCGCAGGGGACTTTAACTGTACAATTGATCCTTCAGTTGACAGGAATGGACATGAACCCCACGGCGCTTCTGCAAAGGTGTTAGTGAGCCTCATCAAGAACTATTGTTTTGAGGATGTGTGGAGGTTGCAGCATCCAACTTCACGGGCCTACACATGGTGCAGATGTCGTGATGGCGTCATATCAAGGGCAAGGCTGGACAGGATCTATATCAATAAGCCAATGCTGAATGTGGTGTCCACTACCCAAATACTCCCAACAGGGTTTTCAGATCATAATTTAGTGGCAATGTCCTTTAAATTACCCCTGACATCAGGAGGTAGCGCATACTGGTCACTCAATACTCGGTTGTTAAGTGATAAGAAATTTAAAGATGCCTTCCGAACCGTGTGGGGGAAAATTCGGTCATCTAAGCTTGAGCATGCCAACCTTCGCATATGGTGGGACCTTGCAAAGTGTCAAGTTAAAACGTTTTGTCAACAGTATAGTCTGTTTACTACTAAAATGCAAAGTCTCTCAATTGACTCATTAAAGGCCGAAATTGCAGAATTGGAACAGAATCGTAATGGGGCTGGGAAAGATTTTGGATATGATCAGTTGCTATGGACAAAAAGGTCATTACTGACCGAAATGGTGAGGCAGCGGGCAATGGGTACCTTGGTGCGTATGAGGATGAGCTACTTGACTTTGGATATGCCAAATAAGGACTTCTTTAGCTTGGAGAATTCGGTGAAAAACTCGCAGCAAATTCATAAGCTCTGTACTGCTAATGGGTCAACGGTTACCTCCCAACTGGAGATTAAAGCGGCCTTGAAAGCATTTTACTCTGACCTGTATTCTGCCCAGAGTATCAACAGTGAGGCGATACAGGAGCTGATTGCTGGGCTCCCAGAAGTCGAGGAGGACAAGCAGCACACACTGGAATCGTCAATTTCACCTGATGAACTTGAAGCAGCCACGCGAGGCTTGAAAGATGGTAAAGCCTCGGGGATTGACGGGCTGCCTGGAGAGTTTTATAAGACATTTTGGAATCTTGTGGGACCGGATCTGCTTGAAGTCCTTGACGAAAGCCTTCGTGCTGGAGAACTTCCTCTGTCCTGTAGAAGGGCGGTCGTATGCCTTTTGCCGAAGCCTGGGAACATTCAACTCATTGAGAACTGGCGACCTGTCTCCTTACTGTGTACTGACTACAAAATCTTGTCTAAAGTATTAGCGAATCGGCTGAAAGAGGTGGTCAGCTCTGTCATACAGCCGGATCAAACCTACTGTGTTCCTGGACGGTCCATGCATGATAACCTGTTTCTGGTAAGAGATATTATTTCCTGTAAAAAGTATGTGCCTGCCAGTTTTGGGTTATTGTTTCTGGATCAAACAAAGGCTTTTGATCGTGTTGATCATGCATACTTGTTTTCGGTTCTTAAGGGGATGGGTTTTGGTGAAACCTTCACAGCATATGTTAAACTGTTATATACAAACACTTTCTGTATGTTGAAAGTAAATAATAACTTATGCTCCCCCTTTCCCTTTCGACGGGGTATCCGCCAAGGCTGTCCTCTCTCGGGACTGTTGTACACAATCGCCCTTGAACCACTTTTGGCATCCTTCAGGAAGCGATTGCCTCAGGATATGGGGGTAGAGGGGTTAAAATTTGTCGTAACAGCTTATGCTGATGATGTTTGTGTTTTACTTAAAGGCCCGGGCAGTGTAGCTGCAGTACAGCAGTGCTTAAAAGACTTCTCTGCAGCCTCCTCTGGTGAAGTAAACTGGAGTAAAAGTGTAGCCTTGTGGTGTAGTTCAGGTAACCCCTCAGTCATATCACCACCATCACTCCCACAAAATCTGGTATGGAAAACAGACGGGGTCAAATATCTTGGAGTTTATCTTGGAAACCATGAAATGGAAATGAGGAATTGGGAAGGAGGTGTGGAACAAATCACATATCGTTTAAAATCATGGAAAGGACTACTGCGGTCTCTTTCATACAGAGGCCGCGCTCTTGTTATCAATAACCTGATTGCAGCGAGATTGTGGCATAAAGTCATTACCCTGCAGCCACCCAAGGAGCTGATCCCGGCCATCCAGAGGAAGCTGATAGACTTTTTTTGGAGCGGCTACCACTGGCTGCGGCCCAGTATACTGTACCACCCTTGGAAGGAGGGGGGCCAAGGAGTCATTGATGTCTCTGGGCGGATTATGGCTTTTCGCCTGCAGTCTGTGCAGAGACTACTGTATGCGGAGGAGCTGCCCTGGCGCCCATTTGCACATTTTCTATTACAACAGGCTGGTGGAATGAACTATGATCGGCACCTTCTCTTGGTGGACCTTGATTGTGTCAGCAGTGCTTCACTTCCCGCTTTTTATCGGAGTTTGCTGGATGCATGGAAAGGCCTTGAGGTTAAACGTTGTCTTGAGGCATATAATTGTCGTAATTTCCTCCAAGAGCCTCTGTTCTATAACAGCTTTTTCCCATGTATTCCTCGTAGCCATGCTTTAATTCAAAAATTCATTAAAGGAGGCGTAAGCAAAGTGAGTGATCTAAGGGATGCATCTGGAACCAAGTGGAGGTCTGCTGGGGTGGTGGCGACAGGTGTTTGTGTAGCATCTGTTCGAGTTGTTCAACAAATCAAACAGGTAGTCGTAACAAAATTCAGGCAGCTAAACATTGGCTGGGAAGGTGCCGGAATTGTCGAAGATCTTCGACTATCTTTTCCCGAAATCAAGGTGCTGCCCTCTGTCCAGTCCAATGATGATGGGTTTCCCTCCCCCTTTCACTTAGTAACTAAGGCTGGTGTCCTTAAACTCGTGAGGGGGAAAGAAGTCTCATCCCTGTCTGGAGCGATGCGTGTGGCCTTGTGGTCAGAACGGTTAGGGCCGGGGTTTCCCTCTACTCCACTGTGGCATAATATGTTTGTTCCACCCATCTATGGGTTCTTAGCGGATATCCAATGGAGGCTAACACATTGGGCTCTCCCCTCAAACACTTTTATCCACCATCTTAATGCCTCGGTGCCTGTAAATTGTCCCTTCTGCGAACAGGAGGAGGATCTTTTTCATGCATATGTCCAGTGCAGGAGGTTAGCACCTCTACTTTCTGTGATTGCACACCTTTCTTATAAATTATCCTTCACTTTTACCGTGCATATGTTTATCTTTGGTGTACCCTTTACCTCCTCTTGTAAAAATGCTGGTGCCTTGATGAATTTCCTGATTGCCATTGCAAAATATGCAATTTATAAGTCAAGGAAAATTAAGATTGACAAATGTTATGGCGATGACGTCATTCCAATATTTAAAGGGCTGGTGTCAGCAAGATTAAGGCTAGAATTTGATCACCATATGAGCAACGGGAATATTGAATTTTTTGAATGGAAATGGTGCACTCACGAGGCCTTGTGTGTGGTTCAGGACTCGGAACTCGTCATGATGTTTTAAGAATTGCATCAAGAATGTGATGCTTTGGTGTTGTTGTACCTTTTTTTTCTCTGCTCCTGCTTGTAAATACCCTTGCGGTATAGGTTGACATCCTTGTGTATTTTGTGGAAATAAACGGTGTTCAAAATTCAATTCTCTCTCTCTGTCTCTCTCTCTCTCTCTCTGTCTCTCTCTCTCTCTCTGTCTCTCTCTCTCTGTCTCTCTCTCTGTCTCTCTCTCTGTCTCTCTCTCTGTCTCTCTCTCTGTCTCTCTCTCTGTCTCTGTCTCTCTCTCTCTCTGTCTGTCTCTCTCTCTGTCTCTCTCTCTGTCTCTCTCTCTCTCTCTCTGTCTCTCTCTCTCTCTCTCTCTCTCTCTCTCTCTCTCTCTCTCTCTGTGTCTCACAGATCCATCCAATGTAGTCTTCAATTATCCTACCCTTCTTCATGCCCATGCTACTCTGATACAACTTGCATTCTCTTCCTGGAAGGCAAACCCAAATGATGGCAATCTCAGATTATTCCACAAAGACCGCAACAAGCGTGTGTCCACCCTCAGGAGATCCAGAAAACAATATCTGTCCTACCTCAAGGTTGAACTTTTAAACTTGTCTCCCTCGTCTAAAACAACGTGGTGCCTTGGTCTGTCTTTGGAGTATGCTACCCCTCCATCCCTGCCTTCACTCTTGGTACCAACCCGACCAGTTGTACCCAACTGCTTCTGGACTCTGTTTTCTATGGCACTTGAGAAAGTGGAGAAGGTTCTTTCTTTCAACCTTCAACTCTGATTATGCAACTGGACCGGACGACATCAGCTCACATGCCCTAAAAACCTGCTCTGCTACTCTTGCACATCCTCACTCTGCCATTTTCCCTATGTCATTTTCCATCTGCTTGGAAATCAGCCAGCATCACCGCAAAACAAAACGAGGTGCAAAAACCAATCCCCTTAACTACAGCCCAATTAGCTTACTTTCGGACATCAGCAAAGTCATGGAATCCATCATCGCAGTTGCCATAAAATCCTTACTTTTCTCCAACAGCCTCATCTCAGATCATCAATTTGGCTTCAGACCCGGTCACTCTACCATGGACATGTTGCTTCTACTCTCCCAAGAATGGATGGAGAGCCTCAATGTCAGACATGAGATCAGGGCCATCTCTCTTGATATGTCAAGCTGTGAAGATTTTTTTTGGTGGTATCTCTGCTTCCACTACCTCCTTTCACGCATTGCCCCCTCTGCTCTTTCTGTGCTTTGTTCCCTGCGGGATGCTGCGGGGCGACCATGGTCCACCCGTAACCCCCTTCTGGTGAAACTCCCAAAATCCAGAAGCACTGCTCACCTCCACACATTCTTTCCTCTTTTTTTCCTGCCTGTGCACCCAACTTGCACATTCTCGTGAATCTCATTCTTTCTTACATGTCTTTAGCACAGATGTTCCACCATCTCAGATCATCTCCCATCCAAAACCATGATATTTTCTGCCCTGTTAACCCAACCCCCAAAGCCCAGGTCCTTCCAAATTTCCAGTTTTTCTTTCCTTTGCTTCTGTCTCCATCTTCTCCACCCCATGCATCCTCCCCTACCCCTCATTCCTCCTCACATCCCATATTTGTTAAACTCTCCCTCTATTTTGACCTTCAACCCTGCTGTTGGTGTCCCCCTCCCTCCTTCTCTTTCTACTGTTCCTTTTGTTCTGTTGCCTCCTGATCCATTGTGTCCTAGCTCTTCCACGATCCTTGACTCTATATAAAAAGGAGTTCTTGCTGCTCCTCTGTCATCTTTGGAATTTGTTAAATACAAAGAACTGCACACTTTTACATCAATCCAAATAAGTCAGTTGAAGAGGGCCTTGTTCCCTCAAAATGACCACTGTTTCTCAGGTATCTCAATATGTTTTATGAATTGAACCCGGCTCTTCCTCGTGATGCGTCATCTACTAACTGCAATGAAAAGAACAGTTTTTTCTTCTGACTCTATTCCTGATTTTCGCAAACACTTGTCAAAATAAAAGCCAGTTTCTCCATCATTAAATACTTCTTTTTATCGTTTCTACAATTTCCTTTGCCTGGAATGTTTCTTTTCATCTATCCCATGCTTTTCAACTGAATGAGAAAACAATTGTTAACAAACTTTTCAAAGGACTGAATAAGAAAGTAAGGGAAATCAATATGTTCCATGAAAGGTAATTGTATTTGACAAAAGGTTTTACAAGTGTCCTCAGAATAAATTGCAATCAATCAAAATTTCAATCAACACGTGCCCTTAGATAAAATTGCAATCAACTCAATTGTCCTTGGTATAATGCTCTAAAAACAGAGTTGAAATTGGTTATTCCTTTCATGAGCAATGATGTAACCATAAATATATATTCAGGTAATCATCCCTGAATTGAAAGCAAATTTTAAGGGGATTTTTAAGGTACCTTGGAATAACTGCACATTATACAGACTAGCAAATATCCATCTCACGGGTGGAATATTTCATGCTCAGATTGTTGTTGATGCCTCTGCCTTGCATTGTGACAAATGGAATCCAATATTTTGCTTGCTGTGCTGCTTTTGCCTTTTTTTCTTGGCATTGTGATGTGCTTGTTTTAATTGCACTTTAATTTTGCTGCAAACAATATATTTTCCCAAAATAAGTTATCTTCATTTTTTTTCCAGGAATTTTGGCCAAAGTATTCAACATTTTCAAGATCTGAATACCTCCACCCCCACTAAATCCACCATTTCCTGCAACTTTAAATTCATGACATTTTCTTGAATTAGGTCTCCTTTTTGAAAATTTGAGACCTCCTTTCACCTCCCTTTTGAGGCCCTCTCCCACGCCGCCTCCCCCCAGAAGAAAATGCCAAGATGGGCCAATTTTCTTTCTCCAAAACTTGATGGAATCAAACGAAACTTGCACAACCACAACTTCGGGATGCCATAATTAATCCCTGAAAGTTTCAGCTTCTTCAGTCAAAATCCTCTCAAAGTAGATGATACATACAGTACATTTTCTCTATTATATATAGACCAGCAGGGACCCATGGAAATTCCACATAATGAAAAATATGACTTCAAGTTCTCAACTCTCCCCACCCTGCTCCCTCACTCCCTCAGAAACCCCAACTCCTCAACCTCTGCCTCCCAACCCAAAGTCCTCCACCTCCACCTCCCAACCCCAAGTCCTCACCCCAATCTTAAGGCATCAATCCTCTTCTGACTCCATGCCTTCAAACCCCCTTCCCGCCAGTCACGGTTATCTGTCCAACTCACAATCCTGCGAGATATGCGGAAAAGATATGTGCCATGAGCAAGTCATGGCCTGTCACGGTCACCTGTCCAACTTTCAATCCTGCGGAAAATTAATGTGACAATAAATGACCCGAAACCAATTATCTTCTTCCTGATACATATACTGCATATACACACATCGTTAAAAATAAATAATGACCTCCGACAAATTGTTGGCACACCACGCTGGCTATTTGTATTAACTAGCATGACTCAGCGTGCTCCTCACGCCTCACCACATGTCGTTTCAGAGGGGTAGGCATCTTTGTCCATGTCTGCTTTCTCAGGGAGTGAGGGATGGCCGGAATGGTGGGTGGGGGTTAGTGGTGGGATTGGTGGTTAGGTTGGTGGATTGGATTGGGTAGTGGATTTGGGATCGCGGGGATGAGGTGGATGGTGATAGTGGCCCAAATTTGGGTCTTCAGAGACTTTTGTGTCTTCAGGTTCTTCAGGGTCTTTTGGGCCTTTGGGATATTTTGGGTCTTTTGGTTTCTCTGGGTCTTTGGGGTATTTTTGGTTCTTTGGAGTCTTTAAGGGTCTTTTGGATCTTTGGGGTGTTTTGTGTATTTAAGGGTCTTTGGGTTATTTTGAGTATTCAGGGTATTTAAGCGTCTTCGGGGTCTTTTCGGTATTTGTGGTATTTTGGATCTTCGGGGTCTTTAAGGGTCTTCGGTATTTTGGGCCTTTGGAGTCTTTAAGGGTATTTGGGGTCTTCAGTGTCTCTAAGGGTATTTTGGGTCTTTAGAGTGTTTTGGGTCTTCGGGGCCATTTGTGTCTTCAGTGTCTTTTGGATCCTCTAGGCCTTTAAGGGTATTTTCGGTCTTCGGAGTCTTTTGGGGTCTTCAGTGGACTTTTGGGTCTTAAGAGTCTTTTGGTTCCTCTGGGTCTTTAAGGGTCTTTGGGGTATTTTGCTTCTTCAGGGTATTTAAGGGTATTTTGGGTCTTCATTATCTTTAAGGGTCTTTGGGATCTTCAGGGCATTTTGGGTCTTCAGGGTGTTTTGGGTCCTCAGGGTGTTTTGGGTCTTCAGGGCGTTTTGGGTCTTCAGGGCGTTTTGGGTCTTCAGGGCATTTTGAGTCTTCAGGGCGTTTTGGGTCTTCAGGGCATTTTGGGTCTTCAGAGTGTTTTGGGTCTTCAGGGTGTTTTGGGTCTTCAGGGTGTTTTGGGTCTTCAGGGCGTTTTGGGTCTTCAGGGTGTTTTGGGTCTTCAGGGCCATTTGGGTCTTCAGGGTATTTTGGATCCACTGGGCCTTTAAGGATATTTTGGGTCTTTGAGGTGTTTTGGGTCTTTGGGGTCTTCAGGTGCTTTTGGTTCCTCTGAGTCTTTAACGATCTTTGGGGTGTTTTAGGTCTTCGGGGTCTCTTGGGTGTTTTGGATCTTCGGGGTATTTTATTTGGGTCTTTCAGGGTCTATAAGGGTCTTTTGGGGTCGTCGTGGTATTTTGGGTCTCTGCAGTCTTCAGGGGTCTTGGTGATCTTAAGGGTCTTGGGGGACTTAAAGGGTCGTCAAAGGTCTGAGGGGTCTCCGCAGTGTAAAGGGTCAAAATGTATATTCCAACAGTATGTAATTAGAGTTCATGGACTATGTTTTGGGTGTTAATTGTATTTGAATAAGGAGAAGACGTTTTGGTCACAAATAAACATATAAACACCATCACATACGTTTGCTCTATTTATCTATTATAATAAGATGTAGCAGGAAGTGATGTAACAGGATGTGACTGAAGAGGAAGTGACGTTCCTGAGCCTTCCAGAACTTGTATTTATATCAATCCCTCACAATCCTTGTCGTTACTCCTTAAAAATCATTGCCTTAAGTATAAAGGTGTCCTTTGGCAGTTCATTTGGTAATGTCTTAAAAATTTTGAATATATAGCGATTGAAACATTTTTAGTGTGAGCTGAATTTGCATTTATGGCTTGGTTGGTCTGGCCTGGTACCCATTGTCATCAACCACTGTAGTTGGCACTATTACTAGTACCCGACTGCAAAGCCGCAATGAGCCGGCGAAGCCAAAGCCTCTTGCCACTATTTTACCCATCACTATGGCATCAGTAGGTTAGGTAGTTGGTAGTAGGTAGGTGTAGTAGGTACCGTACCTGGTAAGACTTCGTAAAAGAGAAGAGCAGACAGTCCTCCCCAATACCTACATACAATAAATGTCACAAGAAGCTTAAGGAAGTAACTATACGATGTGCTAGCTTAGGGCCTATTTTAAGAAATTTTAACTGGGCCTAACATACGTTTTCACAGTATGTGTGTCGTCTTCTAACTTCAGTCCCTGTCAGGGCTGGTTCTCTCCGGGCACTGCCGCTTCCTCCACCAGAAGAAGTTAGCTTGCAGTAAGATCAGTGCTGACAGATCAGACGATAGCGCCGTTTCAACGGCAATGTCAATGTGTGACTGTTATGTCGTTAATCAAACCGAGCTTTCTTTCTTTATGTAAACCGCTTATACCGTATTTCTGGCCATGAAAAACTATCCCCTACGGCCGCGAGATTTCTAAAAAATAATTCTTCGTCAATTTTAGAATATACGAGTATGACGCCGTTTTCAGCGTCCGAAACGCGTAATAAGCTTTTAAAAAATATTTTTCAAATGCTTGAATCTCATTGGTTCTGGTGTTTGGTGACGATTTTCGTTGAAGATAACGAGGTTGGTCTTAACGTATTTTAATTACAAATTAGAGGTGCATTAGATTGTGAATCAAAGAAAGACGGGTGAAACAAACTCCTATTGAACTTTTTCGCAATTGTTTTATGCAAACTTCCGCATCCGGTCGATGGCGGCCTCCATTGCGTGATTTGGTTTTAGAAATATTTTTTCAAATGCTCAAATCTCATTGGTTCCGGTGTTTGGTGATGCTTTTCGTTGAAGATAACCAGGCCCGTGCGGGCCGAGGTTGGTCTTAAAGTATTTTAATAATAAATTGGAGGTGCATAAGATTGTGAATCAAACAAAGACGGGTGAAAGAAACTCCTATTGAACGTTTTTCAATTTGTTATGCATACTTCCGCATCCACAAGATGGCGGCCTCCATTGCGCTTCGGAATTCTCAAGCCAAGGCATAATCTGGTTTTCGACATAATACGTACACGTTTATTGACAACACCGGCTTCGCCGGCTATTAGGTTATGTAGCTTTTTCTTTCACATCAACAGAGTGCTGAATTAGCATTTTGTGGCCTTGGAGCCTTGTTAGTAATCGCTCTGTATTTTGTATTTCAGTTTTACTCTTTGTTCATCGACTACATGCCTGTGTGTCTTCAATAAAACACGGGAGCTTGGAGGCAATTCACCGACTCCCATGTCATTTATGAATGGACTTTGGCTGTCTGTCTAATTACATACAGTTACGCGTATGGAGGACAGCACAATCATGTCTAACTGCACCACTAAAGTTACACTCTGTCGCTACTTCTTGATACGAGGTGTGCTTGGCGAAGCACTCGCAGGCACCTTCACACTCATTATACTCGCAGGCACCTTCACACTCATTATGCACGACGCAGGGTTTAACACAACTAATCCTCACAGCTCGTTTTATGAAGAAATATGTTTGCGTATGTACCGCTTTATACAATGGCCGCTCTCGTTCAAGTGGTTGCGGACCTGCGGTGAGATAATGCGCATTCGCAGTGGAGTGAAAACGTGCCTCTGTTACTCAGCCTGTTAAAAGCCAGAAATTTTTCTTACGATAATTTGTAAAAATCTAATATTTTGAATTGAAAATCTAAAAAAGCAAATAATTGCCTCGGCCACATTTCTAACGACATGGGTTTAATCTCTACTTGAGAGAATGCCACATAGTTATTTGAGCAGTGCGTAAGTTAACAGACTGCTGTCTCGATCGCTGAGGTCGATCTTCACAAGGCTTGTAACACCTATTGGCTCAAAATCCTTTTAACTGTCACTTTGGTAGTTTTACAATGAAGGGGAAATGTATAGGAGTGAATAGCGAATGACAGCTCCGAGGCGTATTTGCCGTCTCGTAGTGGTGAGCACCCAAATGGCGACCGTAAGATTTTTTTATCAGGATGAAATTGTGGGTGGAGTCAGGCCAGCTGTCCAACCAATCGGTGGGAATGAATGTTACAGAAACAGGCACGCATGAACAAGCGTATTGTTATACAAGATTGAAAATATCCAGGATTAGTCAGGTTCACTATGTCAATAAATTATGTTTCGTTCAAAATCATGGTAGATTAGCAAACCTATACATTTTTGGAAAGGTTATAGCATAAGGAAACTAAAAATCAATGTTTACATTTGGAGAGATACCTGTATGGCGGCCATTTTGGATTTTCAAAATGGCCAATGTAAAATACATATTTTGTTCTATTTCTGCCTCTAATTACCCTAAAAACTTTTTAAAATATACTAAACCTATATTTTCAGGGACAAGGAATCCAATGAAAGTATCAAATTAGTGCTATGGGGAATGGTAAGACACGAATCAAAGGTTTTGAATTGCAAAATACTGTCTTTATATTCGCGATAAGTTGCATAATCAAATACATGTTATCATTTTGTACAGGCAGTTAATAACATCAAAATGTGTCACAATAATTCATATCACCAAACATACACAGGCAGTCAGCAAAATCATATAAACACATGCAGTCAGTATAACTTCACATCGACACAGGCAGTCAATGACAAAATATACACAGGCAGTCAATGGCATCAAACATACACGATTACAGAATATGCCATTTAGAGTTCGTCATCACTGTCCTGTGTGTCGTATCCGACAATATAGTCCGCATCGTTTTCACAGTCCGTTCCACACAAGCAAAGGTCGGTCAAATTGATTGGCAAATCGAATTGGTCGAATGGTCGATCGAATCAAATTCGATGAATCGAATCGAATCGATCGAATTGGTCGAATGGTCGAATGGTCGATCGAAGCGATTGGTCGAATTGGTCGAATGGAATTGGTCGATTGGTCGAATTGGTCGAATTGGTCGAATCGAATTGGTCGGAATTGGCAAATGTAAACATTGATTTTCAGATTTTCCATGTAATAACGTTTCCAAAAATGTATAGGTTTGCTAATCTACCATGATTTTGAACGAAAAAACATAGTGAACCTGACTAGATGCGAAAGGCAACACGAAAGCTTCTCTAGATTTGGTCACTTTATTTAATAACAATAAAAGCAAACAAAATAAAAGATTCAAGATCTTGTTTGAGTTTAGGTTGAGTTTCCTGTGTTTGGAATGTTTTCCATTGGACAGTTTGCAACAAATCACCTTTGGATATTCAAAATGGAATCGATTATCCATTATGGCCAAGAATGCTTGGTTTGGACTATGATTTCGATGTCAAGATACCAAATCCCTTTATCAAGGATGGCAAATCAGGATGTCAGAGTGGTGCTATGAAAGGCAGAATGCAGTCAGTTCTCGTGAGATAGAGGTCGAAATGGGTCATCGTAAAAGCCTTTTCGATGCATCTAAATGTGAGCCTTCATATTTGCCTTCTGGTGCATGAAAGGTAACCATTGATTGTCATTACAGTCATTTATATATGTTATAATCACTGCAATTGCAGAGAGAAATTGTGGCTTTAGAGTGACTGGTGGCTTGTTCATGAATATTCACGAAAACTGTTTATTTTTTAAGGTAGTCTCATGTTCTCAGGAATGCCTTTCCAGAAGGAAATGGAACTGACTATTTAAATGGTTCAATTATACCTTGTACTCGTATATCACAACAATAAGGGCATTTTTTGAAGTAACACCATTTGACAGAAAAATGTAGGCCTAAAGCTTGTTTGTCATGCACAGCATGAACGCAAAGCCATTAGGGAGTCCTTTTGCTAATTTGTTATTTTCCATTTACCAGGAAACTGGTCAGGTCACTGCAGACACCCTGAACAACCACAAATAAATGCTATAACATGCTTCTACGGTACAACCCTCCAGATGAGACAAAATAAATTTTCTCAAAAAAATTATATTGTACTCATCTTGTTCTTGTTCATCTTGCTTATGAAGCTTTCGCAACAAACAGCGAATAAGCCAAATTACAATGACACTGTTTGACTTGGCCATGACCTCATCTGCATTGTATCCACAACTTGATGACTAAATTTTCTTTCAATCAATCAATTAATTGAAATAGTTATTGCATATACATAGCCCCTCAAATAGTATCCAACGTTACTATCTCTGAATATCCATATTTCTTATAGTTATTGCTTGACATTTATGAGCAGAGTCTGCATGACCATTCGACTGCTCCCCAAGGTCTACTTTTACAAACGATGCCACGTTATAGTTTATGCTGCCACATTATATTGGAGATGAGACAGCTGGCTTTACACAGTATACTCTTCTACCTACGCTCCCCTCTCTCATCCCCCACGCCCATTTCCTACTTGCGCAGAAATGTAGCACTCTTCACTTCATAATTGAATTCATAATTCAACAATCCAGTTTCACTTGGATTTGCTTTGCCAAATATCAAATGCAAAAGACAAAGCTCAAAAGGAAGCATAGAAAGCACTATGCAAGGAAGCACTAACAACAACAAGCATTCTGAGTATTGCGCTGCAATACATGTCCCCTACCGGCATTGGGTAGCACTGTCATAGAAGACAGTATTATGACTTACCGCACTCCAAATTATAGTCCGGAAAACTGTTGGGGAAATTCCCAAAGTTCAAAGTGCCATAACTTTGTCAAAAATGATCGAAACGTGGTGAAGTTCGAACTTCATCTGTAACTTATCATGAGGAAACCATGTGCCAAGTTTGAAATCATTGGCATTAAGCGTTTAGGAAAAAAGTGCGGAAAGCTGTTCTTTGCCTGACGGACTGACGGACCGACAGACTGACAGACGGAGGGACGGAGTGCAAACCTATAGTCCCCTCCGATGTACACCGGTAGGGGACTAATAACTAGAAAGCATCTGAAAATGCAAAGCCCGTCTGTGTCCATTTCTATTCAGATGTCTTCTTCTTCCGTATGCTCAAAATAACGAAAAGAACAAGTAAAAAAAAATACAAAAATTAAATTTATGATTTTATGCAGCCTTCACCTTTGAGCTTTAGATCTAAAAAAAATAATCAGCTTATAGCTTTTGATTGATGAACCAATTCTGTGATCCAAAATGCAAATTCTTAAAATTTCAGGTCAATTGGAAGAAAATTGACGATTTTATGCAACTTTGACCTTTTGTTTGAAAAAAAAAAAAAATCGACTCCTACCTTTTGATTGGTGAACCAATTCAGTGACCCAATATGCAATATTTTTTTTAATTTCAGGCCAATCGGACGAAAATTGATGATTTTATTTGATGCTGACCTTTGACCTTTTGACGAAATTATTAATTTGTTCTTTCCATGTTCTCATAATAAAGCTTTGTTGAAATTTGATGACAAAACTCAAATGGTAAATTTAAGTTTCAGGTCAATTGGATGAAAATTGATGATTTTACGTGACACTGACCTTTGACCTTGTGATAAAATTATTAATTTGCCCTCTCCATATTATCACAACTAGCAACGGTACACACCCTACGTGCGGGGCTTCAATTGGGAGGCCCAAATGAAAAGGCAAAATATCAGAAATTGAAGGCTTTTTTTTTATTTTAAACGATTTATATAAACATCCGTTAAATCATATCACACACAAATCATCAAAATCTAAACAGTATTTGTAGAATTTCAATAAAAGCCACATCACTGTTCATATCGGTAAATATTATTCCATCGTGTTTGGAAAAACTGGAAAATTGGGAAAACAATATAGCCTATTTTACTCCAGGGGGTCCCAGGATTACCCACCCAAAATATAGTTGCGATCGGTTCAGCCGTTTTTGCGGTACATGGGAACAGACGGACAGACAGACATTTGGTGAATGAATTATTATCACAATAGAGCTTGGGTGAAAATTTGATGACAAAACTCAAATGGTAGAAAAGTTACGGCACACACACACACACACACACACACACACACACACACACACACACACACACACACACACACACACACACACACACACACACACAGTGATTACAAAACCACAACTCCTGCCAAGCCCGGGGCGGGCTAACTAGAACAGCATTCGGTAGAGAGCATACCTCCGCCAAGCTGAACAGTTCACATTTTGTATCCCACTGACAGGTCATATCTGGATTCGGACCTGAACCAAAATGGAACCATTTCTTCCTCGTCACACACCCAACCTGTCCACCAAGTTTCGTCTGAATCTGTGCATAGCTTTTTGAAATATCATGTTATATATCGTTTTTATCCCCATCACTTAATGGTGAAGATTCACTTTAAAATTATCGGATTGGGATCTTCACTAAAATCGAATCAATTCTTCCTTGTCATTATCGGATTCGGATCTTCACTACAATCGAATCAATTCTTCCTTGTCATACACCCAATCTGTCAACCAAGTTTCGTCCGAATTCGCCAATTTTTCAGAAACAGACAAATAGTGCTGAAAACATAACCTCCACCCACCTTTTAGTCAGGTTCACTATGTTTTTTCGTTCAAAATCATGGTAGATTAGCAAACCTATACATTTTTGGAAACGTTATTACATGGAAAATCTGAAAATCAATGTTTATATTTGCCAATTCCGACCAATTCGATTCGACCAATTCGACCAATTCGACCAATCGACCAATTCCATTCGACCATTCGACCATTCGCTTTGATCGACCATTCGACCATTCGGTCGATTCGATTCGATTCATCGAATTCGATTCGATCGACCATTCGACCAATTCGATTTGCCAATCAATTTGACCGACCTTTGCTTGTGTGGAACGGACTGTGAAAACGATGCGGACTATATTGTCGGATACGACACACAGGACAGTGATGACGAACTCTAAATGGCACATTCTGTAATCGTGTATGTTTGATGCCATTGACTGCCTGTGTATATTTTGTCATTGACTGCCTGTGTCGATGTGAAGTTATACTGACTGCATGTGTATATATGATTTTGCTGACTGCCTGTGTATGTTTGGTGATATGAATTATTGTGACACATTTTGATGTTATTAACTGCCTGTACAAAATGATAACATGTATTTGATTTATGCAACTTATCACGAAAATAAAGACAGTATTTTGCAATTCAAAACCTTTGATTCGTGTCTTA
The DNA here is from genome assembly GCF_964187855.1 of Myxine glutinosa. Classification (NCBI taxonomy): domain Eukaryota; kingdom Metazoa; phylum Chordata; class Myxini; order Myxiniformes; family Myxinidae; genus Myxine; species Myxine glutinosa. The sequence goes on from NC_136261.1 coordinate 331,097,775, forward strand.
CCATATTCCCCATAGCACTAATTTGATACTTTCATTGGATTCCTTGTCCCTGAAAATATAAGTTTAGTGTATTTTTAAAAGTTTTTAGGGTAATTAGAGGCAGAAATAGAACAAAATATGTATTTTACAGTGGCCATTTTGAAAATCCAAAATGGCCGCCATACAGGTATCTCTCCAAATGTAAACATTGATTTTTAGTTTCCTTATGCTATAACCTTTCCAAAAATGTATAGGTTTGCTAATCTACCATGATTTTGAACGAAATATAATTTATTGACATAGTGAACCTGACTATTTGGTGGCACAGGTAATAAAAAAAATTTAAATTATGATTTGGCAAACACTGCACACTTCATAAAGCTACACCACTGGCACATCACTACCTGTGCACTTCTTCAAACTCACCGAACATCAGAAAACCAAGCAATGTCGGCATGTCGCAATACCAGGATAAATGATGCCCTTTGAATCAAGAATTTCATTTACTAAGCAACGACTTGTGCAAAACCAGAGGTGATTTCACCGAATTTCTTGCCAAGATGTTAATATGGTGTTCTAATTCAGCCGACATTAACGACACGTGGATGACCTTCTGATAAACTGTAAGCTGAGCACAATTACAGTCACGAAATGCCCCATCTGCAATATCATGATTAACGATCCCACAAGAACTAATGTCAAAATTTTTTTATTGTGCATGCAGACTGCACCGCAATCAAAAACTACATCTCATGGAGATAATTGGGTTTCTTCAGTCACGGGTCATCATATTGTAGCAAATTATTCAAATCGTCTTTCAAAGTGTACGACATATTCTCAAAGAAACGGTGAACGCAGCACTTTTTAAACAAAAGGCCACCATTTTCAGGACATCTCCCAACCATGTTGCGGAGACTTACGGGCTAGTTATTGCAGCTGGTTGTTCCAAACATGAAAGGAGATTTTTTTTAAATCCCAGTGAAAGAAAACTCCTCCGAGAGATGAACTTACTGCTGAAAAATCAAAAAAAAAAAGTCGTTTAGCTCCAATTTGCAAAGCACAGTTCAAGTGTGGCTTGTTCTTCAGGGTCACAGTCAGTGCCTGCTGTCCCTTTCATGGTGTACTGCTTGCTTTTTTTTTTAAGAAAGAAGGTCAAAGTCGGACATTAAATCCAGAGCTCAAACGGCTATTGTTTGGACAGCCGACACTTCAGATGTTATGGCCACCAGCGAAGCAATCCAATGGATCCCAGGAGCTCATCGGCACGATTTCCCATCTGGATAGTCCCGCCATGGACGCTGCCGCAATGCCGTCTCCGGCCACTCTCTCGCACAGCTGCACGAACTGGACTCGAGTACGTTTGTGTTGCTTCGTGGCTTCAAAGCCTTCGTGAAAAGCTGCAGTTTAGTTGAATGGCGTATCCTTATTCACACAAAGTTCAACGACCTCAAACATCTTACAGGACGGTGGTATAAATCTACTTTTGTATGGTCTATGTAAATTGTCATTCGTCTTCCACAGTTTATGCAAGTTTAACTCTTTGGGACTTTGCATGTCATGTTACGAAATTGTGTGTGTGTGTGTGTGTGTGTGTGTGTGTGTGTGTGTGTGTGTGTGCCTGTATGTATGTGTATGTGCGTGTGCATGTATGTATGTGTGTATGTGTGTGGGTGTGTGTATATGTATGTGTGTGTGCATATGTATGTGTGTGTGTATATGTGTGGGTATGCATGTGAGTATGTCTGTATGTGTGTGTATGTTTGTATGTATTGTGTTTGTCTGTATGTGTGTGCGTGTGTATATGAGTGTGTGTGTGCATATGAGCGTGTGTGTATATGAGTGTGTGTGTATATGAGCGTGTGTGTATATGAGTGTGTGTGTATGTCTGTATGTATGTGTGTGCCTACAGGAAAGTCTGAGACCTACAGGAAAGTTGGACAGAACTTTGGAGTCAGGATGCCTGTCTGAACCCCAGAGGGGCACACATCGAGAACGTCAATTGCAAGCATTTTGCATAAATGCCAATTACAGACCTTGGGCTCTCACTAACTCAAGCAGTAACTTACTGCAATAGCAATCATTGATATAAAATACCATGTCATAATCTTTCAAGAAATGTTTGGTTCACTTTCCTGAGGTTTCTGTGTCTTTGTAAATAAACGTTTGAAGTTGTTTCACTCTTTTTGAAACACGCTGTACACGCGGTTGTTTGCCATTGCCTTACTAGTGCAAATCTTGGACGTATGAAATTTCCACAACGCACAGACACTCAATATACTACTCTTTTCAAAAGATGGCCTGTGATCTTTAATGTCCAAATTTGAGTGACAGCAAACACAACAGCTGGATATATATCCCCGATGAAAGGATGGCATTATCAATGAGGCACCACCTGCCTGTGGAGCACCAGGACAACAGCTTGAATCCTCTCAAGAAGCACATGAACCCAGATTTGACAACTCAAAGGTGAGCAAATGACCTCCAGACAACCCTGTCGTTCCATTTTCATTTTCTTTCGTGACAAAATTATTTTATACGTTGCATGCAGCAGAAAACATTTATTCATTGAAAACACAAATATGAATATTTTGGTCCCGACGTTCGTCCCGTATTCTTCTTCTGCTTATCTACCTGTTAATAACTTTTCCCTTTCCCTTGCGCCAGGCACTGTGGCTATATATCCAAAGGAAATTTCCAGTTTTACATCGTTTTAAGACAATTAGTAGCTTCAGCTGAACTTCTGTTAAAATTACCCTGCAGTCACCTGGATAAACAAAAGGTTGGCTCCAGTCAATATAACAACTGCTTTTATGACGATACGAGGAAGAGTACCAATAATAATAATAATAATAATAATAATAAAAATAAAGGAGTCTTATATAGCCCCATCAAGCAGAGTAAACTACCCTCATGGCGCTTTACATTATCATGCGAACGCACACACACCGCACACACACACACACACACACACACACACACACACACACACACACACACACACACACACACACACACACACACAAACATACACACACACAGACACACCTTCACTCTTGCCCTATTCCTCTCCCTCCCCATTCAAAACCCACAGATGTGTACTCCCCCTCCTCCTCCCCTCCCTCCCCGTGAAAATGCAACATGTGTCAACGTGAAAATACAACATGTGTCAACGTGAAAATAGAACATGTGTCACCGTGAAAATGCAACATGTGTCAACGTCAAAATAGAACATGTGTCACCGTGAAAATAGAACATGTGTCAACGTGAAAATGCAACATGTGTCAACGTGAAAATTCAACATGTGTCAACGTGAAAATAGAACATGTGTCAACGTGAAAATAGAACATGTGTCAATGTGAAAATAGAACATATGTCAACGTGAAAATAGAACATGTGTCAATGTGAAAATAGAACAGTATCCCTCTCCTCTCTCTCCCTCTCCCCCACTCCCCCACTCCCCTCCTCCCCTCCTCTCTCCCCCACTCCCCTCCTCCCCTCCTCTCTCCCCCACTCCCCCCCCCCCCACGCCACTCCCCCACTCCCCTCCTCCCCTCCTCTCTCCCCCACTCCCCCCCCCCACGCCACTCCCCCACTCCCCTCCTCCCCTCCTCTCTCCCCCACTCCCCCCCCCCACGCCACTCCCCTTCCACCCACACCCTATATGTTAAAATTATGTTATATCTATATATTATTGCAAAGTTCAAAGTGCCATAACTTTGTCAAAAATGATGGAATATGCAAATTTATGCACGGTTGATGCTGGTTTTCAAACTTGATCTCAGGTGTGCTGAGACACGTGTGTCACGCCTCGCCTCGTTGATAAGCCCGCAAGGTCGCTCCGTGGAGCAGCCTGCACGTAATGCACTGTGTGAATTATATAAATTATTACCAACTCACGGTCTGAGGTACTGGCGATTCAAGAGATATCCGTTTTTTAAATATTTTCGTTTAATTAACGATATCTGCCAAACCACGTACCCTATCGCAAATTCCAAAAGGACATTTTAGTAGACTGACATGCTGAACAGATTTGTGAAGTTTCCTCTCGATTGGATCAAAAATGAGGGAGGGGCTCGGTTTTAAAGGTTAATGCTTAAAAACGTCATAACTCTAAAACCATCAGTAATTGATTTTATTTTTCGGTTCACGATCAATGATCGATGTGCATATATATATATGTTGCTCAGCTTGGCTCCGCCCCTCCGGAAAGCATGCGCTTGTCGCACTGTTGACGTTCGCGAGATGAGGCTGAGGACGCGCAGTGCGGCTTGAGGAGAACTCGAGAATGAACAAGAGATATCCTTTTTTTTTCTTCTATTTTTTAATAATTTCGTTTAATAAACGATATCTGCCAAACCACGTGCCCTATCGCAAATTCCAAAAAGGACATTTTAGTGCTGAACAGATCTGTGAAGTTTCCCCTCGATTGGATCAAAAATGAGGGAGGAGCTCGGTTTTAAAGGTTCATGCTTAAAAACGTCATAACTCTGAAACCATGTGACGCATGACGTCATGCTCGCTGACTTTTTTGTTCGTCATGGGTATGCGATTCTGCCTGCAAAGTTTGGCCTCGATCTGTTCAGCCGTTGCAGAGAAAATGGGGTTTTCAAAAACAATATGGCGGCCGAAGCACGTGACCTGTGACGTCATAATTACCATTAAAATATTCTACAGACCGAGTCCATCATATGGTGAAAATTTTTATCTCAATCGGTCCTATTATTGCAGAGAAATTGGTTTTTAAAGGAAATTAAAACTTAAAATGGCACTGAGTTAAGGATCATCAGAATTATCAGAATTACCAAAGTTCAAAATGCCATAACTTTGTTAAAAATGATCGAAACGTCGTGAAGTTCGAACTTGACCTGTAACTTATCATGAGGAAACCATGTGCCAAGTTTGAAATCATCAGCATTAAGCGTTTAGAAAAAAAGTCCGGAAAACTGTTCTTTGCGTGACGGACTGACGGATGGAGGGACGGCGTGCAAACCTATAGTCCCCTCCGGTGTACACCGGTCGGGGACTAATAACCATGTCCAGATTTTTATAAACAAAATGTTTATTAGCACAGCGAGAGCGGAGAGCGAAAACTTACTGACTGAATAAACCATAATGCAATACAGCTTGAACTATTATTACCAGACAATGGTTGTTTGTCCGTGTTCCATTCTTTTTAAAATGCTGAGCGTCAAGCAAGGAAGCAGCACAAACTCTTTTAAACTTGCTTGGGATGACTCAGCAAGGACTCCAAACACTGACGTGGCACACTCAGAGAGAACACTCCAACCACGACGTCATTGAGAGTGTCAAAACAATTAGGTCAGGAGTGGGATTCGAACTCCACGCCTCCAGAAGAGGCTGCGACCTTAACGCAGCGCCTTAGACCACTCGGCCATCCTGACTACATAGTCTCATTATGCGTCAGAATTATGGAAAGGATAATTATTCATAGTAGAGTGAAAATTATTTTGAGAAAGACAAGTTACACACCTGCAGCAGACCCAAACGACTAATTATAACAAGAAGACGTCATGCAGAGCACGACACTTGCAAAATACACCCCCACCGCCCCAAAAAAGGTTGCCATTGTTCCATCAAATTGTCCATTTCATCAAGATTAAAGTTGACGATCTTGATCAAAGCTCAGGTTAACCGGATGTAAAGTGACGATTTTTCAGATGAAAATTGATGATTTTAGAGGTTTGACCTTGAGTTTACCTTTGAACTTTTGACCTCAAAAATAGTTGGTTTTCCAATTTAGTGACTCAATGTGCAAATGTTCTTCAATTTCCTCAAAGTCTTTGGGATGAACGATGCCGTGTCGAGGTTGTTAAAAATAAGAATCATGTCAGGAGTGGGATTTGAACCCACGCCTCCAGGGGAGACTGTGACCTTCAATGCAGAGCCTTGGACTGCTCAGCCATCCTGACTTTTTAGTTTCATGAAATGTCAGAATTATGGAAAGTATAATTATTCATAGTAGAGTGAAAATTATTTTGAGAAAAACAAGTTACACACTCGCAGCAGACCCAAACGACTAATTATAAAAAGAAGACGTCATGCAGAGCACGACACTTGCAAAATCCACCCCCACCGCCCCAAAAAAGGTTGCCATTGATCCATCAAATTGTCCATTTCATCAAGATTAAAATTGACGATCTTTATCAAAGCTCGGGTTAACAGGATGTGAAGTGATGATTTTTTCAGATGAAAATTGATGATTTTAGAGGTTTGACCTTGAGTTAACCTTTGACCTTTTGACCTCAAAAATAGTTGGTTTTCAAATTTAGTGACTCAATGTGCAAATGTTCTTCAATTTCCTCAAAGGCTTTGGGATGAACGATGACGTCTCGAGGTTGTTAAAAATAATAATCATGTCAGGAGTGGGATTTGAACCCACGCCTCCAGAGGAGACTGCGACCTTGACGCAGTGCCTTAGACCGCTCGGCCATCCTGACTACATAGTCTCAGTAAGCGTCAGAATTATGGAAAGTATCATTATTCATAGTAGAGTGAAAATTATTTTGAGAAAGACAAGTTACACAGCCGCAGCAGACCCAAACGACTAATTTTAAAAAGAAGACACCATGCAGAGCACGACACTTACAAAGTACACCCCACCACCCCAAAAAAGGTTGCCATGGATCCATCAAATTGTTCATTTCATCAATATTAAAATTGACGATCTTGATCAAAGCTCGGGTTAACAGGATGTGAAGTGACGATTTTTCAGATGAAAATTGATGATCTCAGAGGTTTGACCTTGAGTTTAGCTTTGGCCTTTTGACCTCAAAAATAGTTGGTTTTTCGATTTAGTGACTCAATGCGCAAATGTTCTTCCATTTCCTCAAAGTTTTTGGGATGAACGATGACGTCTCGAGGTTGTTAAAAATAATAATCATGTCAGGAGTGGGATTCAAACAAACGTCTACCAGAGGAGACTGCGACCTGAACGCAGCACCTTGGACCACTCGGCCATCCTGACTTCTTAGTCTCATGGAATGTCAGAATTATGGAAAGTATAATTATTCATAGTAGAGTGAAAATTATTTTGAGAAAAACTAGTTACACACCCGCAGCAGACCCAAACGACTAATTATAAAAAGCAGACGTCATGCAGAGCACGACACTTGCAAAATACACCCCCACCACCCCAAAAAAGGTTGCCATTGATCCATCAAATTGTCCATTTCATCAAGATTAAAGTTGACGATCTTGATCAAAGCTCAGGTTAACCGGATGTAAAGTGACGATTTTTCAGATGAAAATTGATGATTTTAGAGGTTTGACCTTGAGTTTACCTATGACCATTTGACCTCAAAAATAGTTGGTTTTCCAATTTAGTGACTCAATGTGCAAATGTTCTTCAATTTCCTCAAGGACTTTGGGATGAACGATGACGTCTTGAGGTTGTTAAAAATAACAATCATGTCAGGAGTGGGATTCGAACCCACGCCTCCAGAGGAGAACTGCGACCTGAACGCAGCGCCTTGGACCGCTCGGCCATCCTGACCTCTTTGTTGCATGAAACGTCAGAATTATGGAAAGTATATTTATTCATTGTAGAGTGAAAATTATTTTGAGAAAAACAAGTTACACACCCGCAGCAGACCCAAACGACTAATTATAAAAAGAAGACGTCATGCAGAGCACGACACTTGCAAAATCCACCCCCACCGCCCCAAAAAAGGTTGCCATTGATCCATCAAATTGTCCATTTCATCAAGATTAAAATTGACGATCTTGATCAAAGCTCGGATTAATAGGATGTGAAGCGATGATTTTTTCAGATGAAAATTGATGATTTTAGAGGTTTGACCTTGAGTTAACCTTTGACATTTTGACCTCAAAACGAGTTGGTTTTCAAATTTAGTGACTCAATGTGCAAATGTTCTTCAATTTCCTCAAAGTCTTTGGGATGAACGATGACGTCTCGAGGTTGTTAAAAATAACAATCATGTCAGGAGTGGGATTTGAACCCACGCCTCCAGAGGAGACTGCGACCTTAACGCAGCACCTTAGACCGCTCGGCCATCCTGACTACATAGTCTCAATAAGCGTCAGAATTATGGAAAGTATCATTATTCATAGTAGAGTGAAAATTATTTTGAGAAAAACAAGTTGCACACACGCAGCAGACCCAAATGACTAATTATGAAAAGAAGACGTCATGCAGAGCACGACACTTGCAAAATCCACCCCCACCGCCCCAAAAAAGGTTTTTTTTTTTTGTTGTTTTTTTTTTTGTATACAATATCGAGGCTCGTGAAAGAGCGAACATTAATCACATGAACACACAGAAAGACAAACCGACACATAAAACATATAACATAGGGAGCGGTAGACAAGATGGGGAGAGAGGGGGAAGGACACAAACACAACATTTGAGAGCAGGGACCGAGAGACATGGAGACATCGAGAGACCTGAGAGAGGGCGAGGGCTTTGGGGGGGGGGGGCGTGGGAAGGGGGCAGTGGGAGAGGTATAAAACATATGGACACTGCCAGGACTTCCAGGAAAGAAGTTGGAATTTCAAACAAGGTGGATCTGGGGTGAATTAGCGGGGGTAGAAAAGATCAAGGTTTTGGATGGGGGAAGATAAGAGATGGTGGTGAACAGCTGTTTTAAAGACCTGGAGGGAGGAGTGGGATTGAAGGGAGTGAGGGAGTTTGTTCCAGAGGCGGGAGAAAAGAGGAATGAAAGAGTGAAGGTGAGCGGAGAGCCGAGATTTCGGCAGTTTAACCATCAGAGGGTTGCTGGCAGATCTTGTGCGACCTGTAGGAATATTTGGGGGACAGAGCACAGAGAGAGCTGGGGGTGCAAGGCCGGAGAGGAGTCGGTAGAAGACAGAAAGACCACCTACCTGCCTGCGGTGAGTGAGTGAAAGGCCCTCAGAGATAGCTTCATCGCGGGAGATTCCAATAATTCTGAAAGCTTTGGTTTCAACAGCGTGAAGCCGAGCTAGGTGTGAGGCAGGAGCACCGGCCCATAGGGGAGAACAGTATTCCATTGAGCTGCGGATGAAAGCCTTGTATGTGGTGAGGAGCTCAGGTGTGCCGAGGAAGGACTTCGCACGACGGAGGATGCCCAGTCGGCGACTGGCTTTGGAGGCCAGCTTGGAAATGTGGTTTTCCCAAGAAAGATCATGGCAGATAGTGAGACCCAAAATCTTGAGCGACAGAACTTCTTGGAGAGGATTGTTGAGAAAGTAGATGGGAGGGTTGTCCAGTCGATCTTTTCGGAGAGACATAGTAAGAGTGTGAGATTTGTCAGGATTGAAAGACATGTTCCACTTGTTTGACCAGTCTGTGATTTTGTCCAGGTCTTCAGAGAGTGAGGAGGCAGCAGACTGCCGATCTGAGGGAAGAGGAATGGAGCGGCAGAGAGTGGAGTCATCAGCAAAGAGATAGAGAGGATTTTCGAGAGAGTCAGAGAGATCATTGATGAAGACCAGAAAAAGCACGGGGCCCAGAACACTGCCTTGGGGAACTCCAGCCTGAACAGGAAGAGGAGATGAGAGAAACCCATTCAGGGCCACACGTTGACGACGACTAGAGAGGAAGTCCGCCAGCCATGCGTGGAGATTTCCATGGATACCAAAGGAGGAGAGTTTGGTGAGCAGAGCGGGGTGCCAGACCGTGTCGAAGGCACGTGATATGTCGAGGGAGACAGCTCTAATTTCCTGTTTGGCATTGAGGACCTCCATCCATTGTTGAGACAGCAGAAGCAGCATGTCCAGAGTAGAGTGACCTGGTCTGAAACCAAATTGATGATCAGAGATCAAGCCATTGGAGAAGAGGAAAGATTTCATATCCGAAGCAATGATGGATTCCATGACTTTGCTGATAATTGGGAGAAGGCTGATTGGTCTGTAGTTGCTAGGATCTGTTTTTGCACCTTTTTTGTGCAAAGCGGTGATGTTGGCTGATTTCCAAGCAGATGGCAGTTGACCTTGAGCAAAAGAGAGGGTGAAGAGAACAGAGAGAGGGTGAGATAGAGCAGCAGAGCAGGATTTTAGGACCCGTGGGCTGATGCCGTCGGGTCCAGTTGCAGAATCAGAGTCGAGGGTTGACAGAAACTTTTCCACCTTGTCAGGAGGAAAGGACACGGAGTCCAGGAGCAGCAGGGTACGACTGGGTATGGTGGGTACAGAGAGGGATGGGTTTGGGACACAAGATTTAGAGGCAAACACAGAGTTGAGGCATTCAGCTTTTTCACGTGCGGAGTCAGCTGTGTAGCCGTTTGAGGTAAGGGAGGGGATGGAGGGGGAACAAACACCAGAAACGGATTTGACCAGACGCCACCAGGATTTGGAAGAGGGAGACAGATAAGAGAGTTCGGTCTTGAGAACGGAGAGATATTGTTTCCTGGCTCTCCTGAGGGTGGACACACACTTGTTTCGGGCTTTGTGAAAGGAAATGAGATTTCCTTCCGTTGGATTTGCTTTCCAGGAGACGAAGGCAAGTTGTTTCTGGGCAACAGCCTCACCACAAGATTCCGTGTACCATGGACGGGAGGAAGGGTATGACAACTGAAGACGAGATGGGATAAATCTGTGCATGAGAGAGAGCAATTTACTTTGGAAGAATTCCCAGGATGAGTTGATGTCAGAGGTGGTAGAGATGGGAGACCAGTCCAGATGATTGATGGCTGCTTGAAGACCGTGCCAGTTGGCCTGAGTGAAATGCCAGACTCGTCGACGCTGAGCAGGCTCCCTGAGGATGGTCAGAGAGATGTCCACTTTAACAAGGACATGATCAGATGATCCGATCGGAGCAGAAGAAGAGCAGCAGACATTTTCAGGGAAGTTAGTCATAACCAAGTCCAGAAGAGAAGATGTTCCGTTGACTGAGATCCAGGTCGGGAAATTGACAGATTGTGTCAGTCCCAGTGAGTCGCAGAAGTCCTTTGCTGAGGAGCCATGGCTGGTGAGAGAGGTACCCACACCCAGCCAACTGGCATGATGACAGTTGAAATCACCACATATGAGGAAGAGAGAGTTGGGATGAGTAGATCGAAGTTGGTCCATATCATCAGACAGCGAGATGTAGATGGAGTCATCACTGTTTGGTGGACGGTACAACACACATATGAACAAGAGGTGGGAGCGAAGGGGAAGCCGTAGCCAGAGGTATTCCTGGGGGTGAGGTGGAGAGAGTGCAGTGCAGGGCGAGTGAGGAAGAGAGTTTTTGATAAAGATAGCAACCCCGCCTCCAGGACGAGGCTCAGGTCTATCATACCGGAGGAGGGAGTAGCCCGGGAGAGATACTATGGAATCAGAGACATCATAAAGGAGGAAAGTTTCTGTTAAGCAGATCACGTCTGGTTTGACAGAAGCAACCTGTATGGAGAGATCAGTTAAGTTTGAACGAAGGCCCCGGATGTTTGAGGTCCATACCGTTAATGAAGAGGAAGGGGGAGCATCAGATACAGAACAGGGGGGAGGAGGGGTAGGGTAAGATGTGGAAGAGGTGGAAGAGGTAGGGAGAGCTGTTGAAGGTGTGTCAGAGATTTCAGAATAGCTCGGAGAAAGGGAAGGATGGGGCGGACAAAAGGTTTGATGGTGATTGGGTGAGCCACAATGAGGTGTTATTTGAGGAGGGGGAAGAGCGAGGCAGAAGGTTGGGGGAGATGGAGGTGAGAGTTTGAAGGGGGAAGAAGCGGGGAGGACGCTTTGAGGAGGGGGAGTGAGCGGGGGGAAATTGAGAAGCAATGAGGGTGGGGAGATTTGAAGGGGAGGGGTGAGGGGGGAGTTTGGGAGGGAAGGGACAAGGGGAGGGATTTGAAAGGGATGGGATATGGGGGAGATTTGGAGGGGAGGGGTGAGGCAGGAGTCTAGGAGGGGAGGGGCGAGGGGGCGTCTTGGCGGGGAGGGGTGAGGGAGTAGTTTAGGAGGGAGGGGGCAAGGGGGGAGATTTGAAAGGGATGGTTGATGGGGAAGATTTGGAGGGGAGGGGTGATGGGGAAGATTTGGAGGGGAGGGGTTATGGGGAAGATTTGGAGGGGAGGGGTGAGATTGGATTTTTGAAAGTGTACGATTTATGGGAAACGAACATTTATTGCAAAATGAGTTTCTTGTGACCTTCGAGTTAAAAATACGTTTAAGGACGCTGGATGGAGGATGGAGTGCAGGAGAGTTTAGGGAATGTAGAACAAAGGCACTATAGGAGATGGATATTTTTTTTGGGATGAATTGATTTGGTGAGCAAGTCGAAAGCAGCCTTTTAAAGAAGAAGAAGAAAAAGGTGTTATAAAATATGACGGAATACATAACTTGAGGGGAAAGTGTAAACATTGAAGGTTAATGAGTGAAAACTATCTGGGGAAATGGGGGAGAAACACGTGGTCGAAGAACGAACGAACGAATAAGAATGAATAAACGAATGAGAACAGAGAAGGAAATGTTTTTTTTTTTGTTTTTTTTTTTGAGTTGAGATTTACACAAGGAAGTAGGCTATGGGTGAAAAGACTGGGAATACAGAGAACGAAAGTTATTGGATCACAAACGACGGACCACTGAGAGAAAAACAAAGCCTCAAGGTTGTACAGTGCACACTGTACAAGGCCTTGCTCGCGACACGGCAAACAGACGATCAATTTATGAAAGATAAACACCGAGAAACAACCAAAGTTGCACACAATAACTTCACACACCGAAAGATAAATACAGTTTCGACAAAATACAATTGTGAACAGACTTAACTTCGAAAAACGTGGAGACCGTGTGGAGCTTCGAAAATCCCTGCCGCCGTCTCCAAGATCTCGCGCGATCGGTTGCCATTGATCCATCAAATTGTCCATTTCATCAAGATTAAAATTGACGATCTTGATCAAAGGTCGGATGAAAAGGATGTGAATTGCTGATTTTTTCAGATGAAAATTGATGATTTTAGAGGTTTGACCTTGAGTTAACCTTTGACCTTTTGACCTCAAAAATAGTTGTTTTTCAAATTTAGTGACTCAATGTGCAAATGTTCTTCAATTTCCTCAAAGTCTTTGGGATGAACGATGACGTGTCGAGGTTGTTAAAAATAACAATCATGTCAGGAGTGGGATTTGAACCCACGCCTCCAGGGGAGACTGTGACCTTGAAAGCAGAGCCTTGGACTGCTCAGCCATCCTGACTTTTTAGTTTCATGAAATGTCAGAATTATGGAAAGTATAATTATTCATAGTAGAGTGAAAATTATTTTGAGAAAAACAAGTTACACACCCGCAGCAGACCCAAACGACTAATTATAAAAAGAAGACGTCATGCAGAGCACGACACTTGCAAAATCCACCCCCACCGCCCCAAAAAAGGTTGCCATTGATCCATCAAATTGTCCATTTCATCAAGATTAAAATTGACGATCTTGATCAAAGGTCGGATGAAAAGGATGTGAATTGCTGATTTTTTCAGATGAAAATTGATGATTTTAGAGGTTTGACCTTGAGTTAACCTTTGACCTTTTGACCTCAAAAATAGTTGGTTTTCAAATTTAGTGACTCAATGTGCAAATGTTCTTCAATTTCCTCAAAGTCTTTGGGATGAACGATGACGTGTCGAGGTTCTTAAAAATAACAATCATGTCAGGAGTGGGATTTGAACCCACGCCTCCAGGGGAGACTGTGACCTTGAACGCAGAGCCTTGGACTGCTCAGCCATCCTGACTTTTTAGTTTCATGAAATGTCAGAATTATGGAAAGTATAATTATTCATAGTAGAGTGAAAATTATTTTGAGAAAAACAAGTTACACACCCGCAGCAGACCCAAACGACTAATTATAAAAAGAAGACGTCATGCAGAGCACGACACTTGCAAAATCCACCCCCACCGCCCCAAAAAAGGTTGCCATTGATCCATCAAATTGTCCATTTCATCAAGATTAAAATTGACGATCTTTATCAAAGCTCGGGTTAACAGGATGTGAAGTGATGATTTTTTCAGATGAAAATTGATGATTTTAGAGGTTTGACCTTGAGTTAACCTTTGACCTTTTGACCTCAAAAATAGTTGGTTTTCAAATTTAGTGACTCAATGTGCAAATGTTCTTCAATTTCCTCAAAGTCTTTGGGATGAACGATGACGTCTTGAGGTTGTTAAAAATAACAATCATGTCAGGAGTGGGATTCAAACAAACGTCTCCAGAGGAGACTGCGACCTGAACGCAGCACCTTGGACCGCTCAGCCATCCTGACCTCTTTGTTGCATGAAACGTCAGAATTATGGAAAGTATAATTATTCATTGTAGAGTGAAAATTATTTTGAGAAAAACAAGTTACACACCCGCAGCAGACCCAAACGACTAATTATAAAAAGAAGACGTCATGCAGAGCACGACACTTGCAAAATCCACCCCCACCGCCCCAAAAAAGGTTGCCATTGATCCATCAAATTGTCCATTTCATCAAGATTAAAATTGACGATCTTGATCAAAGCTCGGATTAATAGGATGTGAAGCGATGATTTTTTCAGATGAAAATTGATGATTTTAGAGGTTTGACCTTGAGTTAACCTTTGACCTTTTGACCTCAAAACGAGTTGGTTTTCAAATTTAGTGACTCAATGTGCAAATGTTCTTCAATTTCCTCAAAGTCTTTGGGATGAACGATGACGTCTCGAGGTTGTTAAAAATAACAATCATGTCAGGAGTGGGATTTGAACCCACGCACTCCAGAGGAGACTGCGATCTTAACGCAGCGCCTTAGACCGCTCAGCCATCCTGACTACATAGTCTCATTAAGCGTCAGAAATATGGAAAGTATCATTATTCATTGTAGAGTGAAAATTATTTTGAGAAAAACAAGTTACACACCCGCAGCAGACCCAAACGACTAATTATAAAAAGAAGACGTCATGCAGAGCACGACACTTGCAAAATCCACCCCCACCGCCCCAAAAAAGGTTGCCATTGATCCATCAAATTGTCCATTTCATCAAGATTAAAGTTGACGATCTTGATCAAAGCTCAGGTTAACCGGATGTAAAGTGACGATTTTTCAGATGAAAATTGATGATTTTAGAGGTTTGACCTTGAGTTTACCTATGACCATTTGACCTCAAAAATAGTTGGTTTTCCAATTTAGTGACTCAATGTGCAAATGTTCTTCAATTTCCTCAAGGACTTTGGGATGAACGATGACGTCTTGAGGTTGTTAAAAATAACAATCATGTCAGGAGTGGGATTCGAACCCACGCCTCCAGAGGAGACTGCGACCTGAACGCAGCGCCTTGGACCGCTCGGCCATCCTGACCTCTTTGTTGCATGAAACGTCAGAATTATGGAAAGTATATTTATTCATTGTAGAGTGAAAATTATTTTGAGAAAAACAAGTTACACACCCGCAGCAGACCCAAACGACTAATTATAAAAAAAGACGTCATGCAGAGCACGACAATTGCAAAATCCACCCCCACCGCCGCAAAAAAGGTTGCCATTGATCCATCAAATTGTCCATTTCATCAAGATTAAAATTGACGATCTTGATCAAAGCTCGGATTAATAGGATGTGAAGTGATGATTTTTTCAGATGAAAATTGATGATTTTAGAAGTTTGACCTTGAGTTAACCTTTGACCTTTTGACCTCAAAACGAGTTGGTTTTCAAATTTAGTGACTCAATGTGCAAATGTTCTTCAATTTCCTCAAAGTCTTTGGGATGAACGATGACGTGTCGAGGTTGTTAAAAATAACAATCATGTCAGGAGTGGGATTTGAACCCACGCCTCCAGGAGAGACTGTGACCTTGAACGCAGAGCCTTGGACTGCTCAGCCATCCTGTCTTTTTAGTTTCATGAAATGTCAGAATTATGGAAAGTATAATTATTCATAGTAGCGTGAAAATTATTTTGAGAAAAACAAGTTACACACCCGCAGCAGACCCAAACGACTAATTATAAAAAGAAGACGTCATGCAGAGCACGACACTTGCAAAATCCACCCCCACCGCCCCAAAAAAGGTTGCCATTGATCCATCAAATTGTCCATTTCATCAAGATTAAAATTGACGATCTTTATCAAAGCTCGGGTTAACAGGATGTGAAGTGATGATTTTTTCAGATGAAAATTGATGATTTTAGAGGTTTGACCTTGAGTTAACCTTTGACCTTTTGACCTCAAAAATAGTTGGTTTTCAAATTTAGTGACTCAATGTGCAAATGTTCTTCAATTTCCTCAAAGTCTTTGGGATGAACGATGACGTCTCGAGGTTGTTAAAAATAATAATCATGTCAGGAGTGGGATTTGAACCCACGCCTCCAGAGGAGACTGCGACCTTAGCGCAGCGCCTTAGACCGCTCGGCCATCCTGACTACATAGTCTCATTAAGCGTCAGAATTATGGAAAGTATCATTATTCATAGTAGAGTGAAAATTATTTTGAGAAAGACAAGTTACACACCCGCAGCAGACCCAAACGACTAATTTTAAAAAGAAGACACCATGCAGAGCACGACACTTACAAAGTACACCCCACCACCCCAAAAAAGGTTGCCATGGATCCATCAAATTGTTCATTTCATCAATATTAAAATTGACGATCTTGATCAAAGCTCGGGTTAACAGGATGTGAAGTGACGATTTTTCAGATGAAAATTGATGATCTCAGAGGTTTGACCTTGAGTTTAGCTTTGGCCTTTTGACCTCAAAAATAGTTGGTTTTTCGATTTAGTGACTCAATGCGCAAATGTTCTTCCATTTCCTCAAAGTTTTTGGGATGAACGATGACGTCTCGAGGCTGTTAAAAATAATAATCATGTCAGGAGTGGGATTCAAACAAACGTCTCCAGAGGAGACTGCGACCTGAACGCAGCACCTTGGACCGCTCGGCCATCCTGACCTCTTTGTTGCATGAAACGTCAGAATTATGGAAAGTATAATTATTCATTGTAGAGTGAAAATTATTTTGAGAAAAACAAGTTACACACCCGCAGCAGACCCAAACGACTAATTATAAAAAGAAGACGTCATGCAGAGCACGACACTTGCAAAATCCACCCCCACCGCCACAAAAAAGGTTGCCATTGATCCATCAAATTGTCCATTTCATCAAGATTAAAATTGACGATCTTGATCAAAGCTCGGATTAATAGGATGTGAAGCGATGATTTTTTCAGATGAAAATTGATGATTTTAGAGGTTTGACCTTGAGTTAACCTTTGTCCTTTTGACCTCAAAACGAGTTGGTTTTCAAATTTAGTGACTCAATGTGCAAATGTTCTTCAATTTCCTCAAAGTCTTTGGGATGAACGATGACGTCTCGAGGTTGTTAAAAATAACAATCATGTCAGGAGTGGGATTTGAACCCACGCCTCCAGAGGAGACTGCAACCTTAACGCAGCGCCTTAGACCGCTCAGCCATCCTGACTACATAGTCTCATTAAGCGTCAGAAATATGGAAAGTATCATTATTCATAGTAGAGTGAAAATTATTTTGAGAAAAACAAGTTACACACCCGCAGCAGACCCAAATGACTAATTATGAAAAGAAGACGTCATGCAGAGCACGACACTTGCAAAATCCACCCCCACCGCCCCAAAAAAGGTTGCCATTGATCCATCAAATTGTCCATTTCATCAAGATTAAAATTGACGATCTTGATCAAAGGTCGGATGAAAAGGATGTGAATTGCTGATTTTTTTCAGATGAAAATTGATGATTTTAGAGGTTTGACCTTGAGTTAACCTTTGACCTTTTGACCTCAAAAATAGTTGGTTTTCAAATTTAGTGACTCAATGTGCAAATGTTCTTCAATTTCCTCAAAGTCTTTGGGATGAACGATGACGTGTCGAGGTTGTTAAAAATAACAATCATGTCAGGAGTGGGATTTGAACGCACGCCTCCAGGGGAGACTGTGACCTTGAACGCAGAGCCTTGGACTGCTCAGCCATCCTGACTTTTTAGTTTCATGAAATGTCAGAATTATGGAAAGTATAATTATTCATAGTAGAGTGAAAATTATTTTGAGAAAAACAAGTTACACACCCGCAGCAGACCCAAACGACTAATTATAAAAAGAAGACATCATGCAGAGCACGACACTTGCAAAATCCACCCCCACCGCCCCAAAAAAGGTTGCCATTGATCCATCAAATTGTCCATTTCATCAAGATTAAAATTGACGATCTTTATCAAAGCTCGGGTTAACAGGATGTGAAGTGATGATTTTTTCAGATGAAAATTGATGATTTTAGAGGTTTGACCTTGAGTTAACCTTTGACCTTTTGACCTCAAAAATAGTTGGTTTTCAAATTTAGTGACTCAATGTGCAAATGTTCTTCAATTTCCTCAAAGTGTTTGGGATGAACGATGACGTCTAGAGGTTGTTAAAAATAATAATCATGTCAGGAGTGGGATTTGAACCCATGCCTCCAGAGGAGAACTGCGACCTTAACGCAGTGCCTTAGACCGCTCGGCCATCCTGACTACATAGTCTCATTACGTGTCAGAATTATGGAAAGTATCATTATTCATAGTAGAGTGAAAATTATTTTGAGAAAGACAAGTTACACACCCGCAGCAGACCCAAACGACTAATTTTAAAAAGAAGACACCATGCAGAGCACGACACCTACAAAGTACACCCCACCACCCCAAAAAAGGTTGCCATTGATCCATCAAATTGTCCATTTCATCAATATTAAAATTGACCATCTTGATCAAAGCTCGGGTTAACAGGATGTGAAGTGACGATTTTTCAGATGAAAATTGATGATCCCAGAGGTTTGACCTTGAGTTTAGCTTTGGCCTTTTGACCTCAAAAATAGTTGGTTTTTCGATTTAGTGACTCAATGCGCAAATGTTCTTCCATTTCCTCAAAGTCTTTGGGATGAACGATGACGTCTCGAGGTTGTTAAAAATAACAATCATGTCAGGAGTGGGATTTGAACCCACACCCCCAGGGGAGACTGTGACCTTGAACGCAGCACCTTGGACCACTCGGCCATCCTGACTTCTTAGTCTCATGGAATGTCAGAATTATGGAAAGTATAATTATTCATAGTAGAGTGAAAATTATTTTGAGAAACACAAGTTACACACCCGCAGCAGACCCAAACGACTAATTATAAAAAGAAGACGTCATGCAGAGCACGACACTTGCAAAATCAACCCCCACCGCCCCAAAAAAGGTTGCCATTGATCCATCAAATTGTCCATTTCATCAATATTAAAATTGACGATCTTGATCAAAGCTCGGATTAATAGGATGTGAAGCGATGATTTTTTCAGATGAAAATTGATGATTTTAGAGGTTTGACCTTGAGTTAACCTTTGACCTTTTGACCTCAAAACGAGTTGGTTTTCAAATTTAGTGACTCATTGTGCAAATGTTCTTCAATTTCCTCAAAGTCTTTGGGATGAACGATGACGTCTCGAAGTTGTTAAAAATAATAATCATATCAGGAGTGGGATTTGAACCGAAGCCGCCAGAAGAGACTGCAGCCTGAACACAGCGCCTTAGACTGCTCAGCCATCCTGACTACATACTCATTAAGCGTCAGAATTATGGAAAGTATAATTATTCATAGTAGAGTGAAAATTATTTTGAGAAAGACAAGTTACACACCCGCAGCAGACCCAAACGACTAATTATAAAAAGAAGACGTCATGCAGAGCACGACACTTGCAAAATCCACCCCTAACGCCCCAAAAAAGGTTGCCATTGATCCATCAAATTGTCCATTTCAGCAAGATTAAAATTGACGATCTTGATCAAAGCTCGGGTTAACAGGATGCGAAGCGATGATTTTTCAGATGAAAATTGATGGTTTCAGAGGTTTGACCTTGAGTTTAGCTTTGGCCTTTTGACCTCAAAAATAGTTGGTTTTTCGATTTAGTGACTCAATGCGCAAATGTTCTTCCATTTCCTCAAAGTTTTTGGGATGAACGATGACGTCTCCAGGTTGTTAAAAATAATAATCATGTCAGGAGTGGGATTCAAACAAACGTCTCCAGAGGAGACTGCGACCTGAACGCAGCACCTGGGACCACTCGGCCATCCTGACTTCTTATTTCATGGGATGTCAGAATTATGGAAAGTATAATTATTCATAGTAGAGTGAAAATTATTTTGAGAAAAATAAGTTACACACCCGCAGCAGACCCAAACGACTAATTATAAAAAGCAGACGTCATGCAGAGCACGACACTTGCAAAATACACCCCCACCGCCCCAAAAAAGGTTGCCATTGATCCATCAAATTGTCCATTTCATCAAGATTAAAATTGACGATCTTGATCAAAGCTCAGGTTAACCGGATGTAAAGTGACGATTTTTCAGATGAAAATTGATGATTTTAGAGGTTTGACCTTGAGTTTACCTATGACCATTTGACCTCAAAAATAGTTGGTTTTCCAATTTAGTGACTCAATGTGCAAATGTTCTTCAATTTCCTCAAGGACTTTGGGATGAAAGATGACGTCTTGAGGTTGTTAAAAATAGCAATCATGTCAGGAGTGGGATTCGAACCCACGCCTCCAGAGGAGACTGTGACCTGAACGCAGCGCCTTGGACTGCTCGGCCATCCTGACCTCTTTGTTGCATGAAACGTCAGAATTATGGAAAGTATAATTATTCATTGTAGAGTGAAAATTATTTTGAGAAAAACAAGTTACACACCCGCAGCAGACCCAAACGACTAATTATAAAAAGAAGACGTCATGCAGAGCACGACACTTGCAAAATCCACCCCCACCGCCCCAAAAAAGGTTGCCATTGATCCATCAAATTGTCCATTTCATCAAGATTAAAATTGACGATCTTGATCAAAGCTCGGATTAATAGGATGTGAAGCGATGATTTTTTCAGATGAAAATTGATGATTTTAGAGGTTTGACCTTGAGTTAACCTTTGACCTTTTGACCTCAAAACGAGTTGGTTTTCAAATTTAGTGACTCAATGTGCAAATGTTCTTCAATTTCCTCAAAGTCTTTGGGATGAACGATGACGTCTCGAGGTTGTTAAAAATAACAATCATGTCAGGAGTGGGATTTGAACCCACGCCTCCAGAGGAGACTGCGACCTTAACGCAGCGCCTTAGACCGCTCGGCCATCCTGACTACATAGTCGCATCAAGCGTCAGAATTATGAAAAGTATCATTATTCATAGTAGAGTGAAAATTATTTTGAGAAAAACAAGTTGCACACACGCAGCAGACCCAAATGACTAATTATGAAAAGAAGACGTCATGCAGAGCACGACACTTGCAAAATCCACCCCCACCGCCCCAAAAAAGGTTGCCATTGATCCATCAAATTGTCCATTTCATCAAGATTAAAATTGACGATCTTGATCAAAGGTCGGATGAAAAGGATGTGAATTGCTGATTTTTTCAGATGAAAATTGATGATTTTAGAGGTTTGACCTTGAGTTAACCTTTGACCTTTTGACCTCAAAAATAGTTGGTTTTCAAATTTAGTGACTCAATGTGCAAATGTTCTTCAATTTCCTCAAAGTCTTTGGGATGAACGATGACGTGTCGAGGTTGTTAAAAAGTAACAATCATGTCAGGAGTGGGATTTGACACCCACGCCTCCAGGAGAGACTGTGACCTTGAACGCAGAGCCTTGGACTGCTCAGCCATCCTGACTTTTTAGTTTCATGAAATGTCAGAATTATGGAAAGTATAATTATTCATAGTAGAGTGAAAATTATTTTGAGAAAAACAAGTTACACACCCGCAGCAGACCCAAACGACTAATTATAAAAAGAAGACGTCATGCAGAGCACGACACTTGCAAAATCCACCCCCACCGCCCCAAAAAAGGTTGCCATTGATCCATCAAATTGTCCATTTCATCAAGATTAAAATTGACGATCTTGATCAAAGGTCGGATGAAAAGGATGTGAATTGCTGATTTTTTCAGATGAAAATTGATGATTTTAGAGGTTTGACCTTGAGTTAACCTTTGACCTTTTGACCTCAAAAATAGTTGGTTTTCAAATTTAGTGACTCAAAGTGCAAATGTTCTTCAATTTCCTCAAAGTCTTTGGGATTAACGATGACGTGTCGAGGTTGTTAAGAATAACAATCATGTCAGGAGTGGGATTTGAACCCACGCCTCCAGGGGAGATTGCGACCTTGAACGCAGAGCCTAGGACTGCTCAGCCATCCTGACTTTTTAGTTTCATGAAATGTCAGACTTATGGAAAGTATAATTATTCATAGTAGAGTGAAAATTATTTTGAGAAAAACAAGTTACACACCCGCAGCAGACCCAAACGACTAATTATAAAAAGAAGACGTCATGCAGAGCACGACACTTGCAAAATCCACCCCCACCGCCCCAAAAAAGGTTGCCATTGATCCATCAAATTGTCCATTTCATCAAGATTAAAATTGACGATCTTTATCAAAGCTCGGGTTAACAGGATGTGAAGTGATGATTTTTTCAGATGAAAATTGATGATTTTAGAGGTTTGACCTTGAGTTAACCTTTGACCTTTTGACCTCAAAAATCGTTGGTTTTCAAATTTAGTGACTCAATGTGCAAATGTTCTTCAATTTCCTCAAAGTCTTTGGGATGGACGATGACGTCTCGAGGTTGTTAAAAATAATAATCATATCAGGAGTGGGATTTGAACCGAAGCCGCCAGAAGAGACTGCAGCCTGAACACAGCGCCTTAGACTGCTCAGCCATCCTGACTACATACTCATTAAGCGTCAGAATTATGGAAAGTATAATTATTCATAGTAGAGTGAAAATTATTTTGAGAAAGACAAGTTACACACCCGCAGCAGACCCAAACGACTAATTATAAAAAGAAGACGTCATGCAGAGCACGACACTTGCAAAATCCACCCCTAACGCCCCAAAAAAGGTTGCCATTGATCCATCAAATTGTCCATTTCAGCAAGATTAAAATTGACGATCTTGATCAAAGCTCGGGTTAACAGGATGCGAAGCGATGATTTTTCAGATGAAAATTGATGGTTTCAGAGGTTTGACCTTGAGTTTAGCTTTGGCCTTTTGACCTCAAAAATAGTTGGTTTTTCGATTTAGTGACTCAATGCGCAAATGTTCTTCCATTTCCTCAAAGTTTTTGGGATGAACGATGACGTCTCCAGGTTGTTAAAAATAATAATCATGTCAGGAGTGGGATTCAAACAAACGTCTCCAGAGGAGACTGCGACCTGAACGCAGCACCTGGGACCACTCGGCCATCCTGACTTCTTATTTCATGGGATGTCAGAATTATGGAAAGTATAATTATTCATAGTAGAGTGAAAATTATTTTGAGAAAAATAAGTTACACACCCGCAGCAGACCCAAACGACTAATTATAAAAAGCAGACGTCATGCAGAGCACGACACTTGCAAAATACACCCCCACCGCCCCAAAAAAGGTTGCCATTGATCCATCAAATTGTCCATTTCATCAAGATTAAAATTGACGATCTTGATCAACGCTCAGGTTAACCGGATGTAAAGTGACGATTTTTCAGATGAAAATTGATGATTTTAGAGGTTTGACCTTGAGTTTACCTATGACCATTTGACCTCAAAAATAGTTGGTTTTCCAATTTAGTGACTCAATGTGCAAATGTTCTTCAATTTCCTCAAGGACTTTGGGATGAAAGATGACGTCTTGAGGTTGTTAAAAATAGCAATCATGTCAGGAGTGGGATTCGAACCCACGCCTCCAGAGGAGACTGTGACCTGAACGCAGCGCCTTGGACTGCTCGGCCATCCTGACCTCTTTGTTGCATGAAACGTCAGAATTATGGAAAGTATAATTATTCATTGTAGAGTGAAAATTATTTTGAGAAAAACAAGTTACACACCCGCAGCAGACCCAAACGACTAATTATAAAAAGAAGACGTCATGCAGAGCACGACACTTGCAAAATCCACCCCCACCGCCCCAAAAAAGGTTGCCATTGATCCATCAAATTGTCCATTTCATCAAGATTAAAATTGACGATCTTGATCAAAGCTCGGATTAATAGGATGTGAAGCGATGATTTTTTCAGATGAAAATTGATGATTTTAGAGGTTTGACCTTGAGTTAACCTTTGACCTTTTGACCTCAAAACGAGTTGGTTTTCAAATTTAGTGACTCAATGTGCAAATGTTCTTCAATTTCCTCAAAGTCTTTGGGATGAACGATGACGTCTCGAGGTTGTTAAAAATAACAATCATGTCAGGAGTGGGATTTGAACCCACGCCTCCAGAGGAGACTGCGACCTTAACGCAGCGCCTTAGACTGCTCGGCCATCCTGACTACATAGTCTCATCAAGCGTCAGAATTATGAAAAGTATCATTATTCATAGTAGAGTGAAAATTATTTTGAGAAAAACAAGTTGCACACACGCAGCAGACCCAAATGACTAATTATGAAAAGAAGACGTCATGCAGAGCACGACACTTGCAAAATCCACCCCCACCGCCCCAAAAAAGGTTGCCATTGATCCATCAAATTGTCCATTTCATCAAGATTAAAATTGACGATCTTGATCAAAGGTCGGATGAAAAGGATGTGAATTGCTGATTTTTTCAGATGAAAATTGATGATTTTAGAGGTTTGACCTTGAGTTAACCTTTGACCTTTTGACCTCAAAAATAGTTGGTTTTCAAATTTAGTGACTCAATGTGCAAATGTTCTTCAATTTCCTCAAAGTCTTTGGGATGAACGATGACGTGTCGAGGTTGTTAAAAAGTAACAATCATGTCAGGAGTGGGATTTGACACCCACGCCTCCAGGAGAGACTGTGACCTTGAACGCAGAGCCTTGGACTGCTCAGCCATCCTGACTTTTTAGTTTCATGAAATGTCAGAATTATGGAAAGTATAATTATTCATAGTAGAGTGAAAATTATTTTGAGAAAAACAAGTTACACACCCGCAGCAGACCCAAACGACTAATTATAAAAAGAAGACGTCATGCAGAGCACGACACTTGCAAAATCCACCCCCACCGCCCCAAAAAAGGTTGCCATTGATCCATCAAATTGTCCATTTCATCAAGATTAAAATTGACGATCTTGATCAAAGGTCGGATGAAAAGGATGTGAATTGCTGATTTTTTCAGATGAAAATTGATGATTTTAGAGGTTTGACCTTGAGTTAACCTTTGACCTTTTGACCTCAAAAATAGTTGGTTTTCAAATTTAGTGACTCAAAGTGCAAATGTTCTTCAATTTCCTCAAAGTCTTTGGGATTAACGATGATGTGTCGAGGTTGTTAAGAATAACAATCATGTCAGGAGTGGGATTTGAACCCACGCCTCCAGGGTAGATTGCGACCTTGAACGCAGAGCCTTGGACTGCTCAGCCATCCTGACTTTTTAGTTTCATGAAATGTCAGACTTATGGAAAGTATAATTATTCATAGTAGAGTGAAAATTATTTTGAGAAAAACAAGTTACACACCCGCAGCAGACCCAAACGACTAATTATAAAAAGAAGACGTCATGCAGAGCACGACACTTGCAAAATCCACCCCCACCGCCCCAAAAAAGGTTGCCATTGATCCATCAAATTGTCCATTTCATCAAGATTAAAATTGACGATCTTTATCAAAGCTCGGGTTAACAGGATGTGAAGTGATGATTTTTTCAGATGAAAATTGATGATTTTAGAGGTTTGACCTTGAGTTAACCTTTGACCTTTTGACCTCAAAAATCGTTGGTTTTCAAATTTAGTGACTCAATGTGCAAATGTTCTTCAATTTCCTCAAAGTCTTTGGGATGGACGATGACGTCTCGAGGTTGTTAAAAATAATAATCATGTCAGGAGTGGGATTTGAACCCACGCCTCCAGAGGAGACTGTGACCTTAACGCAGCGCCTTAGACCGCTCGGCCATCCTGACTACATAGTCTCATTAAGCGTCAGAATTATGGAAAGTATCATTATTCATAGTAGAGTGAAAATTATTTTGAGAAAGACAAGTTACACACCCGCAGCAGACCCAAACGACTAAGTTTAAAAAGAAGACACCATGCAGAGCACGACACTTACAAAGTACACCCCACCACCCCAAAAAAGGTTGCCATTGATCCATGAAATTGTCCATTTCATCAATATTAAAATTGACGATCTTGATCAAAGCTCGGGTTAACAGGATGTGAAGTGACGATTTTTCAGATGAAAATTGATGATCTCAGAGGTTTGACCTTGAGTTTAGCTTTGGCCTTTTGACCTCAAAAATAGTTGGTTTTTCGATTTAGTGACTCAATGCGCAAATGTTCTTCCATTTCCTCAAAGTTTTTGGGATGAACGATGACGTCTCGAGGTTGGTAAAAATAACAATCATGTCAGGAGTGGGATTTGAACCCACGCCTCCAGGAGAGACTGTGACCTTGAACGCAGAGCCTTGGACTGCTCAGCCATCCTGACTTTTTAGTTTCATGAAATGTCAGAATTATGGAAAGTATAATTATTCATAGTAGAGTGAAAATTATTTTGAGAAAAACAAGTTACACACCCGCAGCAGACCCAAACGACTAATTATAAAAAGAAGTCGTCATGCAGAGCACGACACTTGCAAAATCCACCCCCACCGCCCCAAAAAAGGTTGCCATTGATCCATCAAATTGTCCATTTCATCAAGATTAAAATTGACGATCTTGATCAAAGGTCGGATGAAAAGGATGTGAACTGCTGATTTTTTCAGATGAAAATTGATGATTTTAGAGGTTTGACCTTGAGTTAACCTTTGACCTTTTGACCTCAAAAATAGTTGGTTTTCAAATTTAGTGACTCAATGTGCAAATGTTCTTCAATTTCCTCAAAGTCTTTGGGATGAACGATGACGTGTCGAGGTTGTTAAAAATAACAATCATGTCAGGAGTGGGATTTGAACCCACGCCTCCAGGGGAGACTGTGACCTTGAACGCAGCACCTTGGACCGCTCGGCCATCCTGACTTCTTAGTCTCATGGAATGTCAGAATTATGGAAAGTATAATTATTCATAGTAGAGTGAAAATTATTTTGAGAAAAACAAGTTACACACCCGCAGCAGACCCAAACGACTATTTATAAAAAGCAGACGTCATGCAGAGCACGACACTTGCAAAATACACCCCCACCGCCCCAAAAAAGGTTGCCATTGATCCATCAAATTGTCCATTTCATCAAGATTAAAGTTGACGATCTTGATCAAAGCTCAGGTTAACCGGATGTAAAGTGACGATTTTTCAGATGAAAATTGATGATTTTAGAGGTTTGACCTTGAGTTAACCTTTGACCTTTTGACCTCAAAACGAGTTGGTTTTCAAATTTAGTGACTCATTGCGCAAATGTTCTTCAATTTCCTCAAAGTCTTTGGGATGAACGATGACGTCTCGAGGTTGTTAAAAATAATAATCATGTCAGGAGTGGGATTCAAACAAACGTCTCCAGAGGAGACTGCGACCTGAACGCAGCACCTTGGACCACTCGGCCATCCTGACTTCTTAGTCTCATGGAATGTCAGAATTATGGAAAGTATAATTATTCATAGTAGAGTGAAAATTATTTTGAGAAAAACAAGTTGCACACACGCAGCAGACCCAAATGACTAATTATGAAAAGAAGACGTCATGCAGAGCACGACACTTGCAAAATCCACCCCCACCGCCCCAAAAAAGGTTGCCATTGATCCATCAAATTGTCCATTTCATCAAGATTAAAATTGACGATCTTGATCAAAGGTCGGATGAAAAGGATGTGAATTGCTGATTTTTTCAGATGAAAATTGATGATTTTAGAGGTTTGACCTTGAGTTAACCTTTGACCTTTTGACCTCAAAAATAGTTGGTTTTCAAATTTAGTGACTCAATGTGCAAATGTTCTTCAATTTCCTCAAAGTCTTTGGGATGAACGATGACGTGTCGAGGTTGTTAAAAATAACAATCATGTCAGGAGTGGGATTTGAACCCACGCCTCCAGGAGAGACTGTGACCTTGAACGCAGAGCCTTGGACTGCTCAGCCATCCTGACTTTTTAGTTTCATGAAATGTCAGAATTATGGAAAGTATAATTATTCATAGTAGAGTGAAAATTATTTTGAGAAAAACAAGTTACACACCCGCAGCAGACCCAAACGACTAATTATAAAAAGAAGACGTCATGCAGAGCACGACACTTGCAAAATCCACCCCCACCGCCCCCAAAAAAGGTTGCCATTGATCCATCAAATTGTCCATTTCATCAAGATTAAAATTGACGATCTTTATCAAAGCTCGGGTTAACAGGATGTGAAGTGATGATTTTTTCAGATGAAAATTGATGATTTTAGAGGTTTGACCTTGAGTTAACCTTTGACCTTTTCATCTCAAAAATAGTTGGTTTTCAAATTTAGTGACTCAATGTGCAAATGTTCTTCAATTTCCTCAAAGTGTTTGGGATGAACGATGACGTCTCGAGGTTGTTAAAAATAATAATCATGTCAGGAGTGGGATTTGAACCCACGCCTCCAGAGGAGACTGCGACCTTAACGCAGCGCCTTAGACCGCTCGGCCATCCTGACTACATAGTCTCATTACGCGTCAGAATTATGGAAAGTATCATTATTCATAGTAGAGTGAAAATTATTTTGAGAAAGACAAGTTACACACCCGCAGCAGACCCAAACGACTAATTTTAAAAAGAAGACACCATGCAGAGCACGACACTGACAAAGTACACCCCACCACCCCAAAAAAGGTTGCCATTGATCCATCAAATTGTCCATTTCATCAATATTAAAATTGACGATCTTGATCAAAGCTCGGGTTAACAGGATGTGAAGTGACGAGTTTTCAGATGAAAATTGATGATCTCAGAGGTTTAGACCTTGAGTTTAGCTTTGGCCTTTTGACCTCAAAAATAGTTGGTTTTTCGATTTAGTGACTCAATGCGCAAATGTTCTTCCATTTCCTCAAAGTTTTTGGGATGAACGATGACGTCTCGAGGTTGTTAAAAATAACAACCATGTCAGGAGTGGGATTTGAACCCATGCCTCCAGGGGAGACTGTGACCTTGAGCGCAGCACCTTGGACCGCTCGGCCATCCTGACTTCTTAGTCTCATGGAATGTCAGAATTATGGAAAGTATAATTATTCATAGTAGAGTGAAAATTATTTTGAGAAAAACAAGTTACACACCCGCAGCAGACCCAAACGACTAATTATAAAAAGCAGACGTCATGCAGAACACGACACTTGCAAAATACACCCCCACCGCCCCAAAAAAGGTTGCCATTGATCCATCAAATTGTCCATTTCATCAAGATTAAAGTTGACGATCTTGATCAAAGCTCAGGTTAACCGGATGTAAAGTGACGATTTTTCAGATGAAAATTGATGATTTTAGAGGTTTGACCTTGAGTTTACCTATGACCGTTTGACCTCAAAAATAGTTGGTTTTCCAATTTAGTGACTCAATGTGCAAATGTTCTTCAATTTCCTCAAGGACTTTGGGATGAACGATGACGTCTCGAGGTTGTTAAAAATAACAATCATATCAGGAGTGGGATTTGAACCGAAGCCGCCAGAAGAGACTGCAGCCTGAACGCAGCGCCTTAGACCGCTCAGCCATCCTGACTACAAACTCATTAAGCGTCAGAATTTTGGAAAGTATAATTATTCATAGTAGAGTGAAAATTATTTTGAGAAAGACAAGTTACACACCCGCAGCAGACCCAAACGACTAATTATAAAATGAAGACGTCATGCAGAGCACGACACTTGCAAAATCCACCCCCACCGCCCCAAAAAAGGTTGCCATTGATCCATCAAATTGTCCATTTCATCAAGATTAAAATTGACGATCTTGATCAAAGGTCGGATGAAAAGGATGTGAATTGCTGATTTTTTCAGATGAAAATTGATGATTTTAGAGGTTTGACCTTGAGTTAACCTTTGACCTTTTGACCTCAAAAATAGTTGGTTTTCAAATTTAGTGACTCAATGTGCAAATGTTCTTCAATTTCCTCAAAGTCTTTGGGATGAACGATGACGTGTCGAGGTTGTTAAAAATAACAATCATGTCAGGAGTGGGATTTGAACCCACGCCTCCAGGAAAGACTGTGACCTTGAACGCAGAGCCTTGGACTGCTCAGCCATCCTGACTTTTTAGTTTCATGAAATGTCAGAATTATGGAAAGTATAATTATTCATAGTAGAGTGAAAATTATTTTGAGAAAAACAAGTTACACACCCGCAGCAGACCCAAACGACTAATTATAAAAAGAAGACGTCATGCAGAGCACGACACTTGCAAAATCCACCCCCACCGCCCCAAAAAAGGTTGCCATTGATCCATCAAATTGTCCATTTCATCAAGATTAAAATTGACGATCTTGATCAAAGGTCGGATGAAAAGGATGTGAACTGCTGATTTTTTCAGATGAAAATTGATGATTTTAGAGGTTTGACCTTGAGTTAACCTTTGACCTTTTGACCTCAAAAATAGTTGGTTTTCAAATTTAGTGACTCAATGTGCAAATGTTCTTCAATTTCCTCAAAGTCTTTGGGATGAACGATGACGTGTCGAGGTTGTTAAAAATAACAATCATGTCAGGAGTGGGATTCGAACCCACACCTCCAGAGGAGACTGCGACCTGAACGCAGCGCCTTGGACCACTCGGCCATCCTGACCTCTTTGTCGCATGAAACGTCAGAATTATGGAAAGTATAATTATTCATTGTAGAGTGAAAATTATTTTGAGAAAAACAAGTTACACACCCGCAGCAGACCCAAACGACTAATTATAAAAAGAAGACGTCATGCAGAGCACGACACTTGCAAAATCCACCCCCACCGCCCCAAAAAAGGTTGCCATTGATCCATCAAATTGTCCATTTCATCAAGATTAAAATTGACGATCTTGATCAAAGCTCGGATTGATAGGATGTGAAGCGATGATTTTTTCAGATGAAAATTGATGATTTTAGAGGTTTGACCTTGAGTTAACATTTGACCTTTTGACCTCAAAACGAGTTGGTTTTCAAATTTAGTGACTCAATGTGCAAATGTTCTTCAATTTCCTCAAAGTCTTTGGGATGAACGATGACGTCTCGAGGTTGTTAAAAATAACAATAATGTCAGGAGTGGGATTTGAACCCACGCCTCCAGAGGAGACTGCGACCTTAATGCAGCGCCTTAGACTGCTTGGCCATCCTGACTACATAGTTTCATTAAGCGTCAGAATTATGGAAAGTATCATTATTCATAGTAGAGTGAAAATTATTTTGAGAAAAACAAGTTGCACACACGCAGCAGACCCAAATGACTAATTATGAAAAGAAGACGTCATGCAGAGCACGACACTTGCAAAATCCACCCCCACCACCCCAAAAAAGGTTGCCATTGATCCATCAAATTGTCCATTTCATCAAGATTAAAATTGACGATCTTGATCAAAGCTCGGATTGATAGGATGTGAAGCGATGATTTTTTCAGATGAAAATTGATGATTTTAGAGGTTTGACCTTGAGTTAACATTTGACCTTTTGACCTCAAAACGAGTTGGTTTTCAAATTTAGTGACTCAATGTGCAAA
Source organism: Myxine glutinosa (assembly GCF_964187855.1). Lineage (NCBI taxonomy): Eukaryota > Metazoa > Chordata > Myxini > Myxiniformes > Myxinidae > Myxine > Myxine glutinosa. The sequence continues at coordinate 331,129,204 of NC_136261.1, forward strand.
TGTTCTTCAATTTCCTCAAAGTCTTTGGGATGAACGATGACGTCTCGAGGTTGTTAAAAATAATAATCATGTCAGGAGTGGGATTCAAACAAACGTCTCCAGAGGAGACTGCGACCTGAACACAGCACCTTGGACCACTCGGCCATCCTGACTTCTTAGTCTCATGGAATGTCAGAATTATGGAAAGTATAATTATTCATAGTAGAGTGAAAATTATTTTGAGAAAAACAAGTTACACACCCGCAGCAGACCCAAACGACTAATTATAAAAAGCAGACGTCATGCAGAGCACGACACTTGCAAAATACACCCCCACCGCCCCAAAAAAGGTTGCCATTGATCCATCAAATTGTCCATTTCATCAAGATTAAAGTTGACGATCTTGATCAAAGCTCAGGTTAACCGGATGTAAAGTGACGATTTTTCAGATGAAAATTGATGATTTTAGAGGTTTGACCTTGAGTTTACCTATGACCGTTTGACCTCAAAAATAGTTGGTTTTCCAATTTAGTGACTCAATGTGCAAATGTTCTTCAATTTCCTCAAGGACTTTGGGATGAACGATGACGTCTCGAGGTTGTTAAAAATAACAATCATGTCAGGAGTGGGATTCGAACCCACGCCTCCAGAGGAGACTGCGACCTGATCGCAGCGCCTTGGACCGCTCGGCCATCCTGACCTCTTTGTCGCATGAAACGTCAGAATTATGGAAAGTATAATTATTCATTGTAGAGTGAAAATTATTTTGAGAAAAACAAGTTACACACCCGCAGCAGACCCAAACGACTAATTATAAAAAGAAGACGTCATGCAGAGCACGACACTTGCAAAATCCACCCCCACCGCTCCAAAAAAGGTTGCCATTGATCCATCAAATTGTCCATTTCATCAAGATTAAAATTGACGATCTTGATCAAAGCTCGGATTAATAGGATGTGAAGCGATGATTTTTTCAGATGAAAATTGATGATTTTAGAGGTTTGAACTTGAGTTAACCTTTGACCTTTTGACCTCAAAACGAGTTGGTTTTCAAATTTAGTGACTCATTGTGCAAATGTTCTTCAATTTCCTCAAAGTCTTTGGGATGAACGATGACGTCTCGAAGTTGTTAAAAATAATAATCATATCAGGAGTGGGATTTGAACCGAAGCCGCCAGAAGAGACTGCAGCCTGAACGCAGCGCCTTAGACTGCTCAGCCATCCTGACTACAAACTCATTAAGCGTCAGAATTTTGGAAAGTATAATTATTCATAGTAGAGTGAAAATTATTTTGAGAAAGACAAGTTACACACCCGCAGCAGACCCAAACGACTAATTATAAAAAGAAGACGTCATGCAGAGCACGACACTTGCAAAATCCACCCCCACCGCCCCAAAAAAGGTTGCCATTGATCCATCAAATTGTCCATTTCATCAAGATTAAAATTGACGATCTTGATCAAAGGTCGGATGAAAAGGATGTGAATTGCTGATTTTTTCAGATGAAAATTGATGATTTTAGAGGTTTGACCTTGAGTTAACCTTTGACCTTTTGACCTCAAAAATAGTTGGTTTTCAAATTTAGTGACTCAATGTGCAAATGTTCTTCAATTTCCTCAAAGTCTTTGGGATGAACGATGACGTGTCGAGGTTGTTAAAAATAACAATCATGTCAGGAGTGGGATTTGAACCCACGCCTCCAGGAAAGACTGTGATGTTGAACGCAGAGCCTTGGACTGCTCAGCCATCCTGACTTTTTAGTTTCATGAAATGTCAGAATTATGGAAAGTATAATTATTCATAGTAGAGTGAAAATTATTTTGAGAAAAACAAGTTACACACCCGCAGCAGACCCAAACGACTAATTATAAAAAGAAGACGTCATGCAGAGCACGACACTTGCAAAATCCACCCCCACCGCCCCAAAAAAGGTTGCCATTGATCCATCAAATTGTCCATTTCATCAAGATTAAAATTGACGATCTTGATCAAAGGTCGGATGAAAAGGATGTGAACTGCTGATTTTTTCAGATGAAAATTGATGATTTTAGAGGTTTGACCTTGAGTTAACCTTTGACCTTTTGACCTCAAAAATAGTTGGTTTTCAAATTTAGTGACTCAATGTGCAAATGTTCTTCAATTTCCTCAAGGACTTTGGGATGAACGATGACGTCTCGAGGTTGTTAAAAATAGCAATCATGTCAGGAGTGGGATTCGAACCCACGCCTCCAGGGGAGACTGTGACCTTGAACACAGCACCTTGGACCGCTCGGCCATCCTGACTTCTTAGTCTCATGGAATGTCAGAATTATGGAAAGTATAATTATTCATAGTAGAGTGAAAATTATTTTGAGAAAAACAAGTTACACACCCGCAGCAGACCCAAACGACTAATTATAAAAAGCAGACGTCATGGAGAGCACGACACTTGCAAAATACACCCCCACCGCCCCAAAAAAGGTTGCCATTGATCCATCAAATTGTCCATTTCATCAAGATTAATGTTGACGATCTTGATCAAAGCTCAGGTTAACCGGATGTAAAGTGACGATTTTTCAGATGAAAATTGATGATTTTAGAGGTTTGACCTTGAGTTTACCTATGACCGTTTGACCTCAAAAATAGTTGGTTTTCCAATTTAGTGACTCAATGTGCAAATGTTCTTCAATTTCCTCAAGGACTTTGGGATGAACGATGACGTCTCGAGGTTGTTAAAAATAGCAATCATGTCAGGAGTGGGATTCGAACCCACGCCTCCAGAGGAGACTGCGACCTGAACGCAGCGCCTTGGACCACTCGGCCATCCTGACCTCTTTGTCGCATGAAACGTCAGAATTATGGAAAGTATAATTATTCATTGTAGAGTGAAAATTATTTTGAGAAAAACAAGTTACACACCCGCAGCAGACCCAAACGACTAATTATAAAAAGCAGACGTCATGCAGAGCACGACACTTGCAAAATACACCCCCACCGCCCCAAAAAAGGTTGCCATTGATCCATCAAATTGTCCATTTCATCAAGATTAAAGTTGACGATCTTGATCAAAGCTCAGGTTAACCGGATGTAAAGTGACGATTTTTCAGATGAAAATTGATGATTTTAGAGGTTTGACCTTGAGTTTACCTATGACCATTTGACGTCAAAACGAGTTGGTTTTCAAATTTAGTGACTCAATGTGCAAATGTTCTTCAATTTCCTCAAAGTCTTTGGGATGAACGATGACGTGTCGAGGTTGTTAAAAATAACAATCATGTCAGGAGTGGGATTTGAACCCACGCCTCCAGGAGAGACTGTGACCTTGAACGCAGAGCCTTGGACTGCTCAGCCATCCTGACTTTTTAGTTTCATGAAATGTCAGAATTATGGAAAGTATAATTATTCATAGTAGAGTGAAAATTATTTTGAGAAAAACAAGTTACACACCCGCAGCAGACCCAAACGACTAATTATAAAAAGAAGACGTCATGCAGAGCACGACACTTGCAAAATCCACCCCCACCGCCCCAAAAAAGGTTGCCATTGATCCATCAAATTGTCCATTTCATCAAGATTAAAATTGACGATCTTGATCAAAGGTCGGATGAAAAGGATGTGAACTGCTGATTTTTTCAGATGAAAATTGATGATTTTAGAGGTTTGACCTTGAGTTAACCTTTGACCTTTTGACCTCAAAAATAGTTGGTTTTCAAATTTAGTGACTCAATGTGCAAATGTTCTTCAATTTCCTCAAGGACTTTGGGATGAACGATGACGTCTCGAGGTTGTTAAAAATAGCAATCATGTCAGGAGTGGGATTCGAACCCACGCCTCCAGGGGAGACTGTGACCTTGAACGCAGCACCTTGGACCGCTCGGCCATCCTGACTTCTTAGTCTCATGGAATGTCAGAATTATGGAAAGTATAATTATTCATAGTAGAGTGAAAATTATTTTGAGAAAAACAAGTTACACACCCGCAGCAGACCCAAACGACTAATTATAAAAAGCAGACGTCATGGAGAGCACGACACTTGCAAAATACACCCCCACCGCCCCAAAAAAGGTTGCCATTGATCCATCAAATTGTCCATTTCATCAAGATTAATGTTGACGATCTTGATCAAAGCTCAGGTTAACCGGATGTAAAGTGACGATTTTTCAGATGAAAATTGATGATTTTAGAGGTTTGACCTTGAGTTTACCTATGACCGTTTGACCTCAAAAATAGTTGGTTTTCCAATTTAGTGACTCAATGTGCAAATGTTCTTCAATTTCCTCAAGGACTTTGGGATGAACGATGACGTCTCGAGGTTGTTAAAAATAGCAATCATGTCAGGAGTGGGATTCGAACCCACGCCTCCAGAGGAGACTGCGACCTGAACACAGCGCCTTGGACCACTCGGCCATCCTGACCTCTTTGTCGCATGAAACGTCAGAATTATGGAAAGTATAATTATTCATTGTAGAGTGAAAATTATTTTGAGAAAAACAAGTTACACACCCGCAGCAGACCCAAACGACTAATTATAAAAAGCAGACGTCATGCAGAGCACGACACTTGCAAAATACACCCCCACCGCCCCAAAAAAGGTTGCCATTGATCCATCAAATTGTCCATTTCATCAAGATTAAAGTTGACGATCTTGATCAAAGCTCAGGTTAACCGGATGTAAAGTGACGATTTTTCAGATGAAAATTGATGATTTTAGAGGTTTGACCTTGAGTTTACCTATGACCATTTGACCTCAAAAATAGTTGGTTTTCCAATTTAGTGACTCAATGTGCAAATGTTCTTCAATTTCCTCAAGGACTTTGGGATGAACGATGACGTCTTGAGGTTGTTAAAAATAACAATCATATCAGGAGTGGGATTCGAACCCACGCCTCCAGAGGAGAACTGCGACCTGAACGCAGCGCCTTGTACTGCTCAGCCATCCTGACCTCTTTGTTGCATGAAACGTCAGAATTATGGAAAGTATAATTATTCATTGTAGAGTGAAAATTATTTTGAGAAAAACAAGTTACACACCCGCAGCAGACCCAAACGACTAATTATAAAAAGAAGACGTCATGCAGAGCACGACACTTACAAAATCCACCCCCACCGCCCCAAAAAAGGTTGCCATTGATCCATCAAATTGTCCATTTCATCAAGATTAAAATTGACGATCTTGATCAAAGCTCGGATTAATAGGATGTGAAGCGATGATTTTTTCAGATGAAAATTGATGATTTTAGAGGTTTGACCTTGAGTTAACCTTTGACCTTTTGACCTCAAAACGAGTTGGTTTTCAAATTTAGTGACTCAATGTGCAAATGTTCTTCAATTTCCTCAAAGTCTTTGGGATGAACGATGACGTCTCGAGGTTGTTAAAAATAACAATCATGTCAGGAGTGGGATTTGAACCCACGCCTCCAGAGGAGACTGCAACCTTAACGCAGCGCCTTAGACCGCTCGGCCATCCTGACTACAAAGTCTCATTAAGCGTCAGAATTATGGAAAGTATCATTATTCATAGTAGAGTGAAAATTATTTTGAGAAAAACAAGTTGCACACACGCAGCAGACCCAAATGACTAATTATGAAAAGAAGACGTCATGCAGAGCACGACACTTGCAAAATCCACCCCCACCGCCCCAAAAAAGGTTGCCATTGATCCATCAAATTGTCCATTTCATCAAGATTAAAAATGACGATCTTGATCAAAGGTCGGATGAAAAGGCTGTGAATTGCTGATTTTTTCAGATGAAAATTGATGATTTTAGAGGTTTGACCTTGAGTTAACCTTTGACCTTTTGACCTCAAAAATAGTTGGTTTTCAAATTTAGTGACTCAATGTGCAAATGTTCTTCAATTTCCTCAAAGTCTTTGGGATGAACGATGACGTGTCGAGGTTGTTAAAAATAACAATCATTTCAGGAGTGGGATTTGAACCCACGCCTCCAGGGGAGACTGTGACCTTGAACGCAGAGCCTTGGACTGCTCAGCCATCCTGACTTTTTAGTTTCATGAAATGTCAGAATTATGGAAAGTATAATTATTCATAGTAGAGTGAAAATTATTTTGAGAAAAACAAGTTACACACCCGCAGCAGACCCAAACGACTAATTATAAAAAGAAGACGTCATGCAGAGCACGACACTTGCAAAATCCACCCCCACCGCCCCAAAAAAGGTTGCCATTGATCCATCAAATTGTCCATTTCATCAAGATTAAAATTGACGATCTTGATCAAAGGTCGGATGAAAAGGATGTGAACTGCTGATTTTTTCAGATGAAAATTGATGATTTTAGAGGTTTGACCTTGAGTTAACCTTTGACCTTTTGACCTCAAAAATAGTTGGTTTTCAAATTTAGTGACTCAATGTGCAAATGTTCTTCAATTTCCTCAAAGTCTTTGGGATGAACGATGACGTGTCGAGGTTGTTAAAAATAACAATCATGTCAGGAGTGGGATTTGAACCCACGCCTCCAGGGGAGACTGTGACCTTGAACGCAGCACCTTGAACTGCTCGGCCATCCTGACTTCTTAGTCTCATGGAATGTCAGAATTATGGAAAGTATAATTATTCATAGTAGAGTGAAAATTATTTTGAGAAAAACAAGTTACACACCCGCAGCAGACCCAAACGACTATTTATAAAAAGCAGACGTCATGCAGAGCACGACACTTGCAAAATCCACCCCCACCGCCCCAAAAAAGGTTGCCATTGATCCATCAAATTGTCCATTTCATCAAGATTAAAATTGACGATCTTGATCAAAGCTCGGATTAATAGGATGTGAAGCGATGATTTTTTCAGATGAAAATTGATGATTTTAGAGGTTTGACCTTGAGTTAACCTTTGACCTTTTGACCTCAAAACGAGTTGGTTTTCAAATTTAGTGACTCATTGCGCAAATGTTCTTCAATTTCCTCAAAGTCTTTGGGATGAACGATGACGTCTCGAGGTTGTTAAAAATAATAATCATGTCAGGAGTGGGATTCAAACAAATGTCTCCAGAGGAGACTGCGACCTGAACGCAGCACCTTGGACCACTCGGCCATCCTGAGTTCTTAGTCTCATGGAATGTCAGAATTATGGAAAGTATAATTATTCATAGTAGAGTGAAAATTATTTTGAGAAAAACAAGTTACACACCCGCAGCAGACCCAAACGACTAATTATAAAAAGCAGACGTCATGCAGAGCACGACACTTGCAAAATACACCCCCACCGCCCCAAAAAAGGTTGCCATTGATCCATCAAATTGTCCATTTCATCAAGATTAAAGTTGACGATCTTGATCAAAGCTCAGGTTAACCGGATGTAAAGTGACGAATTTTCAGATGAAAATTGATGATTTTAGAGGTTTGGCCTTGAGTTTACCTATGACCATTTGACCTCAAAAATAGTTGGTTTTCCAATTTAGTGACTCAATGTGCAAATGTTCTTCAATTTCCTCAAGGACTTTGGGATGAACGATGACGTCTTGAGGTTGTTAAAAACAACAATCATGTCAGGAGTGGGATTCGAACCCACGCCTCCAGAGGAGACTGCGACCTGAACGCAGCGCCTTGGACCCCTCGGCCATCCTGACTTCTTTGTTGCATGAAACGTCAGAATTATGGAAAGTATAATTATTCATTGTAGAGTGAAAATTATTTTGAGAAAAACAAGTTACACACCCGCAGCAGACCCAAACGACTAATTATAAAAAGAAGACGTCATGCAGAGCACGACACTTGCAAAATCCACCCCCACCGCCCCAAAAAAGGTTGCCATTGATCCATCAAATTGTCCATTTCATCAAGATTAAAATTGACGATCTTGATCAAAGGTCGGATGAAAAGGATGTGAATTGCTGATTTTTTCAGATGAAAATTGATGATTTTAGAGGTTTGACCTTGAGTTAACCTTTGACCTTTTGACCTCAAAAATAGTTGGTTTTCAAATTTAGTGACTCAATGTGCAAATGTTCTTCAATTTCCTCAAAGTGTTTGGGATGAACGATGACGTCTCGAGGTTGTTAAAAATAATAATCATGTCAGGAGTGGGATTTGAACCCACGCCTCCAGAGGAGACTGCGACCTTAACGCAGCGCCTTAGACCGCTCGGCCATCCTGACTACATAGTCTCATTAAGCGTCAGAATTATGGAAAGTATCATTATTCATAGTAGAGTGAAAATTATTTTGAGAAAAACAAGTTACACACCCGCAGCAGACCCAAACGACTAATTATAAAAAGCAGACGTCATGCAGAGCACGACACTTGCAAAATACACCCCCACCGCCCCAAAAAAGGTTGCCATTGATCCATCAAATTGTCCATTTCATCAAGATTAAAGTTGACGATCTTGATCAAAGCTCAGGTTAACCGGATGTAAAGTGACGATTTTTCAGATGAAAATTGATGATTTTAGAGGTTTGACCTTGAGTTTACCTATGACCATTTGACCTCAAAAATAGTTGGTTTTCCAATTTAGTGACTCAATGTGCAAATGTTCTTCAATTTCCTCAAGGACTTTGGGATGAACGATGACGTCTTGAGGTTGTTAAAAATAACAATCATGTCAGGAGTGGGATTCGAACCCACGCCTCCAGAGGAGACTGCGACCTGAACGCAGCGCCTTGGACCGCCTCAGCCATCCTGACCTCTTTGTTGCATGAAACGTCAGAATTATGGAAAGTATAATTATTCATTGTAGAGTGAAAATTATTTTGAGAAAAACAAGTTACACACCCGCAGCAGACCCAAACGACTAATTATAAAAAGAAGACGTCATGCAGAGCACGACACTTGCAAAATCCACCCCCACCGCCCCAAAAAAGGTTGCCATTGATCCATCAAATTGTCCATTTCATCAAGATTAAAATTGACGATCTTGATCAAAGCTCGGATTAATAGGATGTGAAGCGATGATTTTTTCAGATGAAAATTGATGATTTTAGAGGTTTGACCTTGAGTTAACCTTTGACCTTTTGACCTCAAAACGAGTTGGTTTTCAAATTTAGTGACTCAATGTGCAAATGTTCTTCAATTTCCTCAAAGTCTTTGGGATGAACGATGACGTCTCGAGGTTGTTAAAAATAACAATCATGTCAGGAGTGGGATTTGAACCCACGCCTCCAGAGGAGATCTGCGATCTGCGACCCTGCGACCTTAACGCAGCGCCTTAGACCGCTCGGCCATCCTGACTACAAAGTCTCATTAAGCGTCAGAATTATGGAAAGTATCATTATTCATAGTAGAGTGAAAATTATTTTGAGAAAAACAAGTTGCACACACGCAGCAGACCCAAATGACTAATTATGAAAAGAAGACGTCATGCAGAGCACGACACTTGCAAAATCCACCCCCACCGCCCCAAAAAAGGTTGCCATTGATCCATCAAATTGTCCATTTCATCAAGATTAAAATTGACGATCTTGATCAAAGGTCGGATGAAAAGGATGTGAATTGCTGATTTTTTCAGATGAAAATTGATGATTTTAGAGGTTTGACCTTGAGTTAACCTTTGACCTTTTGACCTCAAAAATAGTTGGTTTTCAAATTTAGTGACTCAATGTGCAAATGTTCTTCAATTTCCTCAAAGTCTTTGGGATGAACGATGACGTGTCGAGGTTGTTAAAAATAACAATCATGTCAGGAGTGGGATTTGAACCCACGCCTCCAGGGGAGACTGTGACCTTGAACGCAGAGCCTTGGACTGCTCAGCCATCCTGACTTTTTAGTTTCATGAAATGTCAGAATTATGGAAAGTATAATTATTCATAGTAGAGTGAAAATTATTTTGAGAAAAACAAGTTACACACCCGCAGCAGACCCAAACGACTAATTATAAAAAGAAGACGTCATGCAGAGCACGACACTTGCAAAATCCACCCCCACCGCCCCAAAAAAGGTTGCCATTGATCCATCAAATTGTCCATTTCATCAAGATTAAAATTGACGATCTTGATCAAAGGTCGGATGAAAAGGATGTGAACTGCTGATTTTTTCAGATGAAAATTGATGATTTTAGAGGTTTGACCTTGAGTTAACCTTTGACCTTTTGACCTCAAAAATAGTTGGTTTTCAAATTTAGTGACTCAATGTGCAAATGTTCTTCAATTTCCTCAAAGTCTTTGGGATGAACGATGACGTGTCGAGGTTGTTAAAAATAACAATCATGTCAGGAGTGGGATTCAAACAAACGTCTCCAGAGGAGACTGCGACCTGAACGCAGCACCTTGGACCACTCGGCCATCCTGACTTCTTAGTCTCATGGAATGTCAGAATTATGGAAAGTATAATTACTCATAGTAGAGTGAAAATTATTTTGAGAAAAACAAGTTACACACCCGCAGCAGACCCAAACGACTAATTATAAAAAGCAGACGTCATGCAGAGCACGACACTTGCAAAATCCACCCCCACCGCCCCAAAAAAGGTTGCCATTGATCCATCAAATTGTCCATTTCATCAAGATTAAAGTTGACGATCTTGATCAAAGCTCAGGTTAACCGGATGTAAAGTGACGATTTTTCAGATGAAAATTGATGATTTTAGAGGTTTGACCTTGAGTTTACCTATGACCGTTTGACCTCAAAAATAGTTGGTTTTCCAATTTAGTGACTCAATGTGCAAATGTTCTTCAATTTCCTCAAGGACTTTGGGATGAACGATGACGTCTTGAGGTTGTTAAAAATAACAATCATGTCAGGAGTGGGATTCGAACCCACGCCTCCAGAGGAGACTGCGACCTGAACGCAGCGCCTTGGACCGCTCGGCCATCCTGACTTCTTTGTTGCATGAAACGTCAGAATTATGGAAAGTATAATTATTCATTGCAGAGTGAAAATTATTTTGAGAAAAACAAGTTACACACCCGCAGCAGACCCAAACGACTAATTATAAAAAGAAGACGTCATGCAGAGCACGACACTTGCAAAATCCACCCCCACCACCCCCAAAAAAGGTTGCCATTGATCCATCAAATTGTCCATTTCATCAAGATTAAAATTGACGATCTTTATCAAAGCTCGGGTTAACAGGATGTGAAGTGATGATTTTTCAGATGAAAATTGATGATTTTAGAGGTTTGACCTTGAGTTAACCTTTGACCTTTTGACCTCAAAAATAGTTGGTTTTCAAATTTAGTGACTCAATGTGCAAATGTTCTTCAATTTCCTCAAAGTGTTTGGGATGAACGATGACGTCTCGAGGTTGTTAAAAATAATAATCATGTCAGGAGTGGGATTTGAACCCACGCCTCCAGAGGAGATCTGCGACCCTGCGACCTTAACGCAGCGCCTTAGACCGCTCGGCCATCCTGACTACAAAGTCTCATTAAGCGTCAGAATTATGGAAAGTATCATTATTCATAGTAGAGTGAAAATTATTTTGAGAAAAACAAGTTGCACACACGCAGCAGACCCAAATGACTAATTATGAAAAGAAGACGTCATGCAGAGCACGACACTTGCAAAATCCACCCCCACCGCCCCAAAAAAGGTTGCCATTGATCCATCAAATTGTCCATTTCATCAAGATTAAAATTGACGATCTTGATCAAAGGTCGGATGAAAAGGATGTGAATTGCTGATTTTTTCAGATGAAAATTGATGATTTTAGAGGTTTGACCTTGAGTTAACCTTTGACCTTTTGACCTCAAAAATAGTTGGTTTTCAAATTTAGTGACTCAATGTGCAAATGTTCTTCAATTTCCTCAAAGTCTTTGGGATGAACGATGACGTGTCGAGGTTGTTAAAAATAACAATCATGTCAGGAGTGGGATTTGAACCCACGCCTCCAGGGGAGACTGTGACCTTGAACGCAGAGCCTTGGACTGCTCAGCCATCCTGACTTTTTAGTTTCATGAAATGTCAGAATTATGGAAAGTATAATTATTCATAGTAGAGTGAAAATTATTTTGAGAAAAACAAGTTACACACCCGCAGCAGACCCAAACGACTAATTATAAAAAGAAGACGTCATGCAGAGCACGACACTTGCAAAATCCACCCCCACCGCCCCAAAAAAGGTTGCCATTGATCCATCAAATTGTCCATTTCATCAAGATTAAAATTGACGATCTTGATCAAAGGTCGGATGAAAAGGATGTGAACTGCTGATTTTTTCAGATGAAAATTGATGATTTTAGAGGTTTGACCTTGAGTTAACCTTTGACCTTTTGACCTCAAAAATAGTTGGTTTTCAAATTTAGTGACTCAATGTGCAAATGTTCTTCAATTTCCTCAAGGACTTTGGGATGAACGATGACGTCTCGAGGTTGTTAAAAATAGCAATCATGTCAGGAGTGGGATTCGAACCCACGCCTCCAGGGGAGACTGTGACCTTGAACGCAGCACCTTGGACCGTTCGGCCATCCTGACTTCTTAGTCTCATGGAATGTCAGAATTATGGAAAGTATAATTATTCATAGTAGAGTGAAAATTATTTTGAGAAAAACAAGTTACACACCCGCAGCAGACCCAAACGACTAATTATAAAAAGCAGACGTCATGGAGAGCACGACACTTGCAAAATACACCCCCACCGCCCCAAAAAAGGTTGCCATTGATCCATCAAATTGTCCATTTCATCAAGATTAAAGTTGACGATCTTGATCAAAGCTCAGGTTAACCGGAAGTAAAGTGACGATTTTTCAGATGAAAATTGATGATTTTAGAGGTTTGACCTTGAGTTTACCTATGACCGTTTGACCTCAAAAATAGTTGGTTTTCCAATTTAGTGACTCAATGTGCAAATGTTCTTCAATTTCCTCAAGGACTTTGGGATGAACGATGACGTCTCGAGGTTGTTAAAAATAGCAATCATGTCAGGAGTGGGATTCGAACCCACGCCTCCAGAGGAGACTGCGACCTGAACGCAGTGCCTTGGACCACTCGGCCATCCTGACCTCTTTGTCGCATGAAACGTCAGAATTATGGAAAGTATAATTATTCATTGTAGAGTGAAAATTATTTTGAGAAAAACAAGTTACACACCCGCAGCAGACCCAAACGACTAATTATAAAAAGCAGACGTCATGCAGAGCACGACACTTGCAAAATACACCCCCACCGCCCCAAAAAAGGTTGCCATTGATCCATCAAATTGTCCATTTCATCAAGATTAAAGTTGACGATCTTGATCAAAGCTCAGGTTAACCGGATGTAAAGTGACGATTTTTCAGATGAAAATTGATGATTTTAGAGGTTTGACCTTGAGTTTACCTATGACCATTTGACCTCAAAAATAGTTGGTTTTCCAATTTAGTGACTCAATGTGCAAATGTTCTTCAATTTCCTCAAGGACTTTGGGATGAACGATGACGTCTTGAGGTTGTTAAAAATAACAATCATGTCAGGAGTGGGATTCGAACCCACGCCTCCAGAGGAGAACTGCGACCTGAACGCAGCGCCTTGTACCGCTCAGCCATCCTGACCTCTTTGTTGCATGAAACGTCAGAATTATGGAAAGTATAATTATTCATTGTAGAGTGAAAATTATTTTGAGAAAAACAAGTTACACACCCGCAGCAGACCCAAACGACTAATTATAAAAAGAAGACGTCATGCAGAGCACGACACTTGCAAAATCCACCCCCACCGCCCCAAAAAAGGTTGCCATTGATCCATCAAATTGTCCATTTCATCAAGATTAAAATTGACGATCTTGATCAAAGCTCGGATTAATAGGATGTGAAGCGATGATTTTTTCAGATGAAAATTGATGATTTTAGAGGTTTGACCTTGAGTTAACCTTTGACCTTTTGACCTCAAAACGAGTTGGTTTTCAAATTTAGTGACTCAATGTGCAAATGTTCTTCAATTTCCTCAAAGTCTTTGGGATGAACGATGACGTCTCGAGGTTGTTAAAAATAACAATCATGTCAGGAGTGGGATTTGAACCCACGCCTCCAGAGGAGACTGCGACCTTAACGCAGCGCCTTAGACCGCTCGGCCATCCTGACTACAAAGTCTCATTAAGCGTCAGAATTATGGAAAGTATCATTATTCATAGTAGAGTGAAAATTATTTTGAGAAAAACAAGTTGCACACACGCAGCAGACCCAAATGACTAATTATGAAAAGAAGACGTCATGCAGAGCACGACACTTGCAAAATCCACCCCCACCGCCCCAAAAAAGGTTGCCATTGATCCATCAAATTGTCCATTTCATCAAGATTAAAATTGACGATCTTGATCAAAGGTCGGATGAAAAGGATGTGAATTGCTGATTTTTTCAGATGAAAATTGATGATTTTAGAGGTTTGACCTTGAGTTAACCTTTGACCTTTTGACCTCAAAAATAGTTGGTTTTCAAATTTAGTGACTCAATGTGCAAATGTTCTTCAATTTCCTCAAGGACTTTGGGATGAAAGATGACGTCTTGAGGTTGTTAAAAATAGCAATCATGTCAGGAGTGGGATTCGAACCCACGCCTCCAGAGGAGACTGTGACCTGAACGCAGCGCCTTGGACTGCTCGGCCATCCTGACCTCTTTGTTGCATGAAACGTCAGAATTATGGAAAGTATAATTATTCATTGTCGAGTGAAAATTATTTTGAGAAAAACAAGTTACACACCCGCAGCAGACCCAAACGACTAATTATAAAAAGAAGACGTCATGCAGAGCACGACACTTGCAAAATCCACCCCCACCGCCCCAAAAAAGGTTGCCATTGATCCATCAAATTGTCCATTTCATCAAGATTAAAATTGACGATCTTGATCAAAGCTCGGATTAATAGGATGTGAAGCGATGATTTTTTCAGATGAAAATTGATGATTTTAGAGGTTTGACCTTGAGTTAACCTTTGACCTTTTGACCTCAAAACGAGTTGGTTTTCAAATTTAGTGACTCAATGTGCAAATGTTCTTCAATTTCCTCAAAGTCTTTGGGATGAACGATGACGTCTCGAGGTTGTTAAAAATAACAATCATGTCAGGAGTGGGATTTGAACCCACGCCTCCAGAGGAGACTGCGACCTTAACGCAGCGCCTTAGACCGCTCGGCCATCCTGACTACATAGTCTCATCAAGCGTCAGAATTATGAAAAGTATCATTATTCATAGTAGAGTGAAAATTATTTTGAGAAAAACAAGTTGCACACACGCAGCAGACCCAAATGACTAATTATGAAAAGAAGACGTCATGCAGAGCACGACACTTGCAAAATCCACCCCCACCGCCCCAAAAAAGGTTGCCATTGATCCATCAAATTGTCCATTTCATCAAGATTAAAATTGACGATCTTGATCAAAGGTCGGATGAAAAGGATGTGAATTGCTGATTTTTTCAGATGAAAATTGATGATTTTAGAGGTTTGACCTTGAGTTAACCTTTGACCTTTTGACATCAAAAATAGTTGGTTTTCAAATTTAGTGACTCAATGTGCAAATGTTCTTCAATTTCCTCAAAGTCTTTGGGATGAACGATGACGTGTCGAGGTTGTTAAAAAGTAACAATCATGTCAGGAGTGGGATTTGACACCCACGCCTCCAGGAGAGACTGTGACCTTGAACGCAGAGCCTTGGACTGCTCAGCCATCCTGACTTTTTAGTTTCATGAAATGTCAGAATTATGGAAAGTATAATTATTCATAGTAGAGTGAAAATTATTTTGAGAAAAACAAGTTACACACCCGCAGCAGACCCAAACGACTAATTATAAAAAGAAGACGTCATGCAGAGCACGACACTTGCAAAATCCACCCCCACTGCCCCAAAAAAGGTTGCCATTGATCCATCAAATTGTCCATTTCATCAAGATTAAAATTGACGATCTTGATCAAAGGTCGGATGAAAAGGATGTGAATTGCTGATTTTTTCAGATGAAAATTGATGATTTTAGAGGTTTGACCTTGAGTTAACCTTTGACCTTTTGACCTCAAAAATAGTTGGTTTTCAAATTTAGTGACTCAAAGTGCAAATGTTCTTCAATTTCCTCAAAGTCTTTGGGATTAACGATGACGTGTCGAGGTTGTTAAGAATAACAATCATGTCAGGAGTGGGATTTGAACCCACGCCTCCAGGGGAGATTGCGACCTTGAACGCAGAGCCTTGGACTGCTCAGCCATCCTGACTTTTTAGTTTCATGAAATGTCAGACTTATGGAAAGTATAATTATTCATAGTAGAGTGAAAATTATTTTGAGAAAAACAAGTTACACACCCGCAGCAGACCCAAACGACTAATTATAAAAAGAAGACGTCATGCAGAGCACGACACTTGCAAAATCCACCCCCACCGCCCCAAAAAAGGTTGCCATTGATCCATCAAATTGTCCATTTCATCAAGATTAAAATTGACGATCTTTATCAAAGCTCGGGTTAACAGGATGTGAAGTGATGATTTTTTCAGATGAAAATTGATGATTTTAGAGGTTTGACCTTGAGTTAACCTTTGACCTTTTGACCTCAAAAATCGTTGGTTTTCAAATTTAGTGACTCAATGTGCAAATGTTCTTCAATTTCCTCAAAGTCTTTGGGATGGACGATGACGTCTCGAGGTTGTTAAAAATAATAATCATATCAGGAGTGGGATTTGAACCGAAGCCGCCAGAAGAGACTGCAGCCTGAACACAGCGCCTTAGACTGCTCAGCCATCCTGACTACATACTCATTAAGCGTCAGAATTATGGAAAGTATAATTATTCATAGTAGAGTGAAAATTATTTTGAGAAAGACAAGTTACACACCCGCAGCAGACCCAAACGACTAATTATAAAAAGAAGACGTCATGCAGAGCACGACACTTGCAAAATCCACCCCTAACGCCCCAAAAAAGGTTGCCATTGATCCATCAAATTGTCCATTTCAGCAAGATTAAAATTGACGATCTTGATCAAAGCTCGGGTTAACAGGATGCGAAGCGATGATTTTTCAGATGAAAATTGATGGTTTCAGAGGTTTGACCTTGAGTTTAGCTTTGGCCTTTTGACCTCAAAAATAGTTGGTTTTTCGATTTAGTGACTCAATGCGCAAATGTTCTTCCATTTCCTCAAAGTTTTTGGGATGAACGATGACGTCTCCAGGTTGTTAAAAATAATAATCATGTCAGGAGTGGGATTCAAACAAACGTCTCCAGAGGAGACTGCGACCTGAACGCAGCACCTGGGACCACTCGGCCATCCTGACTTCTTATTTCATGGGATGTCAGAATTATGGAAAGTATAATTATTCATAGTAGAGTGAAAATTATTTTGAGAAAAATAAGTTACACACCCGCAGCAGACCCAAACGACTAATTATAAAAAGCAGACGTCATGCAGAGCACGACACTTGCAAAATACACCCCCACCGCCCCAAAAAAGGTTGCCATTGATCCATCAAATTGTCCATTTCATCAAGATTAAAATTGACGATCTTGATCAAAGCTCAGGTTAACCGGATGTAAAGTGACGATTTTTCAGATGAAAATTGATGATTTTAGAGGTTTGACCTTGAGTTTACCTATGACCATTTGACCTCAAAAATAGTTGGTTTTCCAATTTAGTGACTCAATGTGCAAATGTTCTTCAATTTCCTCAAGGACTTTGGGATGAAAGATGACGTCTTGAGGTTGTTAAAAATAGCAATCATGTCAGGAGTGGGATTCGAACCCACGCCTCCAGAGGAGACTGTGACCTGAACGCAGCGCCTTGGACTGCTCGGCCATCCTGACCTCTTTGTTGCATGAAACGTCAGAATTATGGAAAGTATAATTATTCATTGTAGAGTGAAAATTATTTTGAGAAAAACAAGTTACACACCCGCAGCAGACCCAAACGACTAATTATAAAAAGAAGACGTCATGCAGAGCACGACACTTGCAAAATCCACCCCCACCGCCCCAAAAAAGGTTGCCATTGATCCATCAAATTGTCCATTTCATCAAGATTAAAATTGACGATCTTGATCAAAGCTCGGATTAATAGGATGTGAAGCGATGATTTTTTCAGATGAAAATTGATGATTTTAGAGGTTTGACCTTGAGTTAACCTTTGACCTTTTGACCTCAAAACGAGTTGGTTTTCAAATTTAGTGACTCAATGTGCAAATGTTCTTCAATTTCCTCAAAGTCTTTGGGATGAACGATGACGTCTCGAGGTTGTTAAAAATAACAATCATGTCAGGAGTGGGATTTGAACCCACGCCTCCAGAGGAGACTGCGACCTTAACGCAGCGCCTTAGACCGCTCGGCCATCCTGACTACATAGTCTCATCAAGCGTCAGAATTATGAAAAGTATCATTATTCATAGTAGAGTGAAAATTATTTTGAGAAAAACAAGTTGCACACACGCAGCAGACCCAAATGACTAATTATGAAAAGAAGACGTCATGCAGAGCACGACACTTGCAAAATCCACCCCCACCGCCCCAAAAAAGGTTGCCATTGATCCATCAAATTGTCCATTTCATCAAGATTAAAATTGACGATCTTGATCAAAGGTCGGATGAAAAGGATGTGAATTGCTGATTTTTTCAGATGAAAATTGATGATTTTAGAGGTTTGACCTTGAGTTAACCTTTGACCTTTTGACATCAAAAATAGTTGGTTTTCAAATTTAGTGACTCAATGTGCAAATGTTCTTCAATTTCCTCAAAGTCTTTGGGATGAACGATGACGTGTCGAGGTTGTTAAAAAGTAACAATCATGTCAGGAGTGGGATTTGACACCCACGCCTCCAGGAGAGACTGTGACCTTGAACGCAGAGCCTTGGACTGCTCAGCCATCCTGACTTTTTAGTTTCATGAAATGTCAGAATTATGGAAAGTATAATTATTCATAGTAGAGTGAAAATTATTTTGAGAAAAACAAGTTACACACCCGCAGCAGACCCAAACGACTAATTATAAAAAGAAGACGTCATGCAGAGCACGACACTTGCAAAATCCACCCCCACCGCCCCAAAAAAGGTTGCCATTGATCCATCAAATTGTCCATTTCATCAAGATTAAAATTGACGATCTTGATCAAAGGTCGGATGAAAAGGATGTGAATTGCTGATTTTTTCAGATGAAAATTGATGATTTTAGAGGTTTGACCTTGAGTTAACCTTTGACCTTTTGACCTCAAAAATAGTTGGTTTTCAAATTTAGTGACTCAAAGTGCAAATGTTCTTCAATTTCCTCAAAGTCTTTGGGATTAACGATGACGTGTCGAGGTTGTTAAGAATAACAATCATGTCAGGAGTGGGATTTGAACCCACGCCTCCAGGGGAGATTGCGACCTTGAACGCAGAGCCTTGGACTGCTCAGCCATCCTGACTTTTTAGTTTCATGAAATGTCAGACTTATGGAAAGTATAATTATTCATAGTAGAGTGAAAATTATTTTGAGAAAAACAAGTTACACACCCGCAGCAGACCCAAACGACTAATTATAAAAAGAAGACGTCATGCAGAGCACGACACTTGCAAAATCCACCCCCACCGCCCCAAAAAAGGTTGCCATTGATCCATCAAATTGTCCATTTCATCAAGATTAAAATTGACGATCTTTATCAAAGCTCGGGTTAACAGGATGTGAAGTGATGATTTTTTCAGATGAAAATTGATGATTTTAGAGGTTTGACCTTGAGTTAACCTTTGACCTTTTGACCTCAAAAATCGTTGGTTTTCAAATTTAGTGACTCAATGTGCAAATGTTCTTCAATTTCCTCAAAGTCTTTGGGATGGACGATGACGTCTCGAGGTTGTTAAAAATAATAATCATATCAGGAGTGGGATTTGAACCGAAGCCGCCAGAAGAGACTGCAGCCTGAACACAGCGCCTTAGACTGCTCAGCCATCCTGACTACATACTCATTAAGCGTCAGAATTATGGAAAGTATAATTATTCATAGTAGAGTGAAAATTATTTTGAGAAAGACAAGTTACACACCCGCAGCAGACCCAAACGACTAATTATAAAAAGAAGACGTCATGCAGAGCACGACACTTGCAAAATCCACCCCTAACGCCCCAAAAAAGGTTGCCATTGATCCATCAAATTGTCCATTTCAGCAAGATTAAAATTGACGATCTTGATCAAAGCTCGGGTTAACAGGATGCGAAGCGATGATTTTTCAGATGAAAATTGATGGTTTCAGAGGTTTGACCTTGAGTTTAGCTTTGGCCTTTTGACCTCAAAAATAGTTGGTTTTTCGATTTAGTGACTCAATGCGCAAATGTTCTTCCATTTCCTCAAAGTTTTTGGGATGAACGATGACGTCTCCAGGTTGTTAAAAATAATAATCATGTCAGGAGTGGGATTCAAACAAACGTCTCCAGAGGAGACTGCGACCTGAACGCAGCACCTGGGACCACTCGGCCATCCTGACTTCTTATTTCATGGGATGTCAGAATTATGGAAAGTATAATTATTCATAGTAGAGTGAAAATTATTTTGAGAAAAATAAGTTACACACCCGCAGCAGACCCAAACGACTAATTATAAAAAGCAGACGTCATGCAGAGCACGACACTTGCAAAATACACCCCCACCGCCCCAAAAAAGGTTGCCATTGATCCATCAAATTGTCCATTTCATCAAGATTAAAATTGACGATCTTGATCAAAGCTCAGGTTAACCGGATGTAAAGTGACGATTTTTCAGATGAAAATTGATGATTTTAGAGGTTTGACCTTGAGTTTACCTATGACCATTTGACCTCAAAAATAGTTGGTTTTCCAATTTAGTGACTCAATGTGCAAATGTTCTTCAATTTCCTCAAGGACTTTGGGATGAAAGATGACGTCTTGAGGTTGTTAAAAATAGCAATCATGTCAGGAGTGGGATTCGAACCCACGCCTCCAGAGGAGACTGTGACCTGAACGCAGCGCCTTGGACTGCTCGGCCATCCTGACCTCTTTGTTGCATGAAACGTCAGAATTATGGAAAGTATAATTATTCATTGTAGAGTGAAAATTATTTTGAGAAAAACAAGTTACACACCCGCAGCAGACCCAAACGACTAATTATAAAAAGAAGACGTCATGCAGAGCACGACACTTGCAAAATCCACCCCCACCGCCCCAAAAAAGGTTGCCATTGATCCATCAAATTGTCCATTTCATCAAGATTAAAATTGACGATCTTGATCAAAGCTCGGATTAATAGGATGTGAAGCGATGATTTTTTCAGATGAAAATTGATGATTTTAGAGGTTTGACCTTGAGTTAACCTTTGACCTTTTGACCTCAAAACGAGTTGGTTTTCAAATTTAGTGACTCAATGTGCAAATGTTCTTCAATTTCCTCAAAGTCTTTGGGATGAACGATGACGTCTCGAGGTTGTTAAAAATAACAATCATGTCAGGAGTGGGATTTGAACCCACGCCTCCAGAGGAGACTGCGACCTTAACGCAGCGCCTTAGACCGCTCGGCCATCCTGACTACATAGTCTCATCAAGCGTCAGAATTATGAAAAGTATCATTATTCATAGTAGAGTGAAAATTATTTTGAGAAAAACAAGTTGCACACACGCAGCAGACCCAAATGACTAATTATGAAAAGAAGACGTCATGCAGAGCACGACACTTGCAAAATCCACCCCCACCGCCCCAAAAAAGGATGCCATTGATCCATCAAATTGTCCATTTCATCAAGATTAAAATTGACGATCTTGATCAAAGGTCGGATGAAAAGGATGTGAATTGCTGATTTTTTCAGATGAAAATTGATGATTTTAGAGGTTTGACCTTGAGTTAACCTTTGACCTTTTGACCTCAAAAATAGTTGGTTTTCAAATTTAGTGACTCAATGTGCAAATGTTCTTCAATTTCCTCAAAGTCTTTGGGATGAACGATGACGTGTCGAGGTTGTTAAAAAGTAACAATCATGTCAGGAGTGGGATTTGACACCCACGCCTCCAGGAGAGACTGTGACCTTGAACGCAGAGCCTTGGACTGCTCAGCCATCCTGACTTTTTAGTTTCATGAAATGTCAGAATTATGGAAAGTATAATTATTCATAGTAGAGTGAAAATTATTTTGAGAAAAACAAGTTACACACCCGCAGCAGACCCAAACGACTAATTATAAAAAGAAGACGTCATGCAGAGCACGACACTTGCAAAATCCACCCCCACCGCCCCAAAAAAGGTTGCCATTGATCCATCAAATTGTCCATTTCATCAAGATTAAAATTGACGATCTTGATCAAAGGTCGGATGAAAAGGATGTGAATTGCTGATTTTTTCAGATGAAAATTGATGATTTTAGAGGTTTGACCTTGAGTTAACCTTTGACCTTTTGACCTCAAAAATAGTTGGTTTTCAAATTTAGTGACTCAAAGTGCAAATGTTCTTCAATTTCCTCAAAGTCTTTGGGATTAACGATGATGTGTCGAGGTTGTTAAGAATAACAATCATGTCAGGAGTGGGATTTGAACCCACGCCTCCAGGGGAGATTGCGACCTTGAACGCAGAGCCTTGGACTGCTCAGCCATCCTGACTTTTTAGTTTCATGAAATGTCAGACTTATGGAAAGTATAATTATTCATAGTAGAGTGAAAATTATTTTGAGAAAAACAAGTTACACACCCGCAGCAGACCCAAACGACTAATTATAAAAAGAAGACGTCATGCAGAGCACGACACTTGCAAAATCCACCCCCACCGCCCCAAAAAAGGTTGCCATTGATCCATCAAATTGTCCATTTCATCAAGATTAAAATTGACGATCTTTATCAAAGCTCGGGTTAACAGGATGTGAAGTGATGATTTTTTCAGATGAAAATTGATGATTTTAGAGGTTTGACCTTGAGTTAACCTTTGACCTTTTGACCTCAAAAATCGTTGGTTTTCAAATTTAGTGACTCAATGTGCAAATGTTCTTCAATTTCCTCAAAGTCTTTGGGATGGACGATGACGTCTCGAGGTTGTTAAAAATAATAATCATGTCAGGAGTGGGATTTGAACCCACGCCTCCAGAGGAGACTGTGACCTTAACGCAGCGCCTTAGACCGCTCGGCCATCCTGACTACATAGTCTCATTAAGCGTCAGAATTATGGAAAGTATCATTATTCATAGTAGAGTGAAAATTATTTTGAGAAAGACAAGTTACACACCCGCAGCAGACCCAAACGACTAATTTTAAAAAGAAGACACCATGCAGAGCACGACACTTACAAAGTACACCCCACCACCCCAAAAAAGGTTGCCATTGATCCATGAAATTGTCCATTTCATCAATATTAAAATTGACGATCTTGATCAAAGCTCGGGTTAACAGGATGTGAAGTGACGATTTTTCAGATGAAAATTGATGATCTCAGAGGTTTGACCTTGAGTTTAGCTTTGGCCTTTTGACCTCAAAAATAGTTGGTTTTTCGATTTAGTGACTCAATGCGCAAATGTTCTTCCATTTCCTCAAAGTTTTTGGGATGAACGATGACGTCTCGAGGTTGGTAAAAATAACAATCATGTCAGGAGTGGGATTTGAACCCACGCCTCCAGGAGAGACTGTGACCTTGAACGCAGAGCCTTGGACTGCTCAGCCATCCTGACTTTTTAGTTCCATGAAATGTCAGAATTATGGAAAGTATAATTATTCATAGTAGAGTGAAAATTATTTTGAGAAAAACAAGTTACACACCCGCAGCAGACCCAAACGACTAATTATAAAAAGAAGTCGTCATGCAGAGCACGACACTTGCAAAATCCACCCCCACCGCCCCAAAAAAGGTTGCCATTGATCCATCAAATTGTCCATTTCATCAAGATTAAAATTGACGATCTTGATCAAAGGTCGGATGAAAAGGATGTGAACTGCTGATTTTTTCAGATGAAAATTGATGATTTTAGAGGTTTGACCTTGAGTTAACCTTTGACCTTTTGACCTCAAAAATAGTTGGTTTTCAAATTTAGTGACTCAATGTGCAAATGTTCTTCAATTTCCTCAAAGTCTTTGGGATGAACGATGACGTGTCGAGGTTGTTAAAAATAACAATCATGTCAGGAGTGGGATTTGAACCCACGCCTCCAGGGGAGACTGTGACCTTGAACGCAGCACCTTGGACCGCTCGGCCATCCTGACTTCTTAGTCTCATGGAATGTCAGAATTATGGAAAGTATAATTATTCATAGTAGAGTGAAAATTATTTTGAGAAAAACAAGTTACACACCCGCAGCAGACCCAAACGACTATTTATAAAAAGCAGACGTCATGCAGAGCACGACACTTGCAAAATACACCCCCACCGCCCCAAAAAAGGTTGCCATTGATCCATCAAATTGTCCATTTCATCAAGATTAAAGTTGACGATCTTGATCAAAGCTCAGGTTAACCGGATGTAAAGTGACGATTTTTCAGATGAAAATTGATGATTTTAGAGGTTTGACCTTGAGTTAACCTTTGACCTTTTGACCTCAAAACGAGTTGGTTTTCAAATTTAGTGACTCATTGCGCAAATGTTCTTCAATTTCCTCAAAGTCTTTGGGATGAACGATGACGTCTCGAGGTTGTTAAAAATAATAATCATGTCAGGAGTGGGATTCAAACAAACGTCTCCAGAGGAGACTGCGACCTGAACGCAGCACCTTGGACCACTCGGCCATCCTGACTTCTTAGTCTCATGGAATGTCAGAATTATGGAAAGTATAATTATTCATAGTAGAGTGAAAATTATTTTGAGAAAAACAAGTTACACACCCGCAGCAGACCCAAACGACTAATTATAAAAAGCAGACGTCATGCAGAGCACGACACTTGCAAAATACACCCCCACCGCCCCAAAAAAGGTTGCCATTGATCCATCAAATTGTCCATTTCATCAAGATTAAAGTTGACGATCTTGATCAAAGCTCAGGTTAACCGGATGTAAAGTGACGATTTTTCAGATGAAAATTGATGATTTTAGAGGTTTGACCTTGAGTTTACCTATGACCATTTGACCTCAAAAATAGTTGGTTTTCCAATTTAGTGACTCAATGTGCAAATGTTCTTCAATTTCCTCAAGGACTTTGGGATGAACGATGACGTCTTGAGGTTGTTAAAAATAACAATCATGTCAGGAGTGGGATTCAAACCCACGCCTCCAGAGGAAGACTGCGACCTGAATGCAGCGCCTTGGACTGCTCGGCCATCCTGACTTCTTTGTTGCATGAAACGTCAGAATTATGGAAAGTATAATTATTCATTGTAGAGTGAAAATTATTTTGAGAAAAACAAGTTACACACCCGCAGCAGACCCAAACGACTAATTATAAAAAGAAGACGTCATGCAGAGCACGACACTTGCAAAATCCACCCCCACCGCCCCAAAAAAGGTTGCCATTGATCCATCAAATTGTCCATTTCATCAAGATTAAAATTGACGATCTTGATCAAAGCTCGGATTAATAGGATGTGAAGCGATGATTTTTTCAGATGAAAATTGATGATTTTCGAGGTTTGACCTTGAGTTAACATTTGACCTTTTGACCTCAAAACGAGTTGGTTTTCAAATTTAGTGACTCAATGTGCAAATGTTCTTCAATTTCCTCAAAGTCTTTGGGATGAACGATGACGTCTCGAGGTTGTTAAAAATAACAATCATGTCAGGAGTGGGATTTGAACCCACGCCTCCAGAGGAGACTGCGACCTTAACGCAGCGCCTTAGACCGCTCGGCCATCCTGACTACATAGTCTCATTAAGCGTCAGAATTATGGAAAGTATCATTATTCATAGTAGAGTGAAAATTATTTTGAGAAAAACAAGTTGCACACACGCAGCAGACCCAAATGACTAATTATGAAAAGAAGACGTCATGCAGAGCACGACACTTGCAAAATCCACCCCCACCGCCCCAAAAAAGGTTGCCATTGATCCATCAAATTGTCCATTTCATCAAGATTAAAATTGACGATCTTGATCAAAGGTCGGATGAAAAGGATGTGAATTGCTGATTTTTTCAGATGAAAATTGATGATTTTAGAGGTTTGACCTTGAGTTAACCTTTGACCTTTTGACCTCAAAAATAGTTGGTTTTCAAATTTAGTGACTCAATGTGCAAATGTTCTTCAATTTCCTCAAAGTCTTTGGGATGAACGATGACGTGTCGAGGTTGTTAAAAATAACAATCATGTCAGGAGTGGGATTTGAACCCACGCCTCCAGGAGAGACTGTGACCTTGAACGCAGAGCCTTGGACTGCTCAGCCATCCTGACTTTTTAGTTTCATGAAATGTCAGAATTATGGAAAGTATAATTATTCATAGTAGAGTGAAAATTATTTTGAGAAAAACAAGTTACACACCCGCAGCAGACCCAAACGACTAATTATAAAAAGAAGACGTCATGCAGAGCACGACACTTGCAAAATCCACCCCCACCGCCCCCAAAAAAGGTTGCCATTGATCCATCAAATTGTCCATTTCATCAAGATTAAAATTGACGATCTTTATCAAAGCTCGGGTTAACAGGATGTGAAGTGATGATTTTTTCAGATGAAAATTGATGATTTTAGAGGTTTGACCTTGAGTTAACCTTTGACCTTTTGATCTCAAAAATAGTTGGTTTTCAAATTTAGTGACTCAATGTGCAAATGTTCTTCAATTTCCTCAAAGTGTTTGGGATGAACGATGACGTCTCGAGGTTGTTAAAAATAATAATCATGTCAGGAGTGGGATTTGAACCCACGCCTCCAGAGGAGACTGCGACCTTAACGCAGCGCCTTAGACCGCTCGGCCATCCTGACTACATAGTCTCATTACGCGTCAGAATTATGGAAAGTATCATTATTCATAGTGGAGTGAAAATTATTTTGAGAAAGACAAGTTACACACCCGCAGCAGACCCAAACGACTAATTTTAAAAAGAAGACACCATGCAGAGCACGACACTGACAAAGTACACCCCACCACCCCAAAAAAGGTTGCCATTGATCCATCAAATTGTCCATTTCATCAATATTAAAATTGACGATCTTGATCAAAGCTCGGGTTAACAGGATGTGAAGTGACGAGTTTTCAGATGAAAATTGATGATCTCAGAGGTTTAGACCTTGAGTTTAGCTTTGGCCTTTTGACCTCAAAAATAGTTGGTTTTTCGATTTAGTGACTCAATGCGCAAATGTTCTTCCATTTCCTCAAAGTTTTTGGGATGAACGATGACGTCTCGAGGTTGTTAAAAATAACAACCATGTCAGGAGTGGGATTTGAACCCATGCCTCCAGGGGAGACTGTGACCTTGAGCGCAGCACCTTGGACCGCTCGGCCATCCTGACTTCTTAGTCTCATGGAATGTCAGAATTATGGAAAGTATAATTATTCATAGTAGAGTGAAAATTATTTTGAGAAAAACAAGTTACACACCCGCAGCAGACCCAAACGACTAATTATAAAAAGCAGACGTCATGCAGAACACGACACTTGCAAAATACACCCCCACCACCCCAAAAAAGGTTGCCATTGATCCATCAAATTGTCCATTTCATCAAGATTAAAGTTGACGATCTTGATCAAAGCTCAGGTTAACCGGATGTAAAGTGACGATTTTTCAGATGAAAATTGATGATTTTAGAGGTTTGACCTTGAGTTTACCTATGACCGTTTGACCTCAAAAATAGTTGGTTTTCCAATTTAGTGACTCAATGTGCAAATGTTCTTCAATTTCCGCAAGGACTTTGGGATGAACGATGACGTCTCGAGGTTGTTAAAAATAACAATCATATCAGGAGTGGGATTTGAACCGAAGCCGCCAGAAGAGACTGCAGCCTGAACGCAGCGCCTTAGACCGCTCAGCCATCCTGACTACAAACTCATTAAGCGTCAGAATTTTGGAAAGTATAATTATTCATAGTAGAGTGAAAATTATTTTGAGAAAGACAAGTTACACACCCGCAGCAGACCCAAACGACTAATTATAAAATGAAGACGTCATGCAGAGCACGACACTTGCAAAATCCACCCCCACCGCCCCAAAAAAGGTTGCCATTGATCCATCAAATTGTCCATTTCATCAAGATTAAAATTGACGATCTTGATCAAAGGTCGGATGAAAAGGATGTGAATTGCTGATTTTTTCAGATGAAAATTGATGATTTTAGAGGTTTGACCTTGAGTTAACCTTTGACCTTTTGACCTCAAAAATAGTTGGTTTTCAAATTTAGTGACTCAATGTGCAAATGTTCTTCAATTTCCTCAAAGTCTTTGGGATGAACGATGACGTGTCGAGGTTGTTAAAAATAACAATCATGTCAGGAGTGGGATTTGAACCCACGCCTCCAGGAAAGACTGTGACCTTGAACGCAGAGCCTTGGACTGCTCAGCCATCCTGACTTTTTAGTTTCATGAAATGTCAGAATTATGGAAAGTATAATTATTCATAGTAGAGTGAAAATTATTTTGAGAAAAACAAGTTACACACCCGCAGCAGACCCAAACGACTAATTATAAAAAGAAGACGTCATGCAGAGCACGACACTTGCAAAATCCACCCCCACCGCCCCAAAAAAGGTTGCCATTGATCCATCAAATTGTCCATTTCATCAAGATTAAAATTGACGATCTTGATCAAAGGTCGGATGAAAAGGATGTGAACTGCTGATTTTTTCAGATGAAAATTGATGATTTTAGAGGTTTGACCTTGAGTTAACCTTTGACCTTTTGACCTCAAAAATAGTTGGTTTTCAAATTTAGTGACTCAATGTGCAAATGTTCTTCAATTTCCTCAAAGTCTTTGGGATGAACGATGACGTGTCGAGGTTGTTAAAAATAACAATCATGTCAGGAGTGGGATTCGAACCCACACCTCCAGAGGAGACTGCGACCTGAACGCAGCGCCTTGGACCACTCGGCCATCCTGACCTCTTTGTCGCATGAAACGTCAGAATTATGGAAAGTATAATTATTCATTGTAGAGTGAAAATTATTTTGAGAAAAACAAGTTACACACCCGCAGCAGACCCAAACGACTAATTATAAAAAGAAGACGTCATGCAGAGCACGACACTTGCAAAATCCACCCCCACCGCCCCAAAAAAGGTTGCCATTGATCCATCAAATTGTCCATTTCATCAAGATTAAAATTGACGATCTTGATCAAAGCTCGGATTGATAGGATGTGAAGCGATGATTTTTTCAGATGAAAATTGATGATTTTAGAGGTTTGACCTTGAGTTAACATTTGACCTTTTGACCTCAAAACGAGTTGGTTTTCAAATTTAGTGACTCAATGTGCAAATGTTCTTCAATTTCCTCAAAGTCTTTGGGATGAACGATGACGTCTCGAGGTTGTTAAAAATAACAATAATGTCAGGAGTGGGATTTGAACCCACGCCTCCAGAGGAGACTGCGACCTTAATGCAGCGCCTTAGACTGCTTGGCCATCCTGACTACATAGTTTCATTAAGCGTCAGAATTATGGAAAGTATCATTATTCATAGTAGAGTGAAAATTATTTTGAGAAAAACAAGTTGCACACACGCAGCAGACCCAAATGACTAATTATGAAAAGAAGACGTCATGCAGAGCACGACACTTGCAAAATCCACCCCCACCACCCCAAAAAAGGTTGCCATTGATCCATCAAATTGTCCATTTCATCAAGATTAAAATTGACGATCTTGATCAAAGCTCGGATTGATAGGATGTGAAGCGATGATTTTTTCAGATGAAAATTGATGATTTTAGAGGTTTGACCTTGAGTTAACATTTGACCTTTTGACCTCAAAACGAGTTGGTTTTCAAATTTAGTGACTCAATGTGCAAATGTTCTTCAATTTCCTCAAAGTCTTTGGGATGAACGATGACGTCTCGAGGTTGTTAAAAATAATAATCATGTCAGGAGTGGGATTCAAACAAACGTCTCCAGAGGAGACTGCGACCTGAACACAGCACCTTGGACCACTCGGCCATCCTGACTTCTTAGTCTCATGGAATGTCAGAATTATGGAAAGTATAATTATTCATAGTAGAGTGAAAATTATTTTGAGAAAAACAAGTTACACACCCGCAGCAGACCCAAACGACTAATTATAAAAAGCAGACGTCATGCAGAGCACGACACTTGCAAAATACACCCCCACCGCCCCAAAAAAGGTTGCCATTGATCCATCAAATTGTCCATTTCATCAAGATTAAAGTTGACGATCTTGATCAAAGCTCAGGTTAACCGGATGTAAAGTGACGATTTTTCAGATGAAAATTGATGATTTTAGAGGTTTGACCTTGAGTTTACCTATGACCGTTTGACCTCAAAAATAGTTGGTTTTCCAATTTAGTGACTCAATGTGCAAATGTTCTTCAATTTCCTCAAGGACTTTGGGATGAACGATGACGTCTCGAGGTTGTTAAAAATAACAATCATGTCAGGAGTGGGATTCGAACCCACGCCTCCAGAGGAGACTGCGACCTGATCGCAGCGCCTTGGACTGCTCGGCCATCCTGACCTCTTTGTTGCATGAAACGTCAGAATTATGGAAAGTATAATTATTCATTGTAGAGTGAAAATTATTTTGAGAAAAACAAGTTACACACCCGCAGCAGACCCAAACGACTAATTATAAAAAGAAGACGTCATGCAGAGCACGACACTTGCAAAATCCACCCCCACCGCTCCAAAAAAGGTTGCCATTGATCCATCAAATTGTCCATTTCATCAAGATTAAAATTGACGATCTTGATCAAAGCTCGGATTAATAGGATGTGAAGCGATGATTTTTTCAGATGAAAATTGATGATTTTAGAGGTTTGAACTTGAGTTAACCTTTGACCTTTTGACCTCAAAACGAGTTGGTTTTCAAATTTAGTGACTCATTGTGCAAATGTTCTTCAATTTCCTCAAAGTCTTTGGGATGAACGATGACGTCTCGAAGTTGTTAAAAATAATAATCATATCAGGAGTGGGATTTGAACCGAAGCCGCCAGAAGAGACTGCAGCCTGAACGCAGCGCCTTAGACCGCTCAGCCATCCTGACTACAAACTCATTAAGCGTCAGAATTTTGGAAAGTATAATTATTCATAGTAGAGTGAAAATTATTTTGAGAAAGACAAGTTACACACCCGCAGCAGACCCAAACGACTAATTATAAAAAGAAGACGTCATGCAGAGCACGACACTTGCAAAATCCACCCCCACCGCCCCAAAAAAGGTTGCCATTGATCCATCAAATTGTCCATTTCATCAAGATTAAAATTGACGATCTTGATCAAAGGTCGGATGAAAAGGATGTGAATTGCTGATTTTTTCAGATGAAAATTGATGATTTTAGAGGTTTGACCTTGAGTTAACCTTTGACCTTTTGACCTCAAAAATAGTTGGTTTTCAAATTTAGTGACTCAATGTGCAAATGTTCTTCAATTTCCTCAAAGTCTTTGGGATGAACGATGACGTGTCGAGGTTGTTAAAAATAACAATCATGTCAGGAGTGGGATTTGAACCCACGCCTCCAGGAAAGACTGTGATGTTGAACGCAGAGCCTTGGACTGCTCAGCCATCCTGACTTTTTAGTTTCATGAAATGTCAGAATTATGGAAAGTATAATTATTCATAGTAGAGTGAAAATTATTTTGAGAAAAACAAGTTACACACCCGCAGCAGACCCAAACGACTAATTATAAAAAGAAGACGTCATGCAGAGCACGACACTTGCAAAATCCACCCCCACCGCCCCAAAAAAGGTTGCCATTGATCCATCAAATTGTCCATTTCATCAAGATTAAAATTGACGATCTTGATCAAAGGTCGGATGAAAAGGATGTGAACTGCTGATTTTTTCAGATGAAAATTGATGATTTTAGAGGTTTGACCTTGAGTTAACCTTTGACCTTTTGACCTCAAAAATAGTTGGTTTTCAAATTTAGTGACTCAATGTGCAAATGTTCTTCAATTTCCTCAAAGTCTTTGGGATGAACGATGACGTGTCGAGGTTGTTAAAAATAACAATCATGTCAGGAGTGGGATTCGAACCCACACCTCCAGAGGAGACTGCGACCTGAACGCAGCGCCTTGGACCACTCGGCCATCCTGACCTCTTTGTCGCATGAAACGTCAGAATTATGGAAAGTATAATTATTCATTGTGGAGTGAAAATTATTTTGAGAAAAACAAGTTACACACCCGCAGCAGACCCAAACGACTAATTATAAAAAGAAGACGTCATGCAGAGCACGACACTTGCAAAATACACCCCCACCGCCCCAAAAAAGGTTGCCATTGATCCATCAAATTGTCCATTTCATCAAGATTAAAATTGACGATCTTGATCAAAGCTCGGATTAATAGGATGTGAAGCGATGATTTTTTCAGATGAAAATTGATGATTTTAGAGGTTTGACCTTGAGTTAACCTTTGACCTTTTGACCTCAAAACGAGTTGGTTTTCAAATTTAGTGACTCATTGCGCAAATGTTCTTCAATTTCCTCAAAGTCTTTGGGATGAACGATGACGTCTCGAGGTTGTTAAAAGTAATAATCATGTCAGGAGTGGGATTCAAACAAACGTCTCCAGAGGAGACTGTGACCTGAACGCAGCACCTTGGACCACTCGGCCATCCTGACTTCTTAGTCTCATGGAATGTCAGAATTATGGAAAGTATAATTATTCAGAGTAGAGTGAAAATTATTTTGAGAAAAACAAGTTACACACCCGCAGCAGACCCAAACGACTAATTATAAAAAGCAGACGTCATGCAGAGCACGACACTTGCAAAATACACCCCCACCGCCCCAAAAAAGGTTGCCATTGATCCATCAAATTGTCCATTTCATCAAGATTAAAGTTGACGATCTTGATCAAAGCTCAGGTTAACCGGATGTAAAGTGACGATTTTTCAGATGAAAATTGATGATTTTAGAGGTTTGACCTTGAGTTTACCTATGACCATTTGACCTCAAAAATAGTTGGTTTTCCAATTTAGTGACTCAATGTGCAAATGTTCTTCAATTTCCTCAAGGACTTTGGGATGAACGATGACGTCTTGAGGTTGTTAAAAACAACAATCATGTCAGGAGTGGGATTCGAACCCACGCCTCCAGAGGAGAACTGTGACCTGAACGCAGCGCCTTGGACCGCTCGGCCATCCTGACTTCTTTATTGCATGAAACGTCAGAATTATGGAAAGTATAATTATTCATTGTAGAGTGAAAATTATTTTGAGAAAAACAAGTTACACACCCGCAGCAGACCCAAACGACTAATTATAAAAAGAAGACGTCATGCAGAGCACGACACTTGCAAAATCCACCCCCACCGCCCCAAAAAAGGTTGCCATTGATCCATCAAATTGTCCATTTCATCAAGATTAAAATTGACGATCTTGATCAAAGCTCGGATTAATAGGATGTGAAGCGATGATTTTTTCAGATGAAAATTGATGATTTTAGAGGTTTGACCTTGAGTTAACCTTTGACCTTTTGACCTCAAAACGAGTTGGTTTTCAAATTTAGTGACTCATTGCGCAAATGTTCTTCAATTTCCTCAAAGTCTTTGGGATGAACGATGACGTCTCGAGGTTGTTAAAAATAATAATCATGTCAGGAGTGGGATTCAAACAAACGTCTCCAGAGGAGACTGCGACCTGAACGCAGCACATTGGACCACTCGGCCATCCTGACTTCTTAGTCGCATGGAATGTCAGAATTATGGAAAGTATAATTATTCATAGTAGATTGAAAATTATTTTGAGAAAAACAAGTTACACACCCGCAGCAGACCCAAACGACTAATTATAAAAAGCAGACGTCATGCAGAGCATGACACTTGCAAAATACACCCCCACCGCCCCAAAAAAGGTTGCCATTGATCCATCAAATTGTCCATTTCATCAAGATTAAAGTTGACGATCTTGATCAAAGCTCAGGTTAACCGGATGTAAAGTGACGATTTTTCAGATGAAAATTGATGATTTTAGAGGTTTGACCTTGAGTTTACCTATGACCATTTGGCCTCAAAAATAGTTGGTTTTCCAATTTAGTGACTCAATGTGCAAATGTTCTTCAATTTCCTCAAGGACTTTGGGATGAACGATGACGTCTTGAGGTTCTTAAAAATAACGATCATGTCAGGAGTGGGATTCGAACCCATGCCTCCAGAGGAGAATCTGCGACCTGAACGCAGCACCTTGGACCGCTCGGCCATCCTGACTTCTTTGTTGCATGAAACGTCAGAATTATGGAAAGTATAATTATTCATTGTAGAGTGAAAATTATTTTGAGAAAAACAAGTTACACACCCGCAGCAGACCCAAACGACTAATTATAAAAAGAAGACGTCATGCAGAGCACGACACTTGCAAAATCCACCCCCACCGCCCCAAAAAAGGTTGCCATTGATCCATCAAATTGTCCATTTCATCAAGATTAAAATTGACGATCTTGATCAAAGCTCGGATTAATAGGATGTGAAGCGATGATTTTTTCAGATGAAAATTGATGATTTTAGAGGTTTGACCTTGAGTTAACCTTTGACCTTTTGACGTCAAAACGAGTTGGTTTTCAAATTTAGTGACTCAATGTGCAAATGTTCTTCAATTTGCTCAAAGTCTTTGGGATGAACGATGACGTGTCGAGGTTGTTAAAAATAACAATCATGTCAGGAGTGGGATTTGAACCCACGCCTCCAGGAGAGACTGTGACCTTGAACGCAGAGCCTTGGACTGCTCAGCCATCCTGACTTTTTAGTTTCATGAAATGTCAGAATTATGGAAAGTATAATTATTCATAGTAGAGTGAAAATTATTTTGAGAAAAACAAGTTACACACCCGCAGCAGACCCAAACGACTAATTATAAAAAGAAGACGTCATGCAGAGCACGACACTTGCAAAATCCACCCCCACCGCCCCAAAAAAGGTTGCCATTGATCCATCAAATTGTCCATTTCATCAAGATTAAAATTGACGATCTTGATCAAAGGTCGGATGAAAAGGATGTGAACTGCTGATTTTTTCAGATGAAAATTGATGATTTTAGAGGTTTGACCTTGAGTTAACCTTTGACCTTTTGACCTCAAAAATAGTTGGTTTTCAAATTTAGTGACTCAATGTGCAAATGTTCTTCAATTTCCTCAAGGACTTTGGGATGAACGATGACGTCTCGAGGTTGTTAAAAATAGCAATCATGTCAGGAGTGGGATTCGAACCCACGCCTCCAGGGGAGACTGTGACCTTGAACGCAGCACCTTGGACCGCTCGGCCATCCTGACTTCTTAGTCTCATGGAATGTCAGAATTATGGAAAGTATAATTATTCATAGTAGAGTGAAAATTATTTTGAGAAAAACAAGTTACACACCCGCAGCAGACCCAAACGACTAATTATAAAAAGCAGACGTCATGGAGAGCACGACACTTGCAAAATACACCCCCACCGCCCCAAAAAAGGTTGCCATTGATCCATCAAATTGTCCATTTCATCAAGATTAATGTTGACGATCTTGATCAAAGCTCAGGTTAACCGGATGTAAAGTGACGATTTTTCAGATGAAAATTGATGATTTTAGAGGTTTGACCTTGAGTTTACCTATGACCGTTTGACCTCAAAAATAGTTGGTTTTCCAATTTAGTGACTCAATGTGCAAATGTTCTTCAATTTCCTCAAGGACTTTGGGATGAACGATGACGTCTCGAGGTTGTTAAAAATAGCAATCATGTCAGGAGTGGGATTCGAACCCACGCCTCCAGAGGAGACTGCGACCTGAACGCAGCGCCTTGGACCACTCGGCCATCCTGACCTCTTTGTCGCATGAAACGTCAGAATTATGGAAAGTATAATTATTCATTGTAGAGTGAAAATTATTTTGAGAAAAACAAGTTACACACCCGCAGCAGACCCAAACGACTAATTATAAAAAGCAGACGTCATGCAGAGCACGACACTTGCAAAATACACCCCCACCGCCCCAAAAAAGGTTGCCATTGATCCATCAAATTGTCCATTTCATCAAGATTAAAGTTGACGATCTTGATCAAAGCTCAGGTTAACCGGATGTAAAGTGACGATTTTTCAGATGAAAATTGATGATTTTAGAGGTTCGACCTTGAGTTTACCTATGACCATTTGACCTCAAAAATAGTTGGTTTTCCAATTTAGTGACTCAATGTGCAAATGTTCTTCAATTTCCTCAAGGACTTTGGGATGAACGATGACGTCTTGAGGTTGTTAAAAATAACAATCATGTCAGGAGTGGGATTCGAACCCACGCCTCCAGAGGAGAACTGCGACCTGAACGCAGCGCCTTGTACCGCTCAGCCATCCTGACCTCTTTGTTGCATGAAACGTCAGAATTATGGAAAGTATAATTATTCATTGTAGAGTGAAAATTATTTTGAGAAAAACAAGTTACACACCCACAGCAGACCCAAACGACTAATTATAAAAAGAAGACGTCATGCAGAGCACGACACTTGCAAAATCCACCCCCACCGCCCCAAAAAAGGTTGCCATTGATCCATCAAATTGTCCATTTCATCAAGATTAAAATTGACGATCTTGATCAAAGCTCGGATTAATAGGATGTGAAGCGATGATTTTTTCAGATGAAAATTGATGATTTTAGAGGTTTGACCTTGAGTTAACCTTTGACCTTTTGACCTCAAAACGAGTTGGTTTTCAAATTTAGTGACTCAATGTGCAAATGTTCTTCAATTTCCTCAAAGTCTTTGGGATGAACGATGACGTCTCGAGGTTGTTAAAAATAACAATCATGTCAGGAGTGGGATTTGAACCCACGCCTCCAGAGGAGACTGCAACCTTAACGCAGCGCCTTAGACCGCTCGGCCATCCTGACTACAAAGTCTCATTAAGCGTCAGAATTATGGAAAGTATCATTATTCATAGTAGAGTGAAAATTATTTTGAGAAAAACAAGTTGCACACACGCAGCAGACCCAAATGACGAATTATGAAAAGAAGACGTCATGCAGAGCACGACACTTGCAAAATCCACCCCCACCGCCCCAAAAAAGGTTGCCATTGATCCATCAAATTGTCCATTTCATCAAGATTAAAAATGACGATCTTGATCAAAGGTCGGATGAAAAGGATGTGAATTGCTGATTTTTTCAGATGAAAATTGATGATTTTAGAGGTTTGACCTTGAGTTAACCTTTGACCTTTTGACCTCAAAAATAGTTGGTTTTCAAATTTAGTGACTCAATGTGCAAATGTTCTTCAATTTCCTCAAAGTCTTTGGGATGAACGATGACGTGTCGAGGTTGTTAAAAATAACAATCATTTCAGGAGTGGGATTTGAACCCACGCCTCCAGGGGAGACTGTGACCTTGAACGCAGAGCCTTGGACTGCTCAGCCATCCTGACTTTTTAGTTTCATGAAATGTCAGAATTATGGAAAGTATAATTATTCATAGTAGAGTGAAAATTATTTTGAGAAAAACAAGTTACACACCCGCAGCAGACCCAAACGACTAATTATAAAAAGAAGACGTCATGCAGAGCACGACACTTGCAAAATCCACCCCCACCGCCCCAAAAAAGGTTGCCATTGATCCATCAAATTGTCCATTTCATCAAGATTAAAATTGACGATCTTGATCAAAGGTCGGATGAAAAGGATGTGAACTGCTGATTTTTTCAGATGAAAATTGATGATTTTAGAGGTTTGACCTTGAGTTAACCTTTGACCTTTTGACCTCAAAAATAGTTGGTTTTCAAATTTAGTGACTCAATGTGCAAATGTTCTTCAATTTCCTCAAAGTCTTTGGGATGAACGATGACGTGTCGAGGTTGTTAAAAATAACAATCATGTCAGGAGTGGGATTTGAACCCACGCCTCCAGGGGAGACTGTGACCTTGAACGCAGCACCTTGAACTGCTCGGCCATCCTGACTTCTTAGTCTCATGGAATGTCAGAATTATGGAAAGTATAATTATTCATAGTAGAGTGAAAATTATTTTGAGAAAAACAAGTTACACACCCGCAGCAGACCCAAACGACTATTTATAAAAAGCAGACGTCATGCAGAGCACGACACTTGCAAAATCCACCCCCACCGCCCCAAAAAAGGTTGCCATTGATCCATCAAATTGTCCATTTCATCAAGATTAAAATTGACGATCTTGATCAAAGCTCGGATTAATAGGATGTGAAGCGATGATTTTTTCAGATGAAAATTGATGATTTTAGAGGTTTGACCTTGAGTTAACCTTTGACCTTTTGACCTCAAAACGAGTTGGTTTTCAAATTTAGTGACTCATTGCGCAAATGTTCTTCAATTTCCTCAAAGTCTTTGGGATGAACGATGACGTCTCGAGGTTGTTAAAAATAATAATCATGTCAGGAGTGGGATTCAAACAAATGTCTCCAGAGGAGACTGCGACCTGAACGCAGCACCTTGGACCCCTCGGCCATCCTGAGTTCTTAGTCTCATGGAATGTCAGAATTATGGAAAGTATAATTATTCATAGTAGAGTGAAAATTATTTTGAGAAAAACAAGTTACACACCCGCAGCAGACCCAAACGACTAATTATAAAAAGCAGACGTCATGCAGAGCACGACACTTGCAAAATACACCCCCACCGCCCCAAAAAAGGTTGCCATTGATCCATCAAATTGTCCATTTCATCAAGATTAAAGTTGACGATCTTGATCAAAGGTCGGATTAATAGGATGTGAAGCGATGATTTTTTCAGATGAAAATTGATGATTTTAGAGGTTTGACCTTGAGTTAACCTTTGACCTTTTGACCTCAAAACGAGTTGGTTTTCAAATTTAGTGACTCAATGTGCAAATGTTCTTCAATTTCCTCAAAGTCTTTGGGATGAACGATGACGTCTCGAGGTTGTTAAAAATAACAATCATGTCAGGAGTGGGATTTGAACCCACGCCTCCAGAGGAGAATCTGCGATCTGCGACCCTGCGACCTTAACGCAGCGCCTTAGACCGCTCGGCCATCCTGACTACAAAGTCTCATTAAGCGTCAGAATTATGGAAAGTATCATTATTCATAGTAGAGTGAAAATTATTTTGAGAAAAACAAGTTGCACACACGCAGCAGACCCAAATGACTAATTATGAAAAGAAGACGTCATGCAGAGCACGACACTTGCAAAATCCACCCCCACCGCCCCAAAAAAGGTTGCCATTGATCCATCAAATTGTCCATTTCATCAAGATTAAAATTGACGATCTTGATCAAAGGTCGGATGAAAAGGATGTGAATTGCTGATTTTTTCAGATGAAAATTGATGATTTTAGAGGTTTGACCTTGAGTTAACCTTTGACCTTTTGACCTCAAAAATAGTTGGTTTTCAAATTTAGTGACTCAATGTGCAAATGTTCTTCAATTTCCTCAAAGTCTTTGGGATGAACGATGACGTGTCGAGGTTGTTAAAAATAACAATCATGTCAGGAGTGGGATTTGAACCCACGCCTCCAGGGGAGACTGTGACCTTGAACGCAGAGCCTTGGACTGCTCAGCCATCCTGACTTTTTAGTTTCATGAAATGTCAGAATTATGGAAAGTATAATTATTCATAGTAGAGTGAAAATTATTTTGAGAAAAACAAGTTACACACCCGCAGCAGACCCAAACGACTAATTATAAAAAGAAGACGTCATGCAGAGCACGACACTTGCAAAATCCACCCCCACCGCCCCAAAAAAGGTTGCCATTGATCCATCAAATTGTCCATTTCATCAAGATTAAAATTGACGATCTTGATCAAAGGTCGGATGAAAAGGATGTGAACTGCTGATTTTTTCAGATGAAAATTGATGATTTTAGAGGTTTGACCTTGAGTTAACCTTTGACCTTTTGACCTCAAAAATAGTTGGTTTTCAAATTTAGTGACTCAATGTGCAAATGTTCTTCAATTTCCTCAAAGTCTTTGGGATGAACGATGACGTGTCGAGGTTGTTAAAAATAACAATCATGTCAGGAGTGGGATTCAAACAAACGTCTCCAGAGGAGACTGCGACCTGAACGCAGCACCTTGGACCACTCGGCCATCCTGACTTCTTAGTCTCATGGAATGTCAGAATTATGGAAAGTATAATTACTCATAGTAGAGTGAAAATTATTTTGAGAAAAACAAGTTACACACCCGCAGCAGACCCAAACGACTAATTATAAAAAGCAGACGTCATGCAGAGCACGACACTTGCAAAATCCACCCCCACCGCCCCAAAAAAGGTTGCCATTGATCCATCAAATTGTCCATTTCATCAAGATTAAAGTTGACGATCTTGATCAAAGCTCAGGTTAACCGGATGTAAAGTGACGATTTTTCAGATGAAAATTGATGATTTTAGAGGTTTGACCTTGAGTTTACCTATGACCGTTTGACCTCAAAAATAGTTGGTTTTCCAATTTAGTGACTCAATGTGCAAATGTTCTTCAATTTCCTCAAGGACTTTGGGATGAACGATGACGTCTTGAGGTTGTTAAAAATAACAATCATGTCAGGAGTGGGATTCGAACCCACGCCTCCAGAGGAGACTGCGACCTGAACGCAGCGCCTTGGACCGCTCGGCCATCCTGACTTCTTTGTTGCATGAAACGTCAGAATTATGGAAAGTATAATTATTCATTGTAGAGTGAAAATTATTTTGAGAAAAACAAGTTACACACCCGCAGCAGACCCAAACGACTAATTATAAAAAGAAGACGTCATGCAGAGCACGACACTTGCAAAATCCACCCCCACCACCCCCAAAAAAGGTTGCCATTGATCCATCAAATTGTCCATTTCATCAAGATTAAAATTGACGATCTTTATCAAAGCTCGGGTTAACAGGATGTGAAGTGATGATTTTTCAGATGAAAATTGATGATTTTAGAGGTTTGACCTTGAGTTAACCTTTGACCTTTTGACCTCAAAAATAGTTGGTTTTCAAATTTAGTGACTCAATGTGCAAATGTTCTTCAATTTCCTCAAAGTCTTTGGGATGAACGATGACGTGTCGAGGTTGTTAAAAATAACAATCATGTCAGGAGTGGGATTCAAACAAACGTCTCCAGAGGAGACTGCGACCTGAACGCAGCACCTTGGACCACTCGGCCATCCTGAGTTCTTAGTCTCATGGAATGTCAGAATTATGGAAAGTATAATTATTCATAGTAGAGTGAAAATTATTTTGAGAAAAACAAGTTACACACCCGCAGCAGACCCAAACGACTAATTATAAAAAGCAGACGTCATGCAGAGCACGACACTTGCAAAATACACCCCCACCGCCCCAAAAAAGGTTGCCATTGATCCATCAAATTGTCCATTTCATCAAGATTAAAGTTGACGATCTTGATCAAAGCTCAGGTTAACCGGATGTAAAGTGACGAATTTTCAGATGAAAATTGATGATTTTAGAGGTTTGGCCTTGAGTTTACCTATGACCATTTGACCTCAAAAATAGTTGGTTTTCCAATTTAGTGACTCAATGTGCAAATGTTCTTCAATTTCCTCAAGGACTTTGGGATGAACGATGACGTCTTGAGGTTGTTAAAAACAACAATCATGTCAGGAGTGGGATTCGAACCCACGCCTCCAGAGGAGACTGCGACCTGAACGCAGCGCCTTGGACCCCTCGGCCATCCTGACTTCTTTGTTGCATGAAACGTCAGAATTATGGAAAGTATAATTATTCATTGTAGAGTGAAAATTATTTTGAGAAAAACAAGTTACACACCCGCAGCAGACCCAAACGACTAATTATAAAAAGAAGACGTCATGCAGAGCACGACACTTGCAAAATCCACCCCCACCGCCCCAAAAAAGGTTGCCATTGATCCATCAAATTGTCCATTTCATCAAGATTAAAATTGACGATCTTGATCAAAGGTCGGATGAAAAGGATGTGAATTGCTGATTTTTTCAGATGAAAATTGATGATTTTAGAGGTTTGACCTTGAGTTAACCTTTGACCTTTTGACCTCAAAAATAGTTGGTTTTCAAATTTAGTGACTCAATGTGCAAATGTTCTTCAATTTCCTCAAAGTGTTTGGGATGAACGATGACGTCTCGAGGTTGTTAAAAATAATAATCATGTCAGGAGTGGGATTTGAACCCACGCCTCCAGAGGAGACTGCGACCTTAACGCAGCGCCTTAGACCGCTCGGCCATCCTGACTACATAGTCTCATTAAGCGTCAGAATTATGGAAAGTATCATTATTCATAGTAGAGTGAAAATTATTTTGAGAAAAACAAGTTACACACCCGCAGCAGACCCAAACGACTAATTATAAAAAGCAGACGTCATGCAGAGCACGACACTTGCAAAATACACCCCCACCGCCCCAAAAAAGGTTGCCATTGATCCATCAAATTGTCCATTTCATCAAGATTAAAGTTGACGATCTTGATCAAAGGTCGGATTAATAGGATGTGAAGCGATGATTTTTTCAGATGAAAATTGATGATTTTAGAGGTTTGACCTTGAGTTAACCTTTGACCTTTTGACCTCAAAACGAGTTGGTTTTCAAATTTAGTGACTCAATGTGCAAATGTTCTTCAATTTCCTCAAAGTCTTTGGGATGAACGATGACGTCTCGAGGTTGTTAAAAATAACAATCATGTCAGGAGTGGGATTTGAACCCACGCCTCCAGAGGAGAATCTGCGATCTGCGACCCTGCGACCTTAACGCAGCGCCTTAGACCGCTCGGCCATCCTGACTACAAAGTCTCATTAAGCGTCAGAATTATGGAAAGTATCATTATTCATAGTAGAGTGAAAATTATTTTGAGAAAAACAAGTTGCACACACGCAGCAGACCCAAATGACTAATTATGAAAAGAAGACGTCATGCAGAGCACGACACTTGCAAAATCCACCCCCACCGCCCCAAAAAAGGTTGCCATTGATCCATCAAATTGTCCATTTCATCAAGATTAAAATTGACGATCTTGATCAAAGGTCGGATGAAAAGGATGTGAATTGCTGATTTTTTCAGATGAAAATTGATGATTTTAGAGGTTTGACCTTGAGTTAACCTTTGACCTTTTGACCTCAAAAATAGTTGGTTTTCAAATTTAGTGACTCAATGTGCAAATGTTCTTCAATTTCCTCAAAGTCTTTGGGATGAACGATGACGTGTCGAGGTTGTTAAAAATAACAATCATGTCAGGAGTGGGATTTGAACCCACGCCTCCAGGGGAGACTGTGACCTTGAACGCAGAGCCTTGGACTGCTCAGCCATCCTGACTTTTTAGTTTCATGAAATGTCAGAATTATGGAAAGTATAATTATTCATAGTAGAGTGAAAATTATTTTGAGAAAAACAAGTTACACACCCGCAGCAGACCCAAACGACTAATTATAAAAAGAAGACGTCATGCAGAGCACGACACTTGCAAAATCCACCCCCACCGCCCCAAAAAAGGTTGCCATTGATCCATCAAATTGTCCATTTCATCAAGATTAAAATTGACGATCTTGATCAAAGGTCGGATGAAAAGGATGTGAACTGCTGATTTTTTCAGATGAAAATTGATGATTTTAGAGGTTTGACCTTGAGTTAACCTTTGACCTTTTGACCTCAAAAATAGTTGGTTTTCAAATTTAGTGACTCAATGTGCAAATGTTCTTCAATTTCCTCAAAGTCTTTGGGATGAACGATGACGTGTCGAGGTTGTTAAAAATAACAATCATGTCAGGAGTGGGATTCAAACAAACGTCTCCAGAGGAGACTGCGACCTGAACGCAGCACCTTGGACCACTCGGCCATCCTGACTTCTTAGTCTCATGGAATGTCAGAATTATGGAAAGTATAATTACTCATAGTAGAGTGAAAATTATTTTGAGAAAAACAAGTTACACACCCGCAGCAGACCCAAACGACTAATTATAAAAAGCAGACGTCATGCAGAGCACGACACTTGCAAAATCCACCCCCACCGCCCCAAAAAAGGTTGCCATTGATCCATCAAATTGTCCATTTCATCAAGATTAAAGTTGACGATCTTGATCAAAGCTCAGGTTAACCGGATGTAAAGTGACGATTTTTCAGATGAAAATTGATGATTTTAGAGGTTTGACCTTGAGTTTACCTATGACCGTTTGACCTCAAAAATAGTTGGTTTTCCAATTTAGTGACTCAATGTGCAAATGTTCTTCAATTTCCTCAAGGACTTTGGGATGAACGATGACGTCTTGAGGTTGTTAAAAATAACAATCATGTCAGGAGTGGGATTCGAACCCACGCCTCCAGAGGAGACTGCGACCTGAACGCAGCGCCTTGGACCGCTCGGCCATCCTGACTTCTTTGTTGCATGAAACGTCAGAATTATGGAAAGTATAATTATTCATTGTAGAGTGAAAATTATTTTGAGAAAAACAAGTTACACACCCGCAGCAGA
The DNA here is from genome assembly GCF_964187855.1 of Myxine glutinosa. Taxonomy (NCBI): domain Eukaryota; kingdom Metazoa; phylum Chordata; class Myxini; order Myxiniformes; family Myxinidae; genus Myxine; species Myxine glutinosa. Next base: position 331,173,339 of record NC_136261.1, read on the forward strand.
CCCAAACGACTAATTATAAAAAGAAGACGTCATGCAGAGCACGACACTTGCAAAATCCACCCCCACCACCCCCAAAAAAGGTTGCCATTGATCCATCAAATTGTCCATTTCATCAAGATTAAAATTGACGATCTTTATCAAAGCTCGGGTTAACAGGATGTGAAGTGATGATTTTTCAGATGAAAATTGATGATTTTAGAGGTTTGACCTTGAGTTAACCTTTGACCTTTTGACCTCAAAAATAGTTGGTTTTCAAATTTAGTGACTCAATGTGCAAATGTTCTTCAATTTCCTCAAAGTGTTTGGGATGAACGATGACGTCTCGAGGTTGTTAAAAATAATAATCATGTCAGGAGTGGGATTTGAACCCACGCCTCCAGAGGAGATCTGCGACCCTGCGACCTTAACGCAGCGCCTTAGACCGCTCGGCCATCCTGACTACAAAGTCTCATTAAGCGTCAGAATTATGGAAAGTATCATTATTCATAGTAGAGTGAAAATTATTTTGAGAAAAACAAGTTGCACACACGCAGCAGACCCAAATGACTAATTATGAAAAGAAGACGTCATGCAGAGCACGACACTTGCAAAATCCACCCCCACCGCCCCAAAAAAGGTTGCCATTGATCCATCAAATTGTCCATTTCATCAAGATTAAAATTGACGATCTTGATCAAAGGTCGGATGAAAAGGATGTGAATTGCTGATTTTTTCAGATGAAAATTGATGATTTTAGAGGTTTGACCTTGAGTTAACCTTTGACCTTTTGACCTCAAAAATAGTTGGTTTTCAAATTTAGTGACTCAATGTGCAAATGTTCTTCAATTTCCTCAAAGTCTTTGGGATGAACGATGACGTGTCGAGGTTGTTAAAAATAACAATCATGTCAGGAGTGGGATTTGAACCCACGCCTCCAGGGGAGACTGTGACCTTGAACGCAGAGCCTTGGACTGCTCAGCCATCCTGACTTTTTAGTTTCATGAAATGTCAGAATTATGGAAAGTATAATTATTCATAGTAGAGTGAAAATTATTTTGAGAAAAACAAGTTACACACCCGCAGCAGACCCAAACGACTAATTATAAAAAGAAGACGTCATGCAGAGCACGACACTTGCAAAATCCACCCCCACCGCCCCAAAAAAGGTTGCCATTGATCCATCAAATTGTCCATTTCATCAAGATTAAAATTGACGATCTTGATCAAAGGTCGGATGAAAAGGATGTGAACTGCTGATTTTTTCAGATGAAAATTGATGATTTTAGAGGTTTGACCTTGAGTTAACCTTTGACCTTTTGACCTCAAAAATAGTTGGTTTTCAAATTTAGTGACTCAATGTGCAAATGTTCTTCAATTTCCTCAAGGACTTTGGGATGAACGATGACGTCTCGAGGTTGTTAAAAATAGCAATCATGTCAGGAGTGGGATTCGAACCCACGCCTCCAGGGGAGACTGTGACCTTGAACGCAGCACCTTGGACCGTTCGGCCATCCTGACTTCTTAGTCTCATGGAATGTCAGAATTATGGAAAGTATAATTATTCATAGTAGAGTGAAAATTATTTTGAGAAAAACAAGTTACACACCCGCAGCAGACCCAAACGACTAATTATAAAAAGCAGACGTCATGGAGAGCACGACACTTGCAAAATACACCCCCACCGCCCCAAAAAAGGTTGCCATTGATCCATCAAATTGTCCATTTCATCAAGATTAAAGTTGACGATCTTGATCAAAGCTCAGGTTAACCGGATGTAAAGTGACGATTTTTCAGATGAAAATTGATGATTTTAGAGGTTTGACCTTGAGTTTACCTATGACCGTTTGACCTCAAAAATAGTTGGTTTTCCAATTTAGTGACTCAATGTGCAAATGTTCTTCAATTTCCTCAAGGACTTTGGGATGAACGATGACGTCTCGAGGTTGTTAAAAATAGCAATCATGTCAGGAGTGGGATTCGAACCCACGCCTCCAGAGGAGACTGCGACCTGAACGCAGCGCCTTGGACCACTCGGCCATCCTGACCTCTTTGTCGCATGAAACGTCAGAATTATGGAAAGTATAATTATTCATTGTAGAGTGAAAATTATTTTGAGAAAAACAAGTTACACACCCGCAGCAGACCCAAACGACTAATTATAAAAAGCAGACGTCATGCAGAGCACGACACTTGCAAAATACACCCCCACCGCCCCAAAAAAGGTTGCCATTGATCCATCAAATTGTCCATTTCATCAAGATTAAAGTTGACGATCTTGATCAAAGCTCAGGTTAACCGGATGTAAAGTGACGATTTTTCAGATGAAAATTGATGATTTTAGAGGTTTGACCTTGAGTTTACCTATGACCATTTGACCTCAAAAATAGTTGGTTTTCCAATTTAGTGACTCAATGTGCAAATGTTCTTCAATTTCCTCAAGGACTTTGGGATGAACGATGACGTCTTGAGGTTGTTAAAAATAACAATCATGTCAGGAGTGGGATTCGAACCCACGCCTCCAGAGGAGAACTGTGACCTGAACGCAGCGCCTTGTACCGCTCAGCCATCCTGACCTCTTTGTTGCATGAAACGTCAGAATTATGGAAAGTATAATTATTCATTGTAGAGTGAAAATTATTTTGAGAAAAACAAGTTACACACCCGCAGCAGACCCAAACGACTAATTATAAAAAGCAGACGTCATGCAGAGCACGACACTTGCAAAATCCACCCCCACCGCCCCAAAAAAGGTTGCCATTGATCCATCAAATTGTCCATTTCATCAAGATTAAAATTGACGATCTTGATCAAAGCTCGGATTAATAGGATGTGAAGCGATGATTTTTTCAGATGAAAATTGATGATTTTAGAGGTTTGACCTTGAGTTAACCTTTGACCTTTTGACCTCAAAACGAGTTGGTTTTCAAATTTAGTGACTCAATGTGCAAATGTTCTTCAATTTCCTCAAAGTCTTTGGGATGAACGATGACGTCTCGAGGTTGTTAAAAATAACAATCATGTCAGGAGTGGGATTTGAACCCACGCCTCCAGAGGAGACTGCGACCTTAACGCAGCGCCTTAGACCGCTCGGCCATCCTGACTACAAAGTCTCATTAAGCGTCAGAATTATGGAAAGTATCATTATTCATAGTAGAGTGAAAATTATTTTGAGAAAAACAAGTTGCACACACGCAGCAGACCCAAATGACTAATTATGAAAAGAAGACGTCATGCAGAGCACGACACTTGCAAAATCCACCCCCACCGCCCCAAAAAAGGTTGCCATTGATCCATCAAATTGTCCATTTCATCAAGATTAAAATTGACGATCTTGATCAAAGGTCGGATGAAAAGGATGTGAATTGCTGATTTTTTCAGATGAAAATTGATGATTTTAGAGGTTTGACCTTGAGTTAACCTTTGACCTTTTGACCTCAAAAATAGTTGGTTTTCAAATTTAGTGACTCAATGTGCAAATGTTCTTCAATTTCCTCAAAGTCTTTGGGATGAACGATGACGTGTCGAGGTTGTTAAAAATAACAATCATGTCAGGAGTGGGATTTGAACCCACGCCTCCAGGGGAGACTGTGACCTTGAACGCAGAGCCTTGGACTGCTCAGCCATCCTGACTTTTTAGTTTCATGAAATGTCAGAATTATGGAAAGTATAATTATTCATAGTAGAGTGAAAATTATTTTGAGAAAAACAAGTTACACACCCGCAGCAGACCCAAACGACTAATTATAAAAAGAAGACGTCATGCAGAGCACGACACTTGCAAAATCCACCCCCACCGCCCCAAAAAAGGTTGCCATTGATCCATCAAATTGTCCATTTCATCAAGATTAAAATTGACGATCTTGATCAAAGGTCGGATGAAAAGGATGTGAACTGCTGATTTTTTCAGATGAAAATTGATGATTTTAGAGGTTTGACCTTGAGTTAACCTTTGACCTTTTGACCTCAAAAATAGTTGGTTTTCAAATTTAGTGACTCAATGTGCAAATGTTCTTCAATTTCCTCAAAGTCTTTGGGATGAACGATGACGTGTCGAGGTTGTTAAAAATAACAATCATGTCAGGAGTGGGATTTGAACCCACGCCTCCAGGGGAGACTGTGACCTTGAACGCAGCACCTTGGACTGCTCGGCCATCCTGACTTCTTAGTCTCATGGAATGTCAGAATTATGGAAAGTATAATTATTCATAGTAGAGTGAAAATTATTTTGAGAAAAACAAGTTACACACCCGCAGCAGACCCAAACGACTATTTATAAAAAGCAGACGTCATGCAGAGCACGACACTTGCAAAATCCACCCCCACCGCCCCAAAAAAGGTTGCCATTGATCCATCAAATTGTCCATTTCATCAAGATTAAAATTGACGATCTTGATCAAAGCTCGGATTAATAGGATGTGAAGCGATGATTTTTTCAGATGAAAATTGATGATTTTAGAGGTTTGACCTTGAGTTAACCTTTGACCTTTTGACCTCAAAACGAGTTGGTTTTCAAATTTAGTGACTCATTGCGCAAATGTTCTTCAATTTCCTCAAAGTCTTTGGGATGAACGATGACGTCTCGAGGTTGTTAAAAATAATAATCATGTCAGGAGTGGGATTCAAACAAATGTCTCCAGAGGAGACTGCGACCTGAACACAGCACCTTGGACCACTCGGCCATCCTGAGTTCTTAGTCTCATGGAATGTCAGAATTATGGAAAGTATAATTATTCATAGTAGAGTGAAAATTATTTTGAGAAAAACAAGTTACACACCCGCAGCAGACCCAAACGACTAATTATAAAAAGCAGACGTCATGCAGAGCACGACACTTGCAAAATACACCCCCACCGCCCCAAAAAAGGTTGCCATTGATCCATCAAATTGTCCATTTCATCAAGATTAAAGTTGACGATCGTGATCAAAGCTCAGGTTAACCGGATGTAAAGCGACGAATTTTCAGATGAAAATTGATGATTTTAGAGGTTTGACCTTGAGTTTACCTATGACCATTTGACCTCAAAAATAGTTGGTTTTCCAATTTAGTGACTCAATGTGCAAATGTTCTTCAATTTCCTCAAGGACTTTGGGATGAACGATGACGTCTTGAGGTTGTTAAAAACAACAATCATGTCAGGAGTGGGATTCGAACCCACGCCTCCAGAGGAGACTGCGACCTGAACACAGCGCCTTGGACCCCTCGGCCATCCTGACTTCTTTGTTGCATGAGAACGTCAGAATTATGGAAAGTATAATTATTCATTGTAGAGTGAAAATTATTTTGAGAAAAACAAGTTACACACCCGCAGCAGACCCAAACGACTAATTATAAAAAGAAGACGTCATGCAGAGCACGACACTTGCAAAATCCACCCCCACCGCCCCAAAAAAGGTTGCCATTGATCCATCAAATTGTCCATTTCATCAAGATTAAAATTGACGATCTTGATCAAAGGTCGGATGAAAAGGATGTGAATTGCTGATTTTTTCAGATGAAAATTGATGATTTTAGAGGTTTGACCTTGAGTTAACCTTTGACCTTTTGACCTCAAAAATAGTTGGTTTTCAAATTTAGTGACTCAATGTGCAAATGTTCTTCAATTTCCTCAAAGTGTTTGGGATGAACGATGACGTCTCGAGGTTGTTAAAAATAATAATCATGTCAGGAGTGGGATTTGAACCCACGCCTCCAGAGGAGACTGCGACCTTAACGCAGCGCCTTAGACCGCTCGGCCATCCTGACTACATAGTCTCATTAAGCGTCAGAATTATGGAAAGTATCATTATTCATAGTAGAGTGAAAATTATTTTGAGAAAAACAAGTTACACACCCGCAGCAGACCCAAACGACTAATTATAAAAAGCAGACGTCATGCAGAGCACGACACTTGCAAAATACACCCCCACCGCCCCAAAAAAGGTTGCCATTGATCCATCAAATTGTCCATTTCATCAAGATTAAAGTTGACGATCTTGATCAAAGCTCAGGTTAACCGGATGTAAAGTGACGATTTTTCAGATGAAAATTGATGATTTTAGAGGTTTGACCTTGAGTTTACCTATGACCATTTGACCTCAAAAATAGTTGGTTTTCCAATTTAGTGACTCAATGTGCAAATGTTCTTCAATTTCCTTAAGGACTTTGGGATGAACGATGACGTCTTGAGGTTGTTAAAAATAACAATCATGTCAGGAGTGGGATTCGAACCCACGCCTCCAGAGGAGACTGCGACCTGAACGCAGCGCCTTGGACCGCCTCAGCCATCCTGACCTCTTTGTTGCATGAAACGTCAGAATTATGGAAAGTATAATTATTCATTGTAGAGTGAAAATTATTTTGAGAAAAACAAGTTACACACCCGCAGCAGACCCAAACGACTAATTATAAAAAGAAGACGTCATGCAGAGCACGACACTTGCAAAATCCACCCCCACCGCCCCAAAAAAGGTTGCCATTGATCCATCAAATTGTCCATTTCATCAAGATTAAAATTGACGATCTTGATCAAAGCTCGGATTAATAGGATGTGAAGCGATGATTTTTTCAGATGAAAATTGATGATTTTAGAGGTTTGACCTTGAGTTAACCTTTGACCTTTTGACCTCCAAACGAGTTGGTTTTCAAATTTAGTGACTCAATGTGCAAATGTTCTTCAATTTCCTCAAAGTCTTTGGGATGAACGATGACGTCTCGAGGTTGTTAAAAATAACAATCATGTCAGGAGTGGGATTTGAACCCACGCCTCCAGAGGAGATCTGCGACCCTGCGACCTTAACGCAGCGCCTTAGACCGCTCGGCCATCCTGACTACAAAGTCTCATTAAGCGTCAGAATTATGGAAAGTATCATTATTCATAGTAGAGTGAAAATTATTTTGAGAAAAACAAGTTGCACACACGCAGCAGACCCAAATGACTAATTATGAAAAGAAGACGTCATGCAGAGCACGACACTTGCAAAATCCACCCCCACCGCCCCAAAAAAGGTTGCCATTGATCCATCAAATTGTCCATTTCATCAAGATTAAAATTGACGATCTTGATCAAAGGTCGGATGAAAAGGATGTGAATTGCTGATTTTTTCAGATGAAAATTGATGATTTTAGAGGTTTGACCTTGAGTTAACCTTTGACCTTTTGACCTCAAAAATAGTTGGTTTTCAAATTTAGTGACTCAATGTGCAAATGTTCTTCAATTTCCTCAAAGTGTTTGGGATGAACGATGACGTCTCGAGGTTGTTAAAAATAATAATCATGTCAGGAGTGGGATTTGAACCCACGCCTCCAGAGGAGACTGTGACCTTAACGCAGCGCCTTAGACCGCTCGGCCATCCTGACTACATAGTCTCATTAAGCGTCAGAATTATGGAAAGTATAATTATTCATTGTAGAGTGAAAATTATTTTGAGAAAAACAAGTTACACACCCGCAGCAGACCCAAACGACTAATTATAAAAAGAAGACGTCATGCAGAGCACGACACTTGCAAAATCCACCCCCACCGCCCCAAAAAAGGTTGCCATTGATCCATCAAATTGTCCATTTCATCAAGATTAAAATTGACGATCTTGATCAAAGGTCGGATGAAAAGGATGTGAATTGCTGATTTTTTCAGATGAAAATTGATGATTTTAGAGGTTTGACCTTGAGTTAACCTTTGACCTTTTGACCTCAAAAATAGTTGGTTTTCAAATTTAGTGACTCAATGTGCAAATGTTCTTCAATTTCCTCAAAGTGTTTGGGATGAACGATGACGTCTCGAGGTTGTTAAAAATAATAATCATGTCAGGAGTGGGATTTGAACCCACGCCTCCAGAGGAGACTGCGACCTTAACACAGCGCCTTAGACCGCTCGGCCATCCTGACTACATAGTCTCATTAAGCGTCAGAATTATGGAAAGTATCATTAATTCATAGTAGAGTGAAAATTATTTTGAGAAAAACAAGTTACACACCCGCAGCAGACCCAAACGACTAATTATAAAAAGCAGACGTCATGCAGAGCACGACACTTGCAAAATACACCCCCACCGCCCCAAAAAAGGTTGCCATTGATCCATCAAATTGTCCATTTCATCAAGATTAAAGTTGACGATCTTGATCAAAGCTCAGGTTAACCGGATGTAAAGTGACGATTTTTCAGATGAAAATTGATGATTTTAGAGGTTTGACCTTGAGTTTACCTATGACCATTTGACCTCAAAAATAGTTGGTTTTCCAATTTAGTGACTCAATGTGCAAATGTTCTTCAATTTCCTCAAGGACTTTGGGATGAACGATGACGTCTTGAGGTTGTTAAAAATAACAATCATGTCAGGAGTGGGATTCGAACCCACGCCTCCAGAGGAGACTGCGACCTGAACGCAGCGCCTTGGACCGCCTCAGCCATCCTGACCTCTTTGTTGCATGAAATGTCAGAATTATGGAAAGAATAATTATTCATTGTAGAGTGAAAATTATTTTGAGAAAAACAAGTTACACACCCGCAGCAGACCCAAACGACTAATTATAAAAAGAAGACGTCATGCAGAGCACGACACTTGCAAAATCCACCCCCACCGCCCCAAAAAAGGTTGCCATTGATCCATCAAATTGTCCATTTCATCAAGATTAAAATTGACGATCTTGATCAAAGCTCGGATTAATAGGATGTGAAGCGATGATTTTTTCAGATGAAAATTGATGATTTTAGAGGTTTGACCTTGAGTTAACCTTTGACCTTTTGACCTCAAAACGAGTTGGTTTTCAAATTTAGTGACTCAATGTGCAAATGTTCTTCAATTTCCTCAAAGTCTTTGGGATGAACGATGACGTCTCGAGGTTGTTAAAAATAACAATCATGTCAGGAGTGGGATTTGAACCCACGCCTCCAGAGGAGATCTGCGACCCTGCGACCTTAACGCAGCGCCTTAGACCGCTCGGCCATCCTGACTACAAAGTCTCATGAAACGTCAGAATTATGGAAAGTATAATTATTCATTGTAGAGTGAAAATTATTTTGAGAAAAACAAGTTACACACCCGCAGCAGACCCAAACGACTAATTATAAAAAGAAGACGTCATGCAGAGCACGACACTTGCAAAATCCACCCCCACCGCCCCAAAAAAGGTTGCCATTGATCCATCAAATTGTCCATTTCATCAAGATTAAAATTGACGATCTTGATCAAAGGTCGGATGAAAAGGATGTGAATTGCTGATTTTTTCAGATGAAAATTGATGATTTTAGAGGTTTGACCTTGAGTTAACCTTTGACCTTTTGACCTCAAAAATAGTTGGTTTTCAAATTTAGTGACTCAATGTGCAAATGTTCTTCAATTTCCTCAAAGTCTTTGGGATGAACGATGACGTGTCGAGGTTGTTAAAAATAACAATCATGTCAGGAGTGGGATTTGAACCCACGCCTCCAGGGGAGACTGTGACCTTGAACGCAGAGCCTTGGACTGCTCAGCCATCCTGACTTTTTAGTTTCATGAAATGTCAGAATTATGGAAAGTATAATTATTCATAGTAGAGTGAAAATTATTTTGAGAAAAACAAGTTACACACCCGCAGCAGACCCAAACGACTAATTATAAAAAGAAGACGTCATGCAGAGCACGACACTTGCAAAATCCACCCCCACCGCCCCAAAAAAGGTTGCCATTGATCCATCAAATTGTCCATTTCATCAAGATTAAAATTGACGATCTTGATCAAAGGTCGGATGAAAAGGATGTGAACTGCTGATTTTTTCAGATGAAAATTGATGATTTTAGAGGTTTGACCTTGAGTTAACCTTTGACCTTTTGACCTCAAAAATAGTTGGTTTTCAAATTTAGTGACTCAATGTGCAAATGTTCTTCAATTTCCTCAAAGTCTTTGGGATGAACGATGACGTGTCGAGGTTGTTAAAAATAACAATCATGTCAGGAGTGGGATTCAAACAAACGTCTCCAGAGGAGACTGCGACCTGAACGCAGCACCTTGGACCACTCGGCCATCCTGACTTCTTAGTCTCATGGAATGTCAGAATTATGGAAAGTATAATTATTCATTGTAGAGTGAAAATTATTTTGAGAAAAACAAGTTACACACCCGCAGCAGACCCAAACGACTAATTATAAAAAGCAGACGTCATGCAGAGCACGACACTTGCAAAATCCACCCCCACCGCCCCAAAAAAGGTTGCCATTGATCCATCAAATTGTCCATTTCATCAAGATTAAAGTTGACGATCTTGATCAAAGCTCAGGTTAACCGGATGTAAAGTGACGATTTTTCAGATGAAAATTGATGATTTTAGAGGTTTGACCTTGAGTTTACCTATGACCGTTTGACCTCAAAAATAGTTGGTTTTCCAATTTAGTGACTCAATGTGCAAATGTTCGTCAATTTCCTCAAGGACTTTGGGATGAACGATGACGTCTTGAGGTTGTTAAAAATAACAATCATGTCAGGAGTGGGATTCGAACCCACGCCTCCAGAGGAGACTGCGACCTGAACGCAGCGCCTTGGACCGCTCGGCCATCCTGACTTCTTTGTTGCATGAAACGTCAGAATTATGGAAAGTATAATTATTCATTGTAGAGTGAAAATTATTTTGAGAAAAACAAGTTACACACCCGCAGCAGACCCAAACGACTAATTATAAAAAGAAGACGTCATGCAGAGCACGACACTTGCAAAATCCACCCCCACCGCCCCCAAAAAAGGTTGCCATTGATCCATCAAATTGTCCATTTCATCAAGATTAAAATTGACGATCTTGATCAAAGGTCGGATGAAAAGGATGTGAATTGCTGATTTTTTCAGATGAAAATTGATGATTTTAGAGGTTTGACCTTGAGTTAACCTTTGACCTTTTGACCTCAAAAATAGTTGGTTTTCAAATTTAGTGACTCAATGTGCAAATGTTCTTCAATTTCCTCAAAGTCTTTGGGATGAACGATGACGTGTCGAGGTTGTTAAAAATAACAATCATGTCAGGAGTGGGATTTGAACCCACGCCTCCAGGGGAGACTGTGACCTTGAACGCAGAGCCTTGGACTGCTCAGCCATCCTGACTTTTTAGTTTCATGAAATGTCAGAATTATGGAAAGTATAATTATTCATAGTAGAGTGAAAATTATTTTGAGAAAAACAAGTTACACACCCGCAGCAGACCCAAACGACTAATTATAAAAAGAAGACGTCATGCAGAGCACGACACTTGCAAAATCCACCCCCACCGCCCCAAAAAAGGTTGCCATTGATCCATCAAATTGTCCATTTCATCAAGATTAAAATTGACGATCTTGATCAAAGGTCGGATGAAAAGGATGTGAACTGCTGATTTTTTCAGATGAAAATTGATGATTTTAGAGGTTTGACCTTGAGTTAACCTTTGACCTTTTGACCTCAAAAATAGTTGGTTTTCAAATTTAGTGACTCAATGTGCAAATGTTCTTCAATTTCCTCAAAGTCTTTGGGATGAACGATGACGTGTCGAGGTTGTTAAAAATAACAATCATGTCAGGAGTGGGATTCAAACAAACGTCTCCAGAGGAGACTGCGACCTGAACGCAGCACCTTGGACCACTCGGCCATCCTGACTTCTTAGTCTCATGGAATGTCAGAATTATGGAAAGTATAATTATTCATAGTAGAGTGAAAATTATTTTGAGAAAAACAAGTTACACACCCGCAGCAGACCCAAACGACTAATTATAAAAAGCAGACGTCATGCAGAGCACGACACTTGCAAAATCCACCCCCACCGCCCCAAAAAAGGTTGCCATTGATCCATCAAATTGTCCATTTCATCAAGATTAAAGTTGACGATCTTGATCAAAGCTCAGGTTAACCGGATGTAAAGTGACGATTTTTCAGATGAAAATTGATGATTTTAGAGGTTTGACCTTGAGTTTACCTATGACCGTTTGACCTCAAAAATAGTTGGTTTTCCAATTTAGTGACTCAATGTGCAAATGTTCTTCAATTTCCTCAAGGACTTTGGGATGAACGATGACGTCTTGAGGTTGTTAAAAATAACAATCATGTCAGGAGTGGGATTCGAACCCACGCCTCCAGAGGAGACTGCGACCTGAACGCAGCGCCTTGGACCGCTCGGCCATCCTGACTTCTTTGTTGCATGAAACGTCAGAATTATGGAAAGTATAATTATTCATTGTAGAGTGAAAATTATTTTGAGAAAAACAAGTTACACACCCGCAGCAGACCCAAACGACTAATTATAAAAAGAAGACGTCATGCAGAGCACGACACTTGCAAAATCCACCCCCACCGCCCCCAAAAAAGGTTGCCATTGATCCATCAAATTGTCCATTTCATCAAGATTAAAATTGACGATCTTTATCAAAGCTCGGGTTAACAGGATGTGAAGTGATGATTTTTCAGATGAAAATTGATGATTTTAGAGGTTTGACCTTGAGTTAACCTTTGACCTTTTGACCTCAAAAATAGTTGGTTTTCAAATTTAGTGACTCAATGTGCAAATGTTCTTCAATTTCCTCAAAGTGTTTGGGATGAACGATGACGTCTCGAGGTTGTTAAAAATAATAATCATGTCAGGAGTGGGATTTGAACCCACGCCTCCAGAGGAGATCTGCGACCCTGCGACCTTAACGCAGCGCCTTAGACCGCTCGGCCATCCTGACTACAAAGTCTCATTAAGCGTCAGAATTATGGAAAGTATCATTATTCATAGTAGAGTGAAAATTATTTTGAGAAAAACAAGTTGCACACACGCAGCAGACCCAAATGACTAATTATGAAAAGAAGACGTCATGCAGAGCACGACACTTGCAAAATCCACCCCCACCGCCCCAAAAAAGGTTGCCATTGATCCATCAAATTGTCCATTTCATCAAGATTAAAATTGACGATCTTGATCAAAGGTCGGATGAAAAGGATGTGAATTGCTGATTTTTTCAGATGAAAATTGATGATTTTAGAGGTTTGACCTTGAGTTAACCTTTGACCTTTTGACCTCAAAAATAGTTGGTTTTCAAATTTAGTGACTCAATGTGCAAATGTTCTTCAATTTCCTCAAAGTCTTTGGGATGAACGATGACGTGTCGAGGTTGTTAAAAATAACAATCATGTCAGGAGTGGGATTTGAACCCACGCCTCCAGGGGAGACTGTGACCTTGAACGCAGAGCCTTGGACTGCTCAGCCATCCTGACTTTTTAGTTTCATGAAATGTCAGAATTATGGAAAGTATAATTATTCATAGTAGAGTGAAAATTATTTTGAGAAAAACAAGTTACACACCCGCAGCAGACCCAAACGACTAATTATAAAAAGAAGACGTCATGCAGAGCACGACACTTGCAAAATCCACCCCCACCGCCCCAAAAAAGGTTGCCATTGATCCATCAAATTGTCCATTTCATCAAGATTAAAATTGACGATCTTGATCAAAGGTCGGATGAAAAGGATGTGAACTGCTGATTTTTTCAGATGAAAATTGATGATTTTAGAGGTTTGACCTTGAGTTAACCTTTGACCTTTTGACCTCAAAAATAGTTGGTTTTCAAATTTAGTGACTCAATGTGCAAATGTTCTTCAATTTCCTCAAAGTCTTTGGGATGAACGATGACGTGTCGAGGTTGTTAAAAATAACAATCATGTCAGGAGTGGGATTCAAACAAACGTCTCCAGAGGAGACTGCGACCTGAACGCAGCACCTTGGACCACTCGGCCATCCTGACTTCTTAGTCTCATGGAATGTCAGAAATATGGAAAGTATAATTATTCATAGTAGAGTGAAAATTATTTTGAGAAAAACAAGTTACACACCCGCAGCAGACCCAAACGACTAATTATAAAAAGCAGACGTCATGCAGAGCACGACACTTGCAAAATCCACCCCCACCGCCCCAAAAAAGGTTGCCATTGATCCATCAAATTGTCCATTTCATCAAGATTAAAGTTGACGATCTTGATCAAAGCTCAGGTTAACCGGATGTAAAGTGACGATTTTTCAGATGAAAATTGATGATTTTAGAGGTTTGACCTTGAGTTTACCTATGACCGTTTGACCTCAAAAATAGTTGGTTTTCCAATTTAGTGACTCAATGTGCAAATGTTCTTCAATTTCCTCAAGGACTTTGGGATGAACGATGACGTCTTGAGGTTGTTAAAAATAACAATCATGTCAGGAGTGGGATTCGAACCCACGCCTCCAGAGGAGACTTCGACCTGAACGCAGCGCCTTGGACCGCTCGGCCATCCTGACTTCTTTGTTGCATGAAATGTCAGAATTATGGAAAGTATAATTATTCATTGTAGAGTGAAAATTATTTTGAGAAAAACAAGTTACACACCCGCAGCAGACCCAAACGACTAATTATAAAAAGAAGACGTCATGCAGAGCACGACACTTGCAAAATCCACCCCCACCGCCCCCAAAAAAGGTTGCCATTGATCCATCAAATTGTCCATTTCATCAAGATTAAAATTGACGATCTTTATCAAAGCTCGGGTTAACAGGATGTGAAGTGATGATTTTTCAGATGAAAATTGATGATTTTAGAGGTTTGACCTTGAGTTAACCTTTGACCTTTTGACCTCAAAAATAGTTGGTTTTCAAATTTAGTGACTCAATGTGCAAATGTTCTTCAATTTCCTCAAAGTGTTTGGGATGAACGATGACGTCTCGAGGTTGTTAAAAATAATAATCATGTCAGGAGTGGGATTTGAACCCACGCCTCCAGAGGAGACTGCGACCTTAACGCAGCGCCTTAGACCGCTCGGCCATCCTGACTACATAGTCTCATTAAGCGTCAGAATTATGGAAAGTATCATTATTCATAGTAGAGTGAAAATTATTTTGAGAAAGACAAGTTACACACCCGCAGCAGACCCAAACGACTAATTTTAAAAAGAAGACACCATGCAGAGCACGACACTTACAAAGTACACCCCACCACCCCAAAAAAGGTTGCCATTGATCCATCAAATTGTCCATTTCATCAATATTAAAATTGACCATCTTGATCAAAGCTCGGGTTAACAGGATGTGAAGTGACGATTTTTCAGATGAAAATTGATGATCTCAGAGGTTTGACCTTGAGTTTAGCTTTGGCCTTTTGACCTCAAAAATAGTTGGTTTTTCGATTTAGTGACTCAATGCGCAAATGTTCTTCCATTTCCTCAAAGTTTTTGGGATGAACGATGACGTCTCGAGGTTGTTAAAAATAACAACCATGTCAGGACTGGGATTTGAACCCACGCCTCCAGGGGAGACTATGACCTTGAACGCAGCACCTTGGACCGCTCGGCCATCCTGACTTCTTAGTCTCACATAGAATGTCAGAATTATGGAAAGTATAATTATTCATAGTAGAGTGAAAATTATTTTGAGAAAAACAAGTTACACACCCGCAGCAGACCCAAACGACTAATTATAAAAAGCAGACGTCATGCAGAGCACGACACTTGCAAAATACACCCCCACCGCCCCAAAAAAGGTTGCCATTGATCCATCAAATTGTCCATTTCATCAAGATTAAAGTTGACGATCTTGATCAAAGCTCAGGTTAACCGGATGTAAAGTGACGATTTTTCAGATGAAAATTGATGATTTTAGAGGTTTGACCTTGAGTTTACCTATGACCGTTTGACCTCAAAAATAGTTGGTTTTCCAATTTAGTGACTCAATGTGCAAATGTTCTTCAATTTCCTCAAGGACTTTGGGATGAACGATGACGTCTCGAGGTTGTTAAAAATAACAATCATGTCAGGAGTGGGATTCGAACCCACGCCTCCAGAGGAGACTGCGACCTGAACGCAGCGCCTTGGACCACTCGGCCATCCTGACCTCTTTGTCGCATGAAACGTCAGAAATATGGAAAGTATAATTATTCATTGTAGAGTGAAAATTATTTTGAGAAAAACAAGTTACACACCCGCAGCAGACCCAAACGACTAATTATAAAAAGAAGACGTCATGCAGAGCACGACACTTGCAAAATCCACCCCCACCGCCCCAAAAAAGGTTGCCATTGATCCATCAAATTGTCCATTTCATCAAGATTAAAATTGACGATCTTGATCAAAGCTCGGATTAATAGGATGTGAAGCGATGATTTTTTCAGATGAAAATTGATGATTTTAGAGGTTTGACCTTGAGTTAACCTTTGACCTTTTGACCTCAAAACGAGTTGGTTTTCAAATTTAGTGACTCATTGTGCAAATGTTCTTCAATTTCCTCAAAGTCTTTGGGATGAACGATGACGTCTCGAAGTTGTTAAAAATAATAATCATATCAGGAGCGGGATTTGAACCGAAGCCGCCAGAAGAGACTGCAGCCTCAACGCAGCGCCTTAGACCGCTCAGCCATCCTGACTACATACTCATTAAGTGTCAGAATTTTGGAAAGTATAATTATTCATAGTAGAGTGAAAATTATTTTGAGAAAGACAAGTTACACACCCGCAGCAGACCCAAACGACTAATTATAAAAAGAAGACGTCATGCAGAGCACGACACTTGAAAAATCCACCCCCACCGCCCCAAAAAAGGTTGCCATTGATCCATCAAATTGTCCATTTCATCAAGATTAAAATTGACGATCTTGATCAAAGCTCGGATTAATAGGATGTGAAGCGATGATTTTTTCAGATGAAAATTGATGATTTTAGAGGTTTGACCTTGAGTTAACCTTTGACCTTTTGACCTCAAAACGAGTTGGTTTTCAAATTTAGTGACTCAATGTGCAAATGTTCTTCAATTTCCTCAAAGTCTTTGGGATGAACGATGACGTCTCGAGGTTGTTAAAAATAACAATCATGTCAGGAGTGGGATTTGAACCCACGCCTCCAGAGGAGAGCTGCGACCTTAACGGAGCGCCTTAGACCGCTCAGCCATCCTGACTACATAGTCTCATTAAGCGTCAGAATTATGGAAAGTATCATGATTCATAGTAGAGTGAAAATTATTTTGAGAAAAACAAGTTGCACACACGCAGCAGACCCAAATGACTAATTATGAAAAGAAGACGTCATGCAGAGCACGACACTTGCAAAATCCACCCCCACCGCCCCAAAAAAGGTTGCCATTGATCCATCAAATTGTCCATTTCATCAAGATTAAAGTTGACGATCTTGATCAAAGCTCAGGTTAACCGGATGTAAAGTGACGATTTTTCAGATGAAAATTGATGATTTTAGAGGTTTGACCTTGAGTTTACCTATGACCATTTGACCTCAAAAATAGTTGGTTTTCCAATTTCGTGACTCAATGTGCAAATGTTCTTCAATTTCCTCAAGGACTTTGGGATGAACGATGACGTCTTGAGGTTGTTAAAAATAACAATCATGTCAGGAGTGGGATTCGAACCCACGCCTCCAGAGGAGAACTGCGACCTGAACGCAGCGCCTTGGACCGCTCAGCCATCCTGACCTCTTTGTTGCATGAAACGTCAGAATTATGGAAAGTATAATTATTCATTGTAGAGTGAAAATTATTTTGAGAAAAACAAGTTACACACCCGCAGCAGACCCAAACGACTAATTATAAAAAGAAGACGTCATGCAGAGCACGACACTTGCAAAATCCACCCCCACCGCCCCAAAAAAGGTTGCCATTGATCCATCAAATTGTCCATTTCATCAAGATTAAAATTGACGATCTTGATCAAAGCTCGGATTAATAGGATGTGAAGCGATGATTTTTTCAGATGAAAATTGATGATTTTAGAGGTTTGACCTTGAGTTAACCTTTGACCTTTTGACCTCAAAACGAGTTGGTTTTCAAATTTAGTGACTCAATGTGCAAATGTTCTTCAATTTCCTCAAAGTCTTTGGGATGAACGATGACGTCTCGAGGTTGTTAAAAATAACAATCATGTCAGGAGTGGGATTTGAACCCACGCCTCCAGAGGAGATCTGCGACCCTGCGACCTTAACGCAGCGTCTTAGACCGCTCGGCCATCCTGACTACAAAGTCTCATTAAGCGTCAGAATTATGGAAAGTATCATTATTCATAGTAGAGTGAAAATTATTTTGAGAAAAACAAGTTGCACACACGCAGCAGACCCAAATGACTAATTATGAAAAGAAGACGTCATGCAGAGCACGACACTTGCAAAATCCACCCCCACCGCCCCAAAAAAGGTTGCCATTGATCCATCAAATTGTCCATTTCATCAAGATTAAAATTGACGATCTTGATCAAAGGTCGGATGAAAAGGATGTGAATTGCTGATTTTTTCAGATGAAAATTGATGATTTTAGAGGTTTGACCTTGAGTTAACCTTTGACCTTTTGACCTCAAAAATAGTTGGTTTTCAAATTTAGTGACTCAATGTGCAAATGTTCTTCAATTTCCTCAAAGTCTTTGGGATGAACGATGACGTGTCGAGGTTGTTAAAAATAACAATCATGTCAGGAGTGGGATTTGAACCCACGCCTCCAGGGGAGACTGTGACCTTGAACGCAGAGCCTTGGACTGCTCAGCCATCCTGACTTTTTAGTTTCATGAAATGTCAGAATTATGGAAAGTATAATTATTCATAGTAGAGTGAAAATTATTTTGAGAAAAACAAGTTACACACCCGCAGCAGACCCAAACGACTAATTATAAAAAGAAGACGTCATGCAGAGCACGACACTTGCAAAATCCACCCCCACCGCCCCAAAAAAGGTTGCCATTGATCCATCAAATTGTCCATTTCATCAAGATTAAAATTGACGATCTTGATCAAAGGTCGGATGAAAAGGATGTGAACTGCTGATTTTTTCAGATGAAAATTGATGATTTTAGAGGTTTGACCTTGAGTTACCTTTGACCTTTTGACCTCAAAAATAGTTGGTTTTCAAATTTAGTGACTCAATGTGCAAATGTTCTTCAATTTCCTCAAAGTCTTTGGGATGAACGATGACGTGTCGAGGTTGTTAGAAATAACAATCATGTCAGGAGTGGGATTCAAACAAACGTCTCCAGAGGAGACTGCGACCTGAACGCAGCACCTTGGACCACTCGGCCATCCTGACTTCTTAGTCTCATGGAATGTCAGAATTATGGAAAGTATAATTATTCATAGTAGAGTGAAAATTATTTTGAGAAAAACAAGTTACACACCCGCAGCAGACCCAAACGACTAATTATAAAAAGCAGACGTCATGCAGAGCACGACACTTGCAAAATCCACCCCCACCGCCCCAAAAAAGGTTGCCATTGATCCATCAAATTGTCCATTTCATCAAGATTAAAGTTGACGATCTTGATCAAAGCTCAGGTTAACCGGATGTAAAGTGACGATTTTTCAGATGAAAATTGATGATTTTAGAGGTTTGACCTTGAGTTTACCTATGACCGTTTGACCTCAAAAATAGTTGGTTTTCCAATTTAGTGACTCAATGTGCAAATGTTCTTCAATTTCCTCAAGGACTTTGGGATGAACGATGACGTCTTGAGGTTGTTAAAAATAACAATCATGTCAGGAGTGGGATTCGAACCCACGCCTCCAGAGGAGACTGCGACCTGAACGCAGCGCCTTGGACCGCTCGGCCATCCTGACTTCTTTGTTGCATGAAACGTCAGAATTATGGAAAGTATAATTATTCATTGTAGAGTGAAAATTATTTTGAGAAAAACAAGTTGCACACACGCAGCAGACCCAAATGACTAATTATGAAAAGAAGACGTCATGCAGAGCACGACACTTGCAAAATCCACCCCCACCGCCCCAAAAAAGGTTGCCATTGATCCATCAAATTGTCCATTTCATCAAGATTAAAATTGACGATCTTGATCAAAGGTCGGATGAAAAGGATGTGAATTGCTGATTTTTTCAGATGAAAATTGATGATTTTAGAGGTTTGACCTTGAGTTAACCTTTGACCTTTTGACCTCAAAACGAGTTGGTTTTCAAATTTAGTGACTCAATGTGCAAATGTTCTTCAATTTCCTCAAAGTCTTTGTGATGAACGATGACGTGTCGAGGTTGTTAAAAATAACAATCATGTCAGGAGTGGGATTTGAACCCACGCCTCCAGGAGAGACTGTGACCTTGAACGCAGAGCCTTGGACTGCTCAGCCATCCTGACTTTTTAGTTTCATGAAATGTCAGAATTATGGAAAGTATAATTATTCATAGTAGAGTGAAAATTATTTTGAGAAAAACAAGTTACACACCCGCAGCAGACCCAAACGACTAATTATAAAAAGAAGACGTCATGCAGAGCACGACACTTGAAAAATCCACCCCCACCGCCCCAAAAAAGGTTGCCATTGATCCATCAAATTGTCCATTTCATCAAGATTAAAATTGACGATCTTGATCAAAGCTCGGATTAATAGGATGTGAAGCGATGATTTTTTCAGATGAAAATTGATGATTTTAGAGGTTTGACCTTGAGTTAACCTTTGACCTTTTGACCTCAAAACGAGTTGGTTTTCAAATTTAGTGAC
The DNA here is from genome assembly GCF_964187855.1 of Myxine glutinosa. Lineage (NCBI taxonomy): Eukaryota > Metazoa > Chordata > Myxini > Myxiniformes > Myxinidae > Myxine > Myxine glutinosa. The sequence continues at coordinate 331,193,718 of NC_136261.1, forward strand.
TCAATGTGCAAATGTTCTTCAATTTCCTCAAAGTCTTTGGGATGAACGATGACGTCTCGAGGTTGTTAAAAATAACAATCATGTCAGGAGTGGGATTTGAACCCACGCCTCCAGAGGAGAGCTGCGACCTTAACGCAGCGCCTTAGACCGCTCAGCCATCCTGACTACATAGTCACATTAAGCGTCAGAATTATGGAAAGTATCATTATTCATAGTAGAGTGAAAATTATTTTGAGAAAAACAAGTTGCACACACGCAGCAGACCCAAATGACTAATTATGAAAAGAAGACGTCATGCAGAGCACGACACTTGCAAAATCCACCCCCACCGCCCCAAAAAAGGTTGCCATTGATCCATCAAATTGTCCATTTCATCAAGATTAAAATTGACGATCTTGATCAAAGGTCGGATGAAAAGGATGTGAATTGCTGATTTTTTCAGATGAAAATTGATGATATTAGAGGTTTGACCTTGAGTTAACCTTTGACCTTTTGACCTCAAAAATAGTTGGTTTTCAAATTTAGTGACTCAATGTGCAAATGTTCTTCAATTTCCTCGAAGTCTTTGCGATGAACGATGACGTGTCGAGGTTGTTAAAAATAACAATCATGTCAGGAGTGGGATTTGAACCCATGCCTCCAGTAAAGACTGTGACCTTGAACGCAGAGCCTTGGACTGCTCAGCCATCCTGACTTTTTAGTTTCATGAAATGTCAGAATTATGGAAAGTATAATTATTCATAGTAGAGTGAAAATTATTTTGAGAAAAACAAGTTACACACCCGCAGCAGACCCAAACGACTAATTATAAAAAGAAGACGTCATGCAGAGCACGACACTTGCAAAATCCACCCCCACCGCCCCAAAAAAGGTTGCCATTGATCCATCAAATTGTCCATTTCATCAAGATTAAAATTGACGATCTTGATCAAAGCTCGGATTAATAGGATGTGAAGCGATGATTTTTTCAGATGAAAATTGATGATTTTAGAGGTTTGACCTTGAGTTAACCTTTGACCTTTTGACCTCAAAACGAGTTGGTTTTCAAATTTAGTGACTCATTGCGCAAATGTTCTTCAATTTCCTCAAAGTCTTTGGGATGAACGATGACGTCTCGAGGTTGTTAAAAATAATAATCATGTCAGGAGTGGGATTCAAACAAACGTCTCCAGAGGAGACTGCGACCTGAACGCAGCACCTTGGACCACTCGGCCATCCTGACTTCTTAGTCTCATGGAATGTCAGAATTATGGAAAGTATAATTATTCAGAGTAGAGTGAAAATTATTTTGAGAAAAACAAGTTACACACCCGCAGCAGACCCAAACGACTAATTATAAAAAGCAGACGTCATGCAGAGCACGACACTTGCAAAATACACCCCCACCGCCCCAAAAAAGGTTGCCATTGATCCATCAAATTGTCCATTTCATCAAGATTAAAGTTGACGATCTTGATCAAAGCTCAGGTTAACCGGATGTAAAGTGACGATTTTTCAGATGAAAATTGATGATTTTAGAGGTTTGACCTTGAGTTTACCTATGACCATTTGACCTCAAAAATAGTTGGTTTTCCAATTTAGTGACTCAATGTGCAAATGTTCTTCAATTTCCTCAAGGACTTTGGGATGAACGATGACGTCTTGAGGTTGTTAAAAATAACAATCATGTCAGGAGTGGGATTTGAACCCACGCCTCCAGAGGAGACTGTGACCTGAACGCAGCGCCTTGGACCACTCGACCATCCTGACCTCTTTGTTGCATGAAACGTCAGAATTATGGAAAGTATAATTATTCATTGTAGAGTGAAAATTATTTTGAGAAAAACAAGTTACACACCCGCAGCAGACCCAAACGACTAATTATAAAAAGAAGACGTCATGCAGAGCACGACACTTGCAAAATCCACCCCCACCGCCCCAAAAAAGGTTGCCATTGATCCATCAAATTGTCCATTTCATCAAGATTAAAATTGACGATCTTGATCAAAGCTCGGATTAATAGGATGTGAAGCGATGATTTTTTCAGATGAAAATTGATGATTTTAGAGGTTTGACCTTGAGTTAACCTTTGACCTTTTGACCTCAAAACGAGTTGGTTTTCAAATTTAGTGACTCAATGTGCAAATGTTCTTCAATTTCCCCAAAGTCTTTGGGATGAACGATGACGTCTCGAGGTTGTTAAAAATAACAATCATGTCAGGAGTGGGATTTGAACCCACGCCTCCAGAGGAGACTGCGACCTTAACGCAGCGCCTTAGACCGCTCGGTCCATCCTGACTACATAGTCTCATTAAGCGTCAGAATTATGGAAAGTATCATTATTCATAGTAGAGTGAAAATTATTTTGAGAAAAACAAGTTGCACACACGCAGCAGACCCAAATGACTAATTATGAAAAGAAGACGTCATGCAGAGCACGACACTTGCAAAATCCACCCCCACCGCCCCAAAAAAGGTTGCCATTGATCCATCAAATTGTCCATTTCATCAAGATTAAAATTGACGATCTTGATCAAAGGTCGGATGAAAAGGATGTGAATTGCTGATTTTTTCAGATGAAAATTGATGATTTTAGAGGTTTGACATTGAGTTAACCTTTGACCTTTTGACCTCAAAAATAGTTGGTTTTCAAATTTAGTGACTCAATGTGCAAATGTTCTTCAATTTCCTCAAAGTCTTTGGGATGAACGATGACGTGTCGAGGTTGTTAAAAGTAACAATCATGTCAGGAGTGGGATTTGAACCCACGCCTCCAGGAGAGACTGTGACCTTGAACGCAGAGCCTTGGACTGCTCAGCCATCCTGACTTTTTAGTTTCATGAAATGTCAGAATTATGGAAAGTATAATTATTCATAGTAGAGTGAAAATTATTTTGAGAAAAACAAGTTACACACCCGCAGCAGACCCAAACGACTAATTATAAAAAGAAGACGTCATGCAGAGCACGACACTTGCAAAATCCACCCCCACCGCCCCAAAAAAGGTTGCCATTGATCCATCAAATTGTCCATTTCATCAAGATTAAAATTGACGATCTTGATCAAAGGTCGGATGAAAAGGATGTGAACTGCTGATTTTTTCAGATGAAAATTGATGATTTTAGAGGTTTGACCTTGAGTTAACCTTTGACCTTTTGACCTCAAAAATAGTTGGTTTTCAAATTTAGTGACTCGATGTGCAAATGTTCTTCAATTTCCTCAAAGTCTTTGGGATGAACGATGACGTCTCGAGGTTGTTAAAAATAATAATCATGTCAGGAGTGGGATTCAAACAAACGTCTCCAGAGGAGACTGCGACCTGAACGCAGCACCTTGGACCACTCGGCCATCCTGACTTCTTAGTCTCATGGAATGTCAGAATTATGGAAAGTATAATTATTCAGAGTAGAGTGAAAATTATTTTGAGAAAAACAAGTTACACACCCGCAGCAGACCCAAACGACTAATTATAAAAAGCAGACGTCATGCAGAGCACGACACTTGCAAAATACACCCCCACCGCCCCAAAAAAGGTTGCCATTGATCCATCAAATTGTCCATTTCATCAAGATTAAAGTTGACGATCTTGATCAAAGCTCAGGTTAACCGGATGTAAAGTGACGATTTTTCAGATGAAAATTGATGATTTTAGAGGTTTGACCTTGAGTTTACCTATGACCATTTGACCTCAAAAATAGTTGGTTTTCCAATTTAGTGACTCAATGTGCAAATGTTCTTCAATTTCCTCAAGGACTTTGGGATGAACGATGACGTCTTGAGGTTGTTAAAAATAACAATCATGTCAGGAGTGGGATTTGAACCCACACCTCCAGAGGAGACTGTGACCTGAACGCAGCGCCTTGGACCACTCGACCATCCTGACCTCTTTGTTGCATGAAACGTCAGAATTATGGAAAGTATAATTATTCATTGTAGAGTGAAAATTATTTTGAGAAAAACAAGTTACACACCCGCAGCAGACCCAAACGACTAATTATAAAAAGAAGACGTCATGCAGAGCACGACACTTGCAAAATCCACCCCCACCGCCCCAAAAAAGGTTGCCATTGATCCTTCAAATTGTCCATTTCATCAAGATTAAAATTGACGATCTTGATCAAAGCTCGGATTAATAGGATGTGAAGCGATGATTTTTTCAGATGAAAATTGATGATTTTAGAGGTTTGACCTTGAGTTAACCTTTGACCTTTTGACCTCAAAACGAGTTGGTTTTCAAATTTAGTGACTCAATGTGCAAATGTTCTTCAATTTCCCCAAAGTCTTTGGGATGAACGATGACGTCTCGAGGTTGTTAAAAATAACAATCATGTCAGGAGTGGGATTTGAACCCACGCCTCCAGAGGAGACTGCGACCTTAACGCAGCGCCTTAGACCGCTCGGTCCATCCTGACTACATAGTCTCATTAAGCGTCAGAATTATGGAAAGTATCATTATTCATAGTAGAGTGAAAATTATTTTGAGAAAAACAAGTTGCACACACGCAGCAGACCCAAATGACTAATTATGAAAAGAAGACGTCATGCAGAGCACGACACTTGCAAAATCCACCCCCACCGCCCCAAAAAAGGTTGCCATTGATCCATCAAATTGTCCATTTCATCAAGATTAAAATTGACGATCTTGATCAAAGGTCGGATGAAAAGGATGTGAATTGCTGATTTTTTCAGATGAAAATTGATGATTTTAGAGGTTTGACCTTGAGTTAACCTTTGACCTTTTGACCTCAAAAATAGTTGGTTTTCAAATTTAGTGACTCAATGTGCAAATGTTCTTCAATTTCCTCAAAGTCTTTGGGATGAACGATGACGTGTCGAGGTTGTTAAAAGTAACAATCATGTCAGGAGTGGGATTTGAACCCACGCCTCCAGGAGAGACTGTGACCTTGAACGCAGAGCCTTGGACTGCTCAGCCATCCTGACTTTTTAGTTTCATGAAATGTCAGAATTATGGAAAGTATAATTATTCATAGTAGAGTGAAAATTATTTTGAGAAAAACAAGTTACACACCCGCAGCAGACCCAAACGACTAATTATAAAAAGAAGACGTCATGCAGAGCACGACACTTGCAAAATCCACCCCCACCGCCCCAAAAAAGGTTGCCATTGATCCATCAAATTGTCCATTTCATCAAGATTAAAATTGACGATCTTGATCAAAGGTCGGATGAAAAGGATGTGAACTGCTGATTTTTTCAGATTAAAATTGATGATTTTAGAGGTTTGACCTTGAGTTAACCTTTGACCTTTTGACCTCAAAAATAGTTGGTTTTCAAATTTAGTGACTCGATGTGCAAATGTTCTTCAATTTCCTCAAAGTCTTTGGGATGAACGATGACGTGTCGAGGTTGTTAAAAATAACAATCATGTCAGGAGTGGGATTTGAACCCACGCCTCCAGGGGAGACTGTGACCTTGAACGCAGCACCTTGGACTGCTCGGCCATCCTGACTTCTTAGTCTCATGGAATGTCAGAATTATGGAAAGTATAATTATTCATAGTAGAGTGAAAATTATTTTGAGAAAAACAAGTTACACACCCGCAGCAGACCCAAACGACTATTTATAAAAAGCAGACGTCATGCAGAGCACGACACTTGCAAAATACACCCCCACCGCCCCAAAAAAGGTTGCCATTGATCCATCAAATTGTCCATTTCATCAAGATTAAAGTTGACGATCTTGATCAAAGCTCAGGTTAACCGGATGTAAAGTGACGATTTTTCAGATGAAAATTGATGATTTTAGAGGTTTGACCTTGAGTTTACCTATGACCGTTTGACCTCAAAAATAGTTGGTTTTCCAATTTAGTGACTCAATGTGCAAATGTTCTTCAATTTCCTCAAGGACTTTGGGATGAACGATGACGTCTCGAGGTTGTTAAAAATAACAATCATGTCAGGAGTGGGATTCGAACCCACGCCTCCAGAGGAGACTGCGACCTGAACGCAGTGCCTTGGACCACTCGGCCATCCTGACCTCTTTGTCACATGAAACGTCAGAATTATGGAAAGTATAATTATTCATTGTAGAGTGAAAATTATTTTGAGAAAAACAAGTTACACACCCGCAGCAGACCCAAACGACTAATTATAAAAAGAAGACGTCATGCAGAGCACGACACTTGCAAAATCCACCCCCACCGCCCCAAAAAAGGTTGCCATTGATCCATCAAATTGTCCATTTCATCAAGATTAAAATTGACGATCTTGATCAAAGCTCGGATTAATAGGATGTGAAGCGATGATTTTTTCAGATGAAAATTGATGATTTTAGAGGTTTGACCTTGAGTTAACCTTTGACCTTTTGACCTCAAAACGAGTTGGTTTTCAAATTTAGTGACTCAATGTGCAAATGTTCTTCAATTTCCCCAAAGTCTTTGGGATGAACGATGACGTCTCGAGGTTGTTAAAAATAACAATCATGTCAGGAGTGGGATTTGAACCCACGCCTCCAGAGGAGACTGCGACCTTAACGCAGCGCCTTAGACCGCTCGGTCCATCCTGACTACATAGTCTCATTAAGCGTCAGAATTATGGAAAGTATCATTATTCATAGTAGAGTGAAAATTATTTTGAGAAAAACAAGTTGCACACACGCAGCAGACCCAAATGACTAATTATGAAAAGAAGACGTCATGCAGAGCACGACACTTGCAAAATCCACCCCCACCGCCCCAAAAAAGGTTGCCATTGATCCATCAAATTGTCCATTTCATCAAGATTAAAATTGACGATCTTGATCAAAGGTCGGATGAAAAGGATGTGAATTGCTGATTTTTTCAGATGAAAATTGATGATTTTAGAGGTTTGACCTTGAGTTAACCTTTGACCTTTTGACCTCAAAAATAGTTGGTTTTCAAATTTAGTGACTCAATGTGCAAATGTTCTTCAATTTCCTCAAAGTCTTTGGGATGAACGATGACGTGTCGAGGTTGTTAAAAGTAACAATCATGTCAGGAGTGGGATTTGAACCCACGCCTCCAGGAGAGACTGTGACCTTGAACGCAGAGCCTTGGACTGCTCAGCCATCCTGACTTTTTAGTTTCATGAAATGTCAGAATTATGGAAAGTATAATTATTCATAGTAGAGTGAAAATTATTTTGAGAAAAACAAGTTACACACCCGCAGCAGACCCAAACGACTAATTATAAAAAGAAGACGTCATGCAGAGCACGACACTTGCAAAATCCACCCCCACCGCCCCAAAAAAGGTTGCCATTGATCCATCAAATTGTCCATTTCATCAAGATTAAAATTGACGATCTTGATCAAAGGTCGGATGAAAAGGTTGTGAACTGCTGATTTTTTCAGATTAAAATTGATGATTTTAGAGGTTTGACCTTGAGTTAACCTTTGACCTTTTGACCTCAAAAATAGTTGGTTTTCAAATTTAGTGACTCGATGTGCAAATGTTCTTCAATTTCCTCAAAGTCTTTGGGATGAACGATGACGTGTCGAGGTTGTTAAAAATAACAATCATGTCAGGAGTGGGATTTGAACCCACGCCTCCAGGGGAGGCTGTGACCTTGAACGCAGCACCTTGGACTGCTCGGCCATCCTGACTTCTTAGTCTCATGGAATGTCAGAATTATGGAAAGTATAATTATTCATAGTAGAGTGAAAATTATTTTGAGAAAAACAAGTTACACACCCGCAGCAGACCCAAACGACTATTTATAAAAAGCAGACGTCATGCAGAGCACGACACTTGCAAAATACACCCCCACCGCCCCAAAAAAGGTTGCCATTGATCCATCAAATTGTCCATTTCATCAAGATTAAAGTTGACGATCTTGATCAAAGCTCAGGTTAACCGGATGTAAAGTGACGATTTTTCAGATGAAAATTGATGATTTTAGAGGTTTGACCTTGAGTTTACCTATGACCGTTTGACCTCAAAAATAGTTGGTTTTCCAATTTAGTGACTCAATGTGCAAATGTTCTTCAATTTCCTCAAGGACTTTGGGATGAACGATGACGTCTCGAGGTTGTTAAAAATAACAATCATGTCAGGAGTGGGATTCGAACCCACGCCTCCAGAGGAGACTGCGACCTGAACGCAGTGCCTTGGACCACTCGGCCATCCTGACCTCTTTGTCACATGAAACGTCAGAATTATGGAAAGTATAATTATTCATTGTAGAGTGAAAATTATTTTGAGAAAAACAAGTTACACACCCGCAGCAGACCCAAACGACTAATTATAAAAAGAAGACGTCATGCAGAGCACGACACTTGCAAAATCCACCCCCACCGCCCCAAAAAAGGTTGCCATTGATCCATCAAATTGTCCATTTCATCAAGATTAAAATTGACGATCTTGATCAAAGCTCGGATTAATAGGATGTGAAGCGATGATTTTTTCAGATGAAAATTGATGATTTTAGAGGTTTGACCTTGAGTTAACCTTTGACCTCAAAACGAGTTGGTTTTCAAATTTAGTGACTCATTGCGCAAATGTTCTTCAATTTCCTCAAAGTCTTTGGGATGAACGATGACGTCTCGAGGTTGTTAAAAATAATAATCATGTCAGGAGTGGGATTCAAACAAATGTCTCCAGAGGAGACTGCGACCTGAACGCAGCACCTTGGACCACTCGGCCATCCTGACTTCTTAGTCTCATGGAATGTCAGAATTATGGAAAGTATAATTATTCATAGTAGAGTGAAAATTATTTTGAGAAAAACAAGTTACACACCCGCAGCAGACCCAAACGACTAATTATAAAAAGCAGACGTCATGCAGAGCACGACACTTGCAAAATACACCCCCACCGCCCCAAAAAAGGTTGCCATTGATCCATCAAATTGTCCATTTCATCAAGATTAAAGTTGACGATCTTGATCAAAGCTCAGGTTAACCGGATGTAAAGTGACGATTTTTCAGATGAAAATTGATGATTTTAGAGGTTTGACCTTGAGTTAACATTTGACCTTTCGACCTCAAAACGAGTTGGTTTTCAAATTTAGTGACTCAATGTGCAAATGTTCTTCAATTTCCTCAAAGTCTTTGGGATGAACGATGACGTCTCGAGGTTGTTAAAAATAACAATCATGTCAGGAGTGGGATTTGAACCCATGCCTCCAGGAGAGACTGTGACCTTGAACGCAGAGCCTTGGACTGCTCAGCCATCCTGACTTTTTAGTTTCATGAAATGTCAGAATTATGGAAAGTATAATTATTCATAGTAGAATGAAAATTATTTTGAGAAAAACAAGTTACACACCCGCAGCAGACCCAAACGACTAATTTTAAAAAGAAGACGTCATGCAGAGCACGACACTTGCAAAATCCACCCCCACCGCCCCCAAAAAAGGTTGCCATTGATCCATCAAATTGTCCATTTCATCAAGATTAAAATTGACGATCTTTATCAAAGCTCGGGTTTACAGGATGTGAAGTGATGATTTTTTCAGATGAAAATTGATGATTTTAGAGGTTTGACCTTGAGTTAACCTTTGACCTTTTGACCTCAAAAATAGTTGGTTTTCCAATTTAGTGACTCAATGTGCAAATGTTCTTCAATTTCCTCAAGGACTTTGGGATGAACGATGACGTCTCGAAGTTGTTAAAAATAATAATCATATCAGGAGTGGGATTTGAACCGAAGCCGCCAGAAGAGACTGCAGCCTGAACGCAGCGCTTTAGACCGCTCAGCCATCCTGACTACATACTCATTAAGTGTCAGAATTTTGGAAAGTATAATTATTCATAGTAGAGTGAAAATTATTTTGAGAAAGACAAGTTACACACCCGCAGCAGACCCAAACGACTAATTATAAAAAGAAGACGTCATGCAGAGCACGACACTTGCAAAATCCACCCCCACCGCCCCAAAAAAGGTTGCCATTGATCCATCAAATTGTCCATTTCATCAAGATTAAAATTGACGATCTTGATCAAAGCTCGGATTAATAGGATGTGAAGCGATGATTTTTTCAGATGAAAATTGATGATTTTAGAGGTTTGACCTTGAGTTAACCTTTGACCTTTTGACCTCAAAACGAGTTGGTTTTCAAATTTAGTGACTCAATGTGCAAATGTTCTTCAATTTCCTCAAAGTCTTTGGGATGAACGATGACGTCTCGAGGTTGTTAAAAATAACAATCATGTCAGGAGTGGGATTTGAACCCACGCCTCCAGAGGAGACTGCGACCTTAACGCAGCGCCTTAGACCGCTCGGCCATCTTGACTACATAGTCTCATTAAGCGTCAGAATTATGGAAAGTATCATTATTCATAGTAGAGTGAAAATTATTTTGAGAAAAACAAGTTGCACACACGCAGCAGACCCAAATGACTAATTATGAAAAGAAGACGTCATGCAGAGCACGACACTTGCAAAATCCACCCCCACCGCCCCAAAAAAGGTTGCCATTGATCCATCAAATTGTCCATTTCATCAAGATTAAAATTGACGATCTTGATCAAAGGTCGGATGAAAAGGATGTGAATTGCTGATTTTTTCAGATGAAAATTGATGATTTTAGAGGTTTGACCTTGAGTTAACCTTTGACCTTTTGACCTCAAAAATAGTTGGTTTTCAAATTTAGTGACTCAATGTGCAAATGTTCTTCAATTTCCTCAAAGTCTTTGGGATGAACGATGACGTGTCGAGGTTGTTAAAAATAACAATCATGTCAGGAGGGGGATTTGAACCCACGCCTCCAGGAAAGACTGTGACCTTGAACGCAGAGCCTTGGACTGCTCAGCCATCCTGACTTTTTAGTTTCATGAAATGTCAGAATTATGGAAAGTATAATTATTCATAGTAGAGTGAAAATTATTTTGAGAAAAACAAGTTACACACCCGCAGCAGACCCAAACGACTAATTATAAAAAGAAGACGTCATGCAGAGCACGACACTTGCAAAATCCACCCCCACTGCCCCAAAAAAGGTTGCCATTGATCCATCAAATTGTCCATTTCATCAAGATTAAAATTGACGATCTTGATCAAAGGTCGGATGAAAAGGATGTGAACTGCTGATTTTTTCAGATGAAAATTGATGATTTTAGAGGTTTGGCCTTGAGTTAACCTTTGACCTTTTGACCTCAAAAATAGTTGGTTTTCAAATTTAGTGACTCAATGTGCAAATGTTCTTCAATTTCCTCAAAGTCTTTGGGATGAACGATGACGTGTCGAGGTTGTTAAAAATAACAATCATGTCAGGAGTGGGATTCGAACCCACGCCTCCAGAGGAGACTGCGACCTGAACGCAGCGCCTTAGACCACTCGGCCATCCTGACCTCTTTGTCGCATGAAACGTCAGAATTATGGAAAGTATAATTATTCATTGTAGAGTGAAAATTATTTTGAGAAAAACAAGTTACACACCCGCAGCAGACCCAAACGACTAATTATAAAAAGAAGACGTCATGCAGAGCACGACACTTGCAAAATCCACCCCCACCGCCCCAAAAAAGGTTGCCATTGATCCATCAAATTGTCCATTTCATCAAGATTAAAATTGACGATCGTGATCAAAGCTCGGATTAATAGGATGTGAAGCGATGATTTTTTCAGATGAAAATTGATGATTTTAGAGGTTTGACCTTGAGTTAACCTTTGACCTTTTGACCTCAAAACGAGTTGGTTTTCAAATTTAGTGACTCATTGCGCAAATGTTCTTCAATTTCCTCAAAGTCTTTGGGATGAACGATGACGTCTCGAGGTTGTTAAAAATAATAATCATGTCAGGAGTGGGATTCAAACAAACGTCTCCAGAGGAGACTGCGACCTGAACGCAGCACCTTGGACCACTCGGCCATCCTGACTTCTTAGTCTCATGGAATGTCAGAATTATGGAAAGTATAATTATTCAGAGTAGAGTGAAAATTATTTTGAGAAAAACAAGTTACACACCCGCAGCAGACCCAAACGACTAATTATAAAAAGCAGACGTCATGCAGAGCACGACACTTGCAAAATACACCCCCACCGCCCCAAAAAAGGTTGCCATTGATCCATCAAATTGTCCATTTCATCAAGATTAAAGTTGACGATCTTGATCAAAGCTCAGGTTAACCGGATGTAAAGTGACGATTTTTCAGATGAAAATTGATGATTTTAGAGGTTTGACCTTGAGTTTACCTCTGACCATTTGACCTCAAAAATAGTTGGTTTTCCAATTTAGTGACTCAATGTGCAAATGTTCTTCAATTTCCTCAAGGACTTTGGGATGAACGATGACGTCTTGAGGTTGTTAAAAATAACAATCATGTCAGGAGTGGGATTCGAACCCACGCCTCCAGAGGAGACTGCGACCTGAACGCAGTGCCTTGGACCGCTCGGCCATCCTGACTTCTTTGTTGCATGAAACGTCAGAATTATGGAAAGTATAATTATTCATTGTAGAGTGAAAATTATTTTGAGAAAAACAAGTTACACACCCGCAGCAGACCCAAACGACTAATTATAAAAAGAAGACGTCATGCAGAGCACGACACTTGCAAAATCCACCCCCACCGCCCCAAAAAAGGTTGCCATTGATCCATCAAATTGTCCATTTCATCAAGATTAAAATTGACGATCTTGATCAAAGCTCGGATTAATAGGATGTGAAGCGATGATTTTTTCAGATGAAAATTGATGATTTTAGAGGTTTGACCTTGAGTTAACCTTTGACCTTTTGACCTCAAAACGAGTTGGTTTTCAAATTTAGTGACTCAATGTGCAAATGTTCTTCAATTTCCTCAAAGTCTTTGGGATGAACGATGACGTCTCGAGGTTGTTAAAAATAACAATCATGTCAGGAGTGGGGTTTGAACCCACGCCTCCAGAGGAGACTGCGACCTTAACGCAGCGCCTTCGACCGCTCGGCCATCCTGACTACATAGGCTCATTAAGCGTCAGAATTATGGAAAGTATCATTATTCATAGTAGAGTGAAAATTATTTTGAGAAAAACAAGTTGCACACACGCAGCAGACCCAAATGACTAATTATGAAAAGAAGACGTCATGCAGAGCACGACACTTGCAAAATCCACCCCCACCGCCCCAAAAAAGGTTGCCATTGATCCATCAAATTGTCCATTTCATCAAGATTAAAATTGACGATCTTGATCAAAGGTCGGATGAAAAGGATGTGAATTGCTGATTTTTTCAGATGAAAATTGATGATTTTAGAGGTTTGACCTTGAGTTAACCTTTGACCTTTTGACCTCAAAAATAGTTGGTTTTCAAATTTAGTGACTCAATGTGCAAATGTTCTTCAATTTCCTCAAAGTCTTTGGGATGAACGATGACGTGTCGTGGTTGTTAAAAATAACAATCATGTCAGGAGTGGGATTTGAACCCACGCCTCCAGGAAAGACTGTGACCTTGAACGCAGAGCCTTGGACTGCTCAGCCATCCTGACTTTTTAGTTTCATGAAATGTCAGAATTATGGAAAGTATAATTATTCATAGTAGAGTGAAAATTATTTTGAGAAAAACAAGTTACACACCCGCAGCAGACCCAAACGACTAATTATAAAAAGAAGACGTCATGTAGAGCACGACACTTGCAAAATCCACCCCCACCGCCCCAAAAAAGGTTGCCATTGATCCATCAAATTGTCCATTTCATCAAGATTAAAATTGACGATCTTGATCAAAGGTCGGATGAAAAGGATGTGAACTGCTGATTTTTTCAGATGAAAATTGATGATTTTAGAGGTTTGACCTTGAGTTAACCTTTGACCTTTTGACCTCAAAAGGAGTTGGTTTTCAAATTTAGTGACTCAATGTGCAAATGTTCTTCAATTTCCTCAAAGTCTTTGGGATGAACGATGACGTGTCGAGGTTGTTAAAAATAACAATCATGTCAGGAGTGGGATTCGAACCCACGCCTCCAGAGGAGACTGCGACCTGAACGCAGCGCCTTGGACCACTCGGCCATCCTGACCTCTTTGTTGCATGAAACGTCAGAATTATGGAAAGTATAATTATTCATTGTAGAGTGAAAATTATTTTGAGAAAAACAAGTTACACACCCGCAGCAGACCCAAACGACTAATTATAAAAAGAAGACGTCATGCAGAGCACGACACTTGCAAAATCCACCCCCACCGCCCCAAAAAAGGTTGCCATTGATCCATCAAATTGTCCATTTCATCAAGATTAAAATTGACGATCTTGATCAAAGCTCGGATTAATAGGATGTGAAGCGATGATTTTTTCAGATGAAAATTGATTATTTTAGAGGTTTGACCTTGAGTTAACCTTTGACCTTTTGACCTCAAAACGAGTTGGTTTTCAAATTTAGTGACTCATTGCGCAAATGTTCTTCAATTTCCTCAAAGTCCACACGGTCTCCACGTTTTTCGAAGTTAAGTCTGTTCACAATTGTATTTTGTCGAAACTGTATTTATCTTTCGGTGTGTTAAGTTATTGTGTGCAACTTTGGTTGTTTCTCGGTGTTTATCTTTCATAAATTGATCGTCTGTTTGCCGTGTCGTGTCTTGAGGCCTTGTACAGTGTGCACTGTACAACCTTGAGGCTTTGTTTTTCTCTCAGCGGTCCGTCTTTTGTGATCCAATAACTTTCGTTCTCTGTATTCCCAGGCTTTTCACCCATAGCCTACTTCCTTGTGTAAATCTCAACTCAAAAAAAAAAAAAAAAAAAAAAAAAAAACATTTTCCTTCTCTGTTCTCATTCGTTTATTCATTCTTATTCGTTCGTTCGTTCTTCGACCACGTGTTTCTCCCCCATTTCCCCAGATAGTTTTCACTCATTAACCTTCAATGTTTACATTTTCCCCTCAAGTTATGTATTCCGTCATATTTTATAACACCTTTTTCTTCTTCTTCTTTAAAAGGCTGCTTTCGACTTGCTCACCAAATCAATTCATCCCAAAAAAAATATCCATCTCCTATAGTGCCTTTTTTCTACATTCCCTAAACTCTCCTGCACTCCATCCTCCATCCAGCGTCCTTAAACGTATTTTTAACTCGAAGGTCACAAGAAACTCATTTTGCAATAAATGTTCGTTTCCCATAAATCGTACACTTTCAAAAATCCAATCTCACCCCTCCCCTCCAAATCTTCCCCATAACCCCTCCCCTCCAAATCTTCCCCATCACCCCTCCCCTCCAAATCTTCCCCATCACCCATCCCTTTCAAATCTCCCCCCTTGCCCCCTCCCTCCTATACTACCCCCTCACCCCTCCCCGCCAAGACGCCCCCTCGCCCCTCCCCTCCTAGACTCCTGCCTCACCCCTCCCCTCCAAATCTCCCCCATATCCCATCCCTTTCAAATCCCTCCCCTTGCCCCTTCCCTCCCAAACTCCCCCCTCACCCCTCACCCCTCCCCTTCAAATCTCCCCACCCTCATTGCTTCTCAATTTCCCCCCTCTCACTCCCCCTCCTCAAAGCGTCCTCCCCGCTTCTTCCCCCTTCAAACTCTCACCTCCATCTCCCCCAACCTTCTGCCTCGCTCTTCCCCCTCCTCAAATAACACCTCATTGTGGCTCACCCAATCACCATCAAACCTTTTGTCCGCCCCATCCTTCCCTTTCTCCGAGCTATTCTGAAATCTCTGACACACCTTCAACAGCTCTCCCTACCTCTTCCACCTCTTCCACATCTTACCCTACCCCTCCTCCCCCCTGTTCTGTATCTGATGCTCCCCCTTCCTCTTCATTAACGGTATGGACCTCAAACATCCGGGGCCTTCGTTCAAACTTAACTGATCTCTCCATACAGGTTGCTTCTGTCAAACCAGACGTGATCTGCTTAACAGAAACTTTCCTCCTTTATGATGTCTCTGATTCCATAGTATCTCTCCCGGGCTACTCCCTCCTCCGGTATGATAGACCTGAGCCTCGTCCTGGAGGCGGGGTTGCTATCTTTATCAAAAACTCTCTTCCTCACTCGCCCTGCACTGCACTCTCTCCACCTCACCCCCAGGAATACCTCTGGCTACGGCTTCCCCTTCGCTCCCACCTCTTGTTCATATGTGTGTTGTACCGTCCACCAAACAGTGATGACTCCATCTACATCTCGCTGTCTGATGATATGGACCAACTTCTATCTACTCATCCCAACTCTCTCTTCCTCATATGTGGTGATTTCAACTGTCATCATGCCAGTTGGCTGGGTGTGGGTACCTCTCTCACCAGCCATGGCTCCTCAGCAAAGGACTTCTGCGACTCACTGGGACTGACACAATCTGTCAATTTCCCGACCCGGATCTCAGTCAACGGAACATCTTCTCTTCTGGACTTGGTTATGACTAACTTCCCTGAAAATGTCTGCTGCTCTTCTTCTGCTCCGATCGGATCATCTGATCATGTCCTTGTTAAAGTGGACATCTCTCTGACCATCCTCAGGGAGCCTGCTCAGCGTCGACGAGTCTGGCATTTCACTCAGGCCAACTGGCACGGTCTTCAAGCAGCCATCAATCATCTGGACTGGTCTCCCATCTCTACCACCTCTGACATCAACTCATCCTGGGAATTCTTCCAAAGTAAATTGCTCTCTCTCATGCACAGATTTATCCCATCTCGTCTTCAGTTGTCATACCCTTCCTCCCGTCCATGGTACACGGAATCTTGTGGTGAGGCTGTTGCCCAGAAACAACTTGCCTTCGTCTCCTGGAAAGCAAATCCAACGGAAGGAAATCTCATTTCCTTTCACAAAGCCCGAAACAAGTGTGTGTCCACCCTCAGGAGAGCCAGGAAACAATATCTCTCCGTTCTCAAGACCGAACTCTCTTATCTGTCTCCCTCTTCCAAATCCTGGTGGCGTCTGGTCAAATCCGTTTCTGGTGTTTGTTCCCCCTCCATCCCCTCCCTTACCTCAAACGGCTACACAGCTGACTCCGCACGTGAAAAAGCTGAATGCCTCAACTCTGTGTTTGCCTCTAAATCTTGTGTCCCAAACCCATCCCTCTCTGTACCCACCATACCCAGTCGTACCCTGCTGCTCCTGGACTCCGTGTCCTTTCCTCCTGACAAGGTGGAAAAGTTTCTGTCAACCCTCGACTCTGATTCTGCAACTGGACCCGACGGCATCAGCCCACGGGTCCTAAAATCCTGCTCTGCTGCTCTATCTCACCCTCTCTCTGTTCTCTTCACCCTCTCTTTTGCTCAAGGTCAACTGCCATCTGCTTGGAAATCAGCCAACATCACCGCTTTGCACAAAAAAGGTGCAAAAACAGATCCTAGCAACTACAGACCAATCAGCCTTCTCCCAATTATCAGCAAAGTCATGGAATCCATCATTGCTTCGGATATGAAATCTTTCCTCTTCTCCAATGGCTTGATCTCTGATCATCAATTTGGTTTCAGACCAGGTCACTCTACTCTGGACATGCTGCTTCTGCTGTCTCAACAATGGATGGAGGTCCTCAATGCCAAACAGGAAATTAGAGCTGTCTCCCTCGACATATCACGTGCCTTCGACACGGTCTGGCACCCCGCTCTGCTCACCAAACTCTCCTCCTTTGGTATCCATGGAAATCTCCACGCATGGCTGGCGGACTTCCTCTCTAGTCGTCGTCAACGTGTGGCCCTGAATGGGTTTCTCTCATCTCCTCTTCCTGTTCAGGCTGGAGTTCCCCAAGGCAGTGTTCTGGGCCCCGTGCTTTTTCTGGTCTTCATCAATGATCTCTCTGACTCTCTCGAAAATCCTCTCTATCTCTTTGCTGATGACTCCACTCTCTGCCGCTCCATTCCTCTTCCCTCAGATCGGCAGTCTGCTGCCTCCTCACTCTCTGAAGACCTGGACAAAATCACAGACTGCTCAAACAAGTGGAACATGTCTTTCAATCCTGACAAATCTCACACTCTTACTATGTCTCTCCGAAAAGATCGACTGGACAACCCTCCCATCTACTTTCTCAACAATCCTCTCCAAGAAGTTCTGTCGCTCAAGATTTTGGGTCTCACTATCTGCCATGATCTTTCTTGGGAAAACCACATTTCCAAGCTGGCCTCCAAAGCCAGTCGCCGACTGGGCATCCTCCGTCGTGCGAAGTCCTTCCTCGGCACACCTGAGCTCCTCACCACATACAAGGCTTTCATCCGCAGCTCAATGGAATACTGTTCTCCCCTATGGGCCGGTGCTCCTGCCTCACACCTAGCTCGGCTTCACGCTGTTGAAACCAAAGCTTTCAGAATTATTGGAATCTCCCGCGATGAAGCTATCTCTGAGGGCCTTTCACTCACTCACCGCAGGCAGGTAGGTGGTCTTTCTGTCTTCTACCGACTCCTCTCCGGCCTTGCACCCCCAGCTCTCTCTGTGCTCTGTCCCCCAAATATTCCTACAGGTCGCACAAGATCTGCCAGCAACCCTCTGATGGTTAAACTGCCGAAATCTCGGCTCTCTGCTCACCTTCACTCTTTCATTCCTCTTTTCTCCCGCCTCTGGAACAAACTCCCTCACTCCCTTCAATCCCACTCCTCCCTCCAGGTCTTTAAAACAGCTGTTCACCACCATCTCTTATCTTCCCCCATCCAAAACCTTGATCTTTTCTACCCCCGCTAATTCACCCCAGATCCACCTTGTTTGAAATTCCAACTTCTTTCCAGGAAGTCCTGGCAGTGTCCATATGTTTTATACCTCTCCCACCGCCCCCTTCCCACGCCCCCCCCCCCCCAAAGCCCTCGCCCTCTCTCAGATCTCTCGATGTCTCCATGTCTCTCGGTCCCTGCTCTCAAATGTTGTGTTTGTGTCCTTCCCCCTCTCTCCCCATCTTGTCTACCGCTCCCTATGTTATATGTTTTATGTGTCGGTTTGTCTTTCTGTGTGATTAATGTTCGCTCTTTCACGAGCCTCGACCTTGTATACAAAAAAAAAAAAAAAAAAAAAAAAGTCTTTGGGATGAACGATGACGTCTCGAGGTTGTTAAAAATAATAATCATGTCAGGAGTGGGATTCAAACAAACGTCTCCAGAGGAGACTGCGACCTGAACGCAGCACCTTGGACCACTCGGCCATCCTGACTTCTTAGTCTCATGGAATGTCAGAATTATGGAAAGTATAATTATTCATAGTAGAGTGAAAATTATTTTGAGAAAAACAAGTTACACACCCGCAGCAGACCCAAACGACTAATTATAAAAAGCAGACGTCATGCAGAGCACGACACTTGCAAAATACACCCCCACCGCCCCAAAAAAGGTTGCCATTGATCCATCAAATTGTCCATTTCATCAAGATTAAAGTTGACGATCTTGATCAAAGCGCAGGTTAACCGGATATAAAGTGACGATTTTTCAGATGAAAATTGATGATTTTAGAGGTTTGACCTTGAGTTTACCTATGACCATTTGACCTCAAAAATAGTTGGTTTTCCAATTTAGTGACTCAATGTGCAAATGTTCTTCAATTTCCTCAAGGACTTTGGGATGAACGATGACGTCTTGAGGTTGTTAAAAATAACAATCATGTCAGGAGTGGGATTCGAACCCACGCCTCCAGAGGAGACTGCGACCTGAACGCAGCGCCTTGGACCGCTCGGCCATCCTGACTTCTTTGTTGCACGAAACGTCAGAATTATGGAAAGTATAATTATTCATTGTAGAGTGAAAATTATTTTGAGAAAAACAAGTTACACACCCGCAGCAGACCCAAACGACTAATTATAAAAAGAAGACGTCATGCAGAGCACGACACTTGCAAAATCCACCCCCACCGCCCCAAAAAAGGTTGCCATTGATCCATCAAATTGTCCATTTCATCAAGATTAAAGTTGACGATCTTGATCAAAGCTCAGGTTAACCGGATGTAAAGTGACGATTTTTCAGATGAAAATTGATGATTTTAGAGGTTTGACCTTGAGTTTACCTATGACCATTTGACCTCAAAAATAGTTGGTTTTCCAATTTAGTGACTCAATGTGCAAATGTTCTTCAATTTCCTCAAGGACTTTGGGATGAACGATGACTTTTTTTTTTTTTTTTTTTTTTTTTTTTTTATACAAGATCGAGGCTCGTGAAAGAGCTAACAATAATCACAAAAAAGACAAACCGACACACAAAACACAAAAAAACAAGGGGAGCGGCAGACAAGATGGGGAGAGAGGGGGAAGGACACAAACACAACATTTGAGAGCAGGGACATCGGGAGGACTTGGGGGGAAGTGGGAGAGGAATAAAACATATGAACGCTGCAAGGACTCTGGGGTGAATTACCGGGGGTAGAAAAGATCAAGGTTTTCGATGGGGGAAGATAAGAGATGGTGGTGAACAGCTGTTTTAAAGACCTGGAGGGAGGAGTGGGATTGAATGGAGTGGGGGAGTTTGTTCCAGAGGCGGGAGAAAAGGGGAATGAAAGAGTGAAGGTGAGCAGAGAGCCTAGACTTTGGCAGTTTAACCATAAGAGGGTTGCAGGCAGATCTTGTGCGACCTGAAGGAATATTTGGGGGACAGAGCACAGAGAGAGCTGGGGGAGCAAGGCCAGAGAGGAGTCGGTAGAAGACAGAAAGACCACCAACCTGCCTGCGGTGAGTGAGTGAAAGGCCCTCGGAGTTGACTACATCGCAGGAGATTCCAATGATTCTGAAAGCTTTGGCCTCAACAGCGTGAAGCCGAGCAAGGTGTGAGGCAGGAGCACCAGCCCAGAGGGGGGAACAGTATTCCATTGAGCTGCGGATGAAAGCCTTGTATGTGGTGAGGAGCTCAGGTGTGCCAAGGAAGGACTTCGCACGACGGAGGATGCCCAGTCGGCGACTGGCTTTGGAGGCCAGCTTGGAAATGTGGTTTTCCCAAGAAAGATCATGGCAGATAGTGAGACCCAAAAGCTTGAGCGACAGAACTTCTTGGAGAGGATTGTTGAGAAAGTAGATGGGAGGGTTGTCCAGTCAGTCCTTTCGGAGAGACATTGTAAGAGTGTGAGATTTGTCAGGATTGAAAGACATGTTCCACTTGTTTGACCAGTCTGTGATTTTGTCCAGGTCTGCAGAGAGTGAGGAGGCTGCAGACTGCCGATCTGAGGGATGAGGAATGGAGCGGCAGATAGTGGAGTCATCAGCAAAGAGATAGAGAGGATTTTCCAGAGAGTCGGAGAGGTCATTGATGAAGACCAGAAATAGCACAGGGCCCAGAACACTGCCTTGGGGAACTCCAGCCAGAACAGGAAGGGAAGATGAGAGAAATCCATTCAGGGCCACACGTCTTGAGGTTGTTAAAAATAACAATCATGTCAGGAGTGGGATTCGAACCCACGCCTCCAGAGGAGACTGCGACCTGAACGCAGCGCCTTGGACCGCTCGGCCATCCTGACTTCTTTGTTGCATGAAACGTCAGAATTATGGAAAGTATAATTATTCATTGTAGAGTGAAAATTATTTTGAGAAAAACAAGTTACACACCCGCAGCAGACCCAAACGACTAATTATAAAAAGAAGACGTCATGCAGAGCACGACACTTGCAAAATCCACCCCCACCGCCCCAAAAAAGGTTGCCATTGATCCATCAAATTGTCCATTTCATCAAGATTAAAATTGACGATCTTGATCAAAGCTCGGATTAATAGGATGTGAAGCGATGATTTTTTCAGATGAAAATTGATGATTTTAGAGGTTTGACCTTGAGTTAACCTTTGACCTTTTGACCTCAAAACGAGTTGGTTTTCAAATTTAGTGACTCAATGTGCAAATGTTCTTCAATTTCCTCAAAGTCTTTGGGATGAACGATGACGTCTCGAGGTTGTTAAAAATAACAATCATGTCAGGAGTGGGATTTGAACCCACGCCTCCAGAGGAGACTGTGACCTTAATGCAGCGCCTTAGACCGCTCGGCCATCCTGACTACATAGTCTCATTAAGCGTCAGAATTATGGAAAGTATCATTATTCATAGTAGAGTGAAAATTATTTTGAGAAAAACAAGTTGCACACACGCAGCAGACCCAAATGACTAATTATGAAAAGAAGACGTCATGCAGAGCACGACACTTGCAAAATCCACCCCCACCGCCCCAAAAAAGGTTGCCATTGATCCATCAAATTGTCCATTTCATCAAGATTAAAATTGACGATCTTGATCAAAGGTCGGATGAAAAGGATGTGAATTGCTGACTTTTTCAGATGAAAATTGATGATTTTAGAGGTTTGACCTTGAGTTAACCTTTGACCATTTGACCTCAAAAATAGTTGGTTTTCCAATTTAGTGACTCAATGTGCAAATGTTCTTCAATTTCCTCAAGGACTTTGGGATGAACGATGACGTCTTGAGGTTGTTAAAAATAACAGTCATGTCAGGAGTGGGATTCGAACCCACGCCTCCAGAGGAGACTGCGACCTGAACGCAGCGCCTTGGACCGCTCGGCCATCCTGACTTCTTTGTTGCACGAAACGTCAGAATTATGGAAAGTATAATTATTCATTGTAGAGTGAAAATTATTTTGAGAAAAACAAGTTACACACCCGCAGCAGACCCAAACGACTAATTATAAAAAGAAGACGTCATGCAGAGCACGACACTTGCAAAATCCACCCCCACCGCCCCAAAAAAGGTTGCCATTGATCCATCAAATTGTCCATTTCATCAAGATTAAAATTGACGATCTTGATCAAAGCTCGGATTAATAGGATGTGAAGCGATGATTTTTTCAGATGAAAATTGATGATTTTAGAGGTTTGACCTTGAGTTAACCTTTGACCTTTTGACCTCAAAACGAGTTGGTTTTCAAATTTAGTGACTCATTGCGCAAATGTTCTTCAATTTCCTCAAAGTCTTTGGGATGAACGATGACGTCTCGAGGTTGTTAAAAATAATAATCATGTCAGGAGTGGGATTCAAACAAACGTCTCCAGAGGAGACTGTGACCTGAACGCAGCACCTTGGACCACTCGGCCATCCTGACTTCTTAATCTCATGGAATGTCAGAATTATGGAAAGTATAATTATTCATAGTAGAGTGAAAATTATTTTGAGAAAAACAAGTTACACACCCGCAGCAGACCCAAACGACTAATTATAAAAAGCAGACGTCATGCAGAGCACGACACTTGCAAAATACACCCCCACCGCCCCAAAAAAGGTTGCCATTGATCCATCAAATTGTCCATTTCATCAAGATTAAAGTTGACGATCTTGATCAAAGCTCAGGTTAACCGGATGTAAAGTGACGATTTTTCAGATGAAAATTGATGATTTTAGAGGTTTGACCTTGAGTTTACCTATGACCATTTGACCTCAAAAATAGTTGGTTTTCCAATTTAGTGACTCAATGTGCAAATGTTCTTCAATTTCCTCAAAGTCTTTGGGATAAACGATGACGTGTCGAGGTTGTTAAAAATAACAATCATGTCAGGAGTGGGATTTGAACCCACGCCTCCAGGAGAGACTGTGACCTTGAATGCAGAGCCTTGGACTGCTCAGCCATCCTGACTTTTTAGTTTCATGAAATGTCAGAATTATGGAAAGTATAATTATTCATAGTAGAGTGAAAATTATTTTGAGAAAAACAAGTTACACACCCGCAGCAGACCCAAACGACTAATTATAAAAAGAAGACGTCATGCAGAGCACGACACTTGCAAAATCCACCCCCACCGCCCCAAAAAAGGTTGCCATTGATCCATCAAATTGTCCATTTCATCAAGATTAAAATTGACGATCTTGATCAAAGGTCGGATGAAAAGGATGTGAACTGCTGATTTTTTCAGATGAAAATTGATGATTTTAGAGGTTTGACCTTGAGTTAACCTTTGACCTTTTGACCTCAAAAATAGTTGGTTTTCAAATTTAGTGACTCAATGTGCAAATGTTCTTCAATTTCCTCAAAGTGTTTGGGATGAACGATGACGTCTCGAGGTTGTTAAAAATAATAATCATGTCAGGAGTGGGATTTGAACCCACGCCTCCAGAGGAGACTGCGACCTTAACGCAGCGCCTTAGACCGCTCGGCCATCCTGACTACATAGTCTCATTAAGCGTCAGAATTATGGAAAGTATCATTATTCATAGTAGAGTGAAAATTATTTTGAGAAAAACAAGTTGCACACACGCAGCAGACCCAAATGACTAATTATGAAAAGAAGACGTCATGCAGAGCACGACACTTGCAAAATCCACCCCCACCGCCCCAAAAAAGGTTGCCATTGATCCATCAAATTGTCCATTTCATCAAGATTAAAATTGACGATCTTGATCAAAGGTCGGATGAAAAGGATGTGAATTGCTGATTTTTTCAGATGAAAATTGATGATTTTAGAGGTTTGACCTTGAGTTAACCTTTGACCTTTTGACCTCAAAAATAGTTGGTTTTCAAATTTAGTGACTCAATGTGCAAATGTTCTTCAATTTCCTCAAAGTCTTTGGGATAAACGATGACGTGTCGAGGTTGTTAAAAATAACAATCATGTCAGGAGTGGGATTTGAACCCATGCCTCCAGGAGAGACTGTGACCTTGAACGCAGAGCCTTGGACTGCTCAGCCATCCTGACTTTTTAGTTTCATGAAATGTCAGAATTATGGAAAGTATAATTATTCATAGTAGAGTGAAAATTATTTTGAGAAAAACAAGTTACACACCCGCAGCAAACCCAAACGACTAATTATAAAAAGAAGACGTCATGCAGAGCACGACACTTGCAAAATCCACCCCCACCGCCCCAAAAAAGGTTGCCATTGATCCATCAAATTGTCCATTTCATCAAGATTAAAATTGACGATCTTGATCAAAGGTCGGATGAAAAGGATGTGAACTGCTGATTTTTTCAGATGAAAATTGATGATTTTAGAGGTTTGACCTTGAGTTAACCTTTCACCTTTTGACCTCAAAAATAGTTGGTTTTCAAATTTAGTGACTCAATGTGCAAATGTTCTTCAATTTCCTCAAAGTCTTTGGGATGAACGATGACGTGTCGAGGTTGTTAAAAATAACAATCATGTCAGGAGTGGGATTTGAACCCACGCCTCCAGGTGAGACTGTGACCTTGAACGCAGAGCCTTGGACTGCTCAGCCATCCTGACTTTTTAGTTTCATGAAATGTCAGAATTATGGAAAGTATAATTATTCATAGTAGAGTGAAAATTATTTTGAGAAAAACAAGTTACACACCCGCAGCAGACCCAAACGACTAATTATAAAAAGAAGACGTCATGCAGAGCACGACACTTGCAAAATCCACCCCCACCGCCCCAAAAAAGGTTGCCATTGATCCATCAAATTGTCCATTTCATCAAGATTAAAATTGACGATCTTTATCAAAGCTCGGGTTAACAGGATGTGAAGTGATGATTTTTTCAGATGAAAATTGATGATTTTAGAGGTTTGACCTTGAGTTAACCTTTGACCTTTTGACCTCAAAAATAGTTGGTTTTCAAATTTAGTGACTCAATGTGCAAATGTTCTTCAATTTCCTCAAAGTGTTTGGGATGAACGATGACGTCTCGAGGTTGTTAAAAATAATAATCATGTCAGGAGTGGGATTTGAACCCACGCCTCCAGAGGAGACTGCGACCTTAACGCAGCGCCTTAGACCGCTCGGCCATCCTGACTACATAGTCTCATTAAGCGTCAGAATTATGGAAAGTATCATTATTCATAGTAGAGTGAAAATTATTTTGAGAAAGACAAGTTACACACCCGCAGCAGACCCAAACGACTAATTTTAAAAAGAAGACACCATGCAGAGCACGACACTTACAAAGTACACCCCACCACCCCAAAAAAGGTTGCCATTGATCCATCAAATTGTCCATTTCATCAATATTAAAATTGACGATCTTGATCAAAGCTCGGGTTAACAGGATGTGAAGCGACGATTTTTCAGATGAAAATTGATGATCTCAGAGGTTTGACCTTGAGTTTAGCTTTGGCCTTTTGACCTCAAAAATAGTTGGTTTTTCGATTTAGTGACTCAATGCGCAAATGTTCTTCCATTTCCTCAAAGTTTTTGGGATGAACGATGACGTCTCGAGGTTGTTAAAAATAACAATCATGTCAGGAGTGGGATTTGAACCCACGCCTCCAGGGGAGACTGTGACCTTGAATGCAGCACCTTGGACCGCTCGGCCATCCTGACTTCTTAGTCTCATGGAATGTCAGAATTATGGAAAGTATAATTATTCATAGTAGAGTGAAAATTATTTTGAGAAAAACAAGTTACACACCCGCAGCAGACCCAAACGACTAATTATAAAAAGCAGACGTCATGCAGAGCACGACACTTGCAAAATGCACCCCCACCGCCCCAAAAAAGGTTGCCATTGATCCATCAAATTGTCCATTTCATCAAGATTAAAGTTGACGATCTTGATCAAAGCTCAGGTTAACCGGATGTAAAGTGACGATTTTTCAGATGAAAATTGATGATTTTAGAGGTTTGACCTTGAGTTTACCTATGACCGTTTGACCTCAAAAATAGTTGGTTTTCCAATTTAGTGACTCAATGTGCAAATGTTCTTCATTTTCCTCAAGGACTTTGGGATGAACGATGACGTCTCGAGGTTGTTAAAAATAACAATCATGTCAGGAGTGGGATTCGAACCCACGCCTCCAGAGGAGACTGTGACCTGAATGCAGCGCCTTGGACCACTCGGCCATCCTGACCTCTTTGTTGCATGAAACGTCAGAATTATGGAAAGTATAATTATTCATTGTAGAGTGAAAATTATTTTGAGAAAAACAAGTTACACACCCGCAGCAGACCC
Source organism: Myxine glutinosa (assembly GCF_964187855.1). Taxonomy (NCBI): domain Eukaryota; kingdom Metazoa; phylum Chordata; class Myxini; order Myxiniformes; family Myxinidae; genus Myxine; species Myxine glutinosa. Next base: position 331,220,311 of record NC_136261.1, read on the forward strand.
AAACGACTAATTATAAAAAGAAGACGTCATGCAGAGCACGACACTTGCAAAATCCACCCCCACCGCCCCAAAAAAGGTTGCCATTGATCCATCAAATTGTCCATTTCATCAAGATTAAAATTGACGATCTTGATCAAAGCTCGGATTAATAGGATGTGAAGCGATGATTTTTTCAGATGAAAATTGATGATTTTAGAGGTTTGACCTTGAGTTAACCTTTGACCTTTTGACCTCAAAACGAGTTGGTTTTCAAATTTAGTGACTCATTGTGCAAATGTTCTTCAATTTCCTCAAAGTCTTTGGGATGAACGATGACGTCTCGAAGTTGTTAAAAATAATAATCATATCAGGAGTGGGATTTGAACCGAAGCCGCCAGAAGAGACTGCAGCCTGAACGCAGCGCCTTAGACCGCTCAGCCATCCTGACGACATACTCATTAAGCGTCAGAATTTTGGAAAGTATAATTATTCATAGTAGAGTGAAAATTATTTTGAGAAAGACAAGTTACACACCCGCAGCAGACCCAAACGACTAATTATAAAAAGAAGACGTCATGCAGAGCACGACACTTGCAAAATCCACCCCTAACGCCCCAAAAAAGGTTGCCATTGATCCATCAAATTGTCCATTTCAGCAAGATTAAAATTGACGATCTTGATCAAAGCTCGGGTTAACAGGATGCGAAGCGATGATTTTTCAGATGAAAATTGATGGTTTCAGAGGTTTGACCTTGAGTTTAGCTTTGGCCTTTTGACCTCAAAAATAGTTGGTTTTTCGATTTTGTGACTCAATGTGCAAATGTTCTTCAATTTCCTCAAAGTCTTTGGGATGAAGGATGACGCCTCGAGGTTGTTAAAAATAATAATCATGTCAGGAGTGGGATTACGAACCCACGCCTCCAGAAGAGACTGCGACATGAACGCAGCAACTCAGACCACTCGGCCATGCTGACACCATATCATCACAACATCCTGACTCCTTGTCATCACAACATCCTGACTCCTTGTCATCACAACATCCTGACTCCTTGTCATCACAACTTCCTGTTGATTCAATTTTTTTTTCAAAAGGACAGAGAAAAATACATTCATGTTGTTTACAGAGAAACAAGTTTAACATCACCTTGACCAGATGATGCATGTTCAGCATCGCTTGGAAATAATCTTTCAAAATAAAGAAAACAATGTTGGAAAATTCACAAAAAAATTCTAAATGGTTGCTGTTGTTGCTGCTGTTATTGGAATTCTTGTTGGGGGTCGATTTTTGAAATGTGCACCCATGGGCTGGACAGCTGACGGGCCACACCTTCATCTAACGCTTGACTCCACCCACCATTGTGCCAAGACGAAGAGATATGGTCGCCATCTTGTTTCGTGCAGGGATGAGTGCATTCGGCCCATGCAGGCCCCTGCTGATTATGGACTGCCCAGCTTTGCTTCGTCACGTTTCCATTGGCTTTGTGTCGAGTGTTAACTTATTAGTTCGGTTTAATCAAGACCCAGAAACGTGTTACGTAATTTTTGAACGGCGCATTAAATGCGTTTCCCAATCGGCCCATTGCCGGATTTTTCAAGCCCATTCAATCACGCCAAATGACAAAGTGAACAAGCATTCTGAGTATTGCGTTGCAATACATGTCCCCTCCCGGCATTGGGTGGCACTGGCACAGAAGACAGTATTATGAATTACCGCACTCAAATTATAGTCCGGAAAACTGTTGGAGAAGTTCCCAAAGTTCAAACTGCCATAACTTTGTCAGAAATGATCGAAACGTGGTGAAGTTCGAACTTGATCTGTAACTTATCATGAGGAAACCATGTACCAAGTTTGAAATCATAAGCATTAAGAGTTTCGGGGAAAAGTGCAGAAAGCTGTTCTTTGCGTGACGGACTGATGGACTGACGGACCGACAGACTGACGGACCGACAGACTGACAGACGGAGGGACGGAGTGCAAACCTCCAGTCCCCCACGGTGTACACCGGTCGGGGACTAATAACCATGTATAGGTTTTTACAAACAAAATGTTTATAAGCACAGAGAGCGCGGGAGAGCGAAAACTTCCTGACTGAGTAAACCATGAAGCAATACAGCTTGAACTATTATGACCAGACAATGGTTGTTTGTCCGTGTTCCATTCTTTTAAAAATGCTGAGCGTCAAGCAAGGAGGCAGCACAAACTCTTTTAAACGTGCTTGGGCAGACTCAGCCAGGACTCCAAACACTGACCTCGCACACTCAGAGAAGACACTCCAACCACGACGTGATTGAGAGTGTCAGAACAATCATGTCAGGAGTGGGATTATGAACCCACACCTCCAGGGGAGACTGCGACCTGAACGCAGAGCGTTGGACTGCTCGGCCATCCTGACTTTTTAGTTTCATGAAATGTCAGAATTATGGAAAGTATAATTATTCATAGTAGAGTGAAAATTATTTTGAGAAAAACAAGTTGCACACCCGCAGCAGACCCAAACGACTAATTATAAAAAGAAGACGTCATGCAGAGCACCACACTTGCAAAATCCACCCCCACCACCCCAAAAAAGGTTGCCATTGATCCATCAAATTGTCCATTTCATCAAGATTAAAATTGACGATCTTTATCAAAGCTCGGGTTAACAGGATGTGAAGTGATGATTTTTTCAGATGAAAATTGATGATTTTAGAGGTTTGACCTTGAGTTAACCTTTGACCTTTTGACCTCAAAAATAGTTGGTTTTCAAATTTAGTGACTCAATGTGCAAATGTTCTTCAATTTCCTCAAAGTCTTTGGGATAAACGATGACGTGTCGAGGTTGTTAAAAATAACAATCATGTCAGGAGTGGGATTTGAACCCACGCCTCCAGGAGAGACTGTGACCTTGAACGCAGAGCCTTGGACTGCTCAGCCATCCTGACTTTTTAGTTTCATGAAATGTCAGAATTATGGAAAGTATAATTATTCATAGTAGAGTGAAAATTATTTTGAGAAAAACAAGTTACACACCCGCAGCAGACCCAAACGACTAATTATAAAAAGAAGACGTCATGCAGAGCACGACACTTGCAAAATCCACCCCCACCGCCCCAAAAAAGGTTGCCATTGATCCATCAAATTGTCCATTTCATCAAGATTAAAATTGACGATCTTGATCAAAGGTCGGATGAAAAGGATGTGAACTGCTGATTTTTTCAGATGAAAATTGATGATTTTAGAGGTTTGACCTTGAGTTAACCTTTCACCTTTTGACCTCAAAAATAGTTGGTTTTCAAATTTAGTGACTCAATGTGCAAATGTTCTTCAATTTCCTCAAAGTCTTTGGGATGAACGATGACGTGTCGAGGTTGTTAAAAATAACAATCATGTCAGGAGTGGGATTTGAACCCACGCCTCCAGGTGAGACTGTGACCTTGAACGCAGAGCCTTGGACTGCTCAGCCATCCTGACTTTTTAGTTTCATGAAATGTCAGAATTATGGAAAGTATAATTATTCATAGTAGAGTGAAAATTATTTTGAGAAAAACAAGTTACACACCCGCAGCAGACCCAAACGACTAATTATAAAAAGAAGACGTCATGCAGAGCACGACACTTGCAAAATCCACCCCCACCGCCCCAAAAAAGGTTGCCATTGATCCATCAAATTGTCCATTTCATCAAGATTAAAATTGACGATCTTTATCAAAGCTCGGGTTAACAGGATGTGAAGTGATGATTTTTTCAGATGAAAATTGATGATTTTAGAGGTTTGACCTTGAGTTAACCTTTGACCTTTTGACCTCAAAAATAGTTGGTTTTTCGATTTTGTGACTCAATGTGCAAATGTTCTTCAATTTCCTCAAAGTCTTTGGGATGAAGGATGACGCCTCGAGGTTGTTAAAAATAATAATCATGTCAGGAGTGGGATTACGAACCCACGCCTCCAGAAGAGACTGCGACATGAACGCAGCAACTCAGACCACTCGGCCATGCTGACACCATATCATCACAACATCCTGACTCCTTGTCATCACAACATCCTGACTCCTTGTCATCACAACATCCTGACTCCTTGTCATCACAACTTCCTGTTGATTCAATTTTTTTTTCAAAAGGACAGAGAAAAATACATTCATGTTGTTTACAGAGAAACAAGTTTAACATCACCTTGACCAGATGATGCATGTTCAGCATCGCTTGGAAATAATCTTTCAAAATAAAGAAAACAATGTTGGAAAATTCACAAAAAAATTCTAAATGGTTGCTGTTGTTGCTGCTGTTATTGGAATTCTTGTTGGGGGTCGATTTTTGAAATGTGCACCCATGGGCTGGACAGCTGACGGGCCACACCTTCATCTAACGCTTGACTCCACCCACCATTGTGCCAAGACGAAGAGATATGGTCGCCATCTTGTTTCGTGCAGGGATGAGTGCATTCGGCCCATGCAGGCCCCTGCTGATTATGGACTGCCCAGCTTTGCTTCGTCACGTTTCCATTGGCTTTGTGTCGAGTGTTAACTTATTAGTTCGGTTTAATCAAGACCCAGAAACGTGTTACGTAATTTTTGAACGGCGCATTAAATGCGTTTCCCAATCGGCCCATTGCCGGATTTTTCAAGCCCATTCAATCACGCCAAATGACAAAGTGAACAAGCATTCTGAGTATTGCGTTGCAATACATGTCCCCTCCCGGCATTGGGTGGCACTGGCACAGAAGACAGTATTATGAATTACCGCACTCAAATTATAGTCCGGAAAACTGTTGGAGAAGTTCCCAAAGTTCAAACTGCCATAACTTTGTCAGAAATGATCGAAACGTGGTGAAGTTCGAACTTGATCTGTAACTTATCATGAGGAAACCATGTACCAAGTTTGAAATCATAAGCATTAAGAGTTTCGGGGAAAAGTGCAGAAAGCTGTTCTTTGCGTGACGGACTGATGGACTGACGGACCGACAGACTGACGGACCGACAGACTGACAGACGGAGGGACGGAGTGCAAACCTCCAGTCCCCCACGGTGTACACCGGTCGGGGACTAATAACCATGTATAGGTTTTTACAAACAAAATGTTTATAAGCACAGAGAGCGCGGGAGAGCGAAAACTTCCTGACTGAGTAAACCATGAAGCAATACAGCTTGAACTATTATGACCAGACAATGGTTGTTTGTCCGTGTTCCATTCTTTTAAAAATGCTGAGCGTCAAGCAAGGAGGCAGCACAAACTCTTTTAAACGTGCTTGGGCAGACTCAGCCAGGACTCCAAACACTGACCTCGCACACTCAGAGAAGACACTCCAACCACGACGTGATTGAGAGTGTCAGAACAATCATGTCAGGAGTGGGATTATGAACCCACACCTCCAGGGGAGACTGCGACCTGAACGCAGAGCGTTGGACTGCTCGGCCATCCTGACTTTTTAGTTTCATGAAATGTCAGAATTATGGAAAGTATAATTATTCATAGTAGAGTGAAAATTATTTTGAGAAAAACAAGTTGCACACCCGCAGCAGACCCAAACGACTAATTATAAAAAGAAGACGTCATGCAGAGCACCACACTTGCAAAATCCACCCCCACCACCCCAAAAAAGGTTGCCATTGATCCATCAAATTGTCCATTTCATCAAGATTAAAATTGACGATCTTTATCAAAGCTCGGGTTAACAGGATGTGAAGTGATGATTTTTTCAGATGAAAATTGATGATTTTAGAGGTTTGACCTTGAGTTAACCTTTGACCTTTTGACCTCAAAAATAGTTGGTTTTCAAATTTAGTGACTCAATGTGCAAATGTTCTTCAATTTCCTCAAAGTCTTTGGGATAAACGATGACGTGTCGAGGTTGTTAAAAATAACAATCATGTCAGGAGTGGGATTTGAACCCACGCCTCCAGGAGAGACTGTGACCTTGAACGCAGAGCCTTGGACTGCTCAGCCATCCTGACTTTTTAGTTTCATGAAATGTCAGAATTATGGAAAGTATAATTATTCATAGTAGAGTGAAAATTATTTTGAGAAAAACAAGTTACACACCCGCAGCAGACCCAAACGACTAATTATAAAAAGAAGACGTCATGCAGAGCACGACACTTGCAAAATCCACCCCCACCGCCCCAAAAAAGGTTGCCATTGATCCATCAAATTGTCCATTTCATCAAGATTAAAATTGACGATCTTGATCAAAGGTCGGATGAAAAGGATGTGAACTGCTGATTTTTTCAGATGAAAATTGATGATTTTAGAGGTTTGACCTTGAGTTAACCTTTCACCTTTTGACCTCAAAAATAGTTGGTTTTCAAATTTAGTGACTCAATGTGCAAATGTTCTTCAATTTCCTCAAAGTCTTTGGGATGAACGATGACGTGTCGAGGTTGTTAAAAATAACAATCATGTCAGGAGTGGGATTTGAACCCACGCCTCCAGGTGAGACTGTGACCTTGAACGCAGAGCCTTGGACTGCTCAGCCATCCTGACTTTTTAGTTTCATGAAATGTCAGAATTATGGAAAGTATAATTATTCATAGTAGAGTGAAAATTATTTTGAGAAAAACAAGTTACACACCCGCAGCAGACCCAAACGACTAATTATAAAAAGAAGACGTCATGCAGAGCACGACACTTGCAAAATCCACCCCCACCGCCCCAAAAAAGGTTGCCATTGATCCATCAAATTGTCCATTTCATCAAGATTAAAATTGACGATCTTTATCAAAGCTCGGGTTAACAGGATGTGAAGTGATGATTTTTTCAGATGAAAATTGATGATTTTAGAGGTTTGACCTTGAGTTAACCTTTGACCTTTTGACCTCAAAAATAGTTGGTTTTCAAATTTAGTGACTCAATGTGCAAATGTTCTTCAATTTCCTCAAAGTGTTTGGGATGAACGATGACGTCTCGAGGTTGTTAAAAATAATAATCATGTCAGGAGTGGGATTTGAACCCACGCCTCCAGAGGAGACTGCGACCTTAACGCAGCGCCTTAGACCGCTCGGCCATCCTGACTACATAGTCTCATTAAGCGTCAGAATTATGGAAAGTATCATTATTCATAGTAGAGTGAAAATTATTTTGAGAAAGACAAGTTACACACCCGCAGCAGACCCAAACGACTAATTTTAAAAAGAAGACACCATGCAGAGCACGACACTTACAAAGTACACCCCACCACCCCAAAAAAGGTTGCCATTGATCCATCAAATTGTCCATTTCATCAATATTAAAATTGACGATCTTGATCAAAGCTCGGGTTAACAGGATGTGAAGCGACGATTTTTCAGATGAAAATTGATGATCTCAGAGGTTTGACCTTGAGTTTAGCTTTGGCCTTTTGACCTCAAAAATAGTTGGTTTTTCGATTTAGTGACTCAATGCGCAAATGTTCTTCCATTTCCTCAAAGTTTTTGGGATGAACGATGACGTCTCGAGGTTGTTAAAAATAACAATCATGTCAGGAGTGGGATTTGAACCCACGCCTCCAGGGGAGACTGTGACCTTGAATGCAGCACCTTGGACCGCTCGGCCATCCTGACTTCTTAGTCTCATGGAATGTCAGAATTATGGAAAGTATAATTATTCATAGTAGAGTGAAAATTATTTTGAGAAAAACAAGTTACACACCCGCAGCAGACCCAAACGACTAATTATAAAAAGCAGACGTCATGCAGAGCACGACACTTGCAAAATGCACCCCCACCGCCCCAAAAAAGGTTGCCATTGATCCATCAAATTGTCCATTTCATCAAGATTAAAGTTGACGATCTTGATCAAAGCTCAGGTTAACCGGATGTAAAGTGACGATTTTTCAGATGAAAATTGATGATTTTAGAGGTTTGACCTTGAGTTTACCTATGACCGTTTGACCTCAAAAATAGTTGGTTTTCCAATTTAGTGACTCAATGTGCAAATGTTCTTCATTTTCCTCAAGGACTTTGGGATGAACGATGACGTCTCGAGGTTGTTAAAAATAACAATCATGTCAGGAGTGGGATTCGAACCCACGCCTCCAGAGGAGACTGTGACCTGAATGCAGCGCCTTGGACCACTCGGCCATCCTGACCTCTTTGTTGCATGAAACGTCAGAATTATGGAAAGTATAATTATTCATTGTAGAGTGAAAATTATTTTGAGAAAAACAAGTTACACACCCGCAGCAGACCCAAACGACTAATTATAAAAAGAAGACGTCATGCAGAGCACGACACTTGCAAAATCCACCCCCACCGCCCCAAAAAAGGTTGCCATTGATCCATCAAATTGTCCATTTCATCAAGATTAAAATTGACGATCTTGATCAAAGCTCGGATTAATAGGATGTGAAGCGATGATTTTTTCAGATGAAAATTGATGATTTTAGAGGTTTGACCTTGAGTTAACCTTTGACCTTTTGACCTCAAAACGAGTTGGTTTTCAAATTTAGTGACTCATTGTGCAAATGTTCTTCAATTTCCTCAAAGTCTTTGGGATGAACGATGACGTCTCGAAGTTGTTAAAAATAATAATCATATCAGGAGTGGGATTTGAACCGAAGCCGCCAGAAGAGACTGCAGCCTGAACGCAGCGCCTTAGACCGCTCAGCCATCCTGACGACATACTCATTAAGCGTCAGAATTTTGGAAAGTATAATTATTCATAGTAGAGTGAAAATTATTTTGAGAAAGACAAGTTACACACCCGCAGCAGACCCAAACGACTAATTATAAAAAGAAGACGTCATGCAGAGCACGACACTTGCAAAATCCACCCCTAACGCCCCAAAAAAGGTTGCCATTGATCCATCAAATTGTCCATTTCAGCAAGATTAAAATTGACGATCTTGATCAAAGCTCGGGTTAACAGGATGCGAAGCGATGATTTTTCAGATGAAAATTGATGGTTTCAGAGGTTTGACCTTGAGTTTAGCTTTGGCCTTTTGACCTCAAAAATAGTTGGTTTTTCGATTTTGTGACTCAATGTGCAAATGTTCTTCAATTTCCTCAAAGTCTTTGGGATGAAGGATGACGCCTCGAGGTTGTTAAAAATAATAATCATGTCAGGAGTGGGATTACGAACCCACGCCTCCAGAAGAGACTGCGACATGAACGCAGCAACTCAGACCACTCGGCCATGCTGACACCATATCATCACAACATCCTGACTCCTTGTCATCACAACATCCTGACTCCTTGTCATCACAACATCCTGACTCCTTGTCATCACAACTTCCTGTTGATTCAATTTTTTTTTCAAAAGGACAGAGAAAAATACATTCATGTTGTTTACAGAGAAACAAGTTTAACATCACCTTGACCAGATGATGCATGTTCAGCATCGCTTGGAAATAATCTTTCAAAATAAAGAAAACAATGTTGGAAAATTCACAAAAAAATTCTAAATGGTTGCTGTTGTTGCTGCTGTTATTGGAATTCTTGTTGGGGGTCGATTTTTGAAATGTGCACCCATGGGCTGGACAGCTGACGGGCCACACCTTCATCTAACGCTTGACTCCACCCACCATTGTGCCAAGACGAAGAGATATGGTCGCCATCTTGTTTCGTGCAGGGATGAGTGCATTCGGCCCATGCAGGCCCCTGCTGATTATGGACTGCCCAGCTTTGCTTCGTCACGTTTCCATTGGCTTTGTGTCGAGTGTTAACTTATTAGTTCGGTTTAATCAAGACCCAGAAACGTGTTACGTAATTTTTGAACGGCGCATTAAATGCGTTTCCCAATCGGCCCATTGCCGGATTTTTCAAGCCCATTCAATCACGCCAAATGACAAAGTGAACAAGCATTCTGAGTATTGCGTTGCAATACATGTCCCCTCCCGGCATTGGGTGGCACTGGCACAGAAGACAGTATTATGAATTACCGCACTCAAATTATAGTCCGGAAAACTGTTGGAGAAGTTCCCAAAGTTCAAACTGCCATAACTTTGTCAGAAATGATCGAAACGTGGTGAAGTTCGAACTTGATCTGTAACTTATCATGAGGAAACCATGTACCAAGTTTGAAATCATAAGCATTAAGAGTTTCGGGGAAAAGTGCAGAAAGCTGTTCTTTGCGTGACGGACTGATGGACTGACGGACCGACAGACTGACGGACCGACAGACTGACAGACGGAGGGACGGAGTGCAAACCTCCAGTCCCCCACGGTGTACACCGGTCGGGGACTAATAACCATGTATAGGTTTTTACAAACAAAATGTTTATAAGCACAGAGAGCGCGGGAGAGCGAAAACTTCCTGACTGAGTAAACCATGAAGCAATACAGCTTGAACTATTATGACCAGACAATGGTTGTTTGTCCGTGTTCCATTCTTTTAAAAATGCTGAGCGTCAAGCAAGGAGGCAGCACAAACTCTTTTAAACGTGCTTGGGCAGACTCAGCCAGGACTCCAAACACTGACCTCGCACACTCAGAGAAGACACTCCAACCACGACGTGATTGAGAGTGTCAGAACAATCATGTCAGGAGTGGGATTATGAACCCACACCTCCAGGGGAGACTGCGACCTGAACGCAGAGCGTTGGACTGCTCGGCCATCCTGACTTTTTAGTTTCATGAAATGTCAGAATTATGGAAAGTATAATTATTCATAGTAGAGTGAAAATTATTTTGAGAAAAACAAGTTGCACACCCGCAGCAGACCCAAACGACTAATTATAAAAAGAAGACGTCATGCAGAGCACCACACTTGCAAAATCCACCCCCACCACCCCAAAAAAGGTTGCCATTGATCCATCAAATTGTCCATTTCATCAAGATTAAAATTGACGATCTTTATCAAAGCTCGGGTTAACAGGATGTGAAGTGATGATTTTTTCAGATGAAAATTGATGATTTTAGAGGTTTGACCTTGAGTTAACCTTTGACCTTTTGACCTCAAAAATAGTTGGTTTTCAAATTTAGTGACTCAATGTGCAAATGTTCTTCAATTTCCTCAAAGTCTTTGGGATAAACGATGACGTGTCGAGGTTGTTAAAAATAACAATCATGTCAGGAGTGGGATTTGAACCCACGCCTCCAGGAGAGACTGTGACCTTGAACGCAGAGCCTTGGACTGCTCAGCCATCCTGACTTTTTAGTTTCATGAAATGTCAGAATTATGGAAAGTATAATTATTCATAGTAGAGTGAAAATTATTTTGAGAAAAACAAGTTACACACCCGCAGCAGACCCAAACGACTAATTATAAAAAGAAGACGTCATGCAGAGCACGACACTTGCAAAATCCACCCCCACCGCCCCAAAAAAGGTTGCCATTGATCCATCAAATTGTCCATTTCATCAAGATTAAAATTGACGATCTTGATCAAAGGTCGGATGAAAAGGATGTGAACTGCTGATTTTTTCAGATGAAAATTGATGATTTTAGAGGTTTGACCTTGAGTTAACCTTTCACCTTTTGACCTCAAAAATAGTTGGTTTTCAAATTTAGTGACTCAATGTGCAAATGTTCTTCAATTTCCTCAAAGTCTTTGGGATGAACGATGACGTGTCGAGGTTGTTAAAAATAACAATCATGTCAGGAGTGGGATTTGAACCCACGCCTCCAGGTGAGACTGTGACCTTGAACGCAGAGCCTTGGACTGCTCAGCCATCCTGACTTTTTAGTTTCATGAAATGTCAGAATTATGGAAAGTATAATTATTCATAGTAGAGTGAAAATTATTTTGAGAAAAACAAGTTACACACCCGCAGCAGACCCAAACGACTAATTATAAAAAGAAGACGTCATGCAGAGCACGACACTTGCAAAATCCACCCCCACCGCCCCAAAAAAGGTTGCCATTGATCCATCAAATTGTCCATTTCATCAAGATTAAAATTGACGATCTTTATCAAAGCTCGGGTTAACAGGATGTGAAGTGATGATTTTTTCAGATGAAAATTGATGATTTTAGAGGTTTGACCTTGAGTTAACCTTTGACCTTTTGACCTCAAAAATAGTTGGTTTTCAAATTTAGTGACTCAATGTGCAAATGTTCTTCAATTTCCTCAAAGTGTTTGGGATGAACGATGACGTCTCGAGGTTGTTAAAAATAATAATCATGTCAGGAGTGGGATTTGAACCCACGCCTCCAGAGGAGACTGCGACCTTAACGCAGCGCCTTAGACCGCTCGGCCATCCTGACTACATAGTCTCATTAAGCGTCAGAATTATGGAAAGTATCATTATTCATAGTAGAGTGAAAATTATTTTGAGAAAGACAAGTTACACACCCGCAGCAGACCCAAACGACTAATTTTAAAAAGAAGACACCATGCAGAGCACGACACTTACAAAGTACACCCCACCACCCCAAAAAAGGTTGCCATTGATCCATCAAATTGTCCATTTCATCAATATTAAAATTGACGATCTTGATCAAAGCTCGGGTTAACAGGATGTGAAGCGACGATTTTTCAGATGAAAATTGATGATCTCAGAGGTTTGACCTTGAGTTTAGCTTTGGCCTTTTGACCTCAAAAATAGTTGGTTTTTCGATTTAGTGACTCAATGCGCAAATGTTCTTCCATTTCCTCAAAGTTTTTGGGATGAACGATGACGTCTCGAGGTTGTTAAAAATAACAATCATGTCAGGAGTGGGATTTGAACCCACGCCTCCAGGGGAGACTGTGACCTTGAATGCAGCACCTTGGACCGCTCGGCCATCCTGACTTCTTAGTCTCATGGAATGTCAGAATTATGGAAAGTATAATTATTCATAGTAGAGTGAAAATTATTTTGAGAAAAACAAGTTACACACCCGCAGCAGACCCAAACGACTAATTATAAAAAGCAGACGTCATGCAGAGCACGACACTTGCAAAATGCACCCCCACCGCCCCAAAAAAGGTTGCCATTGATCCATCAAATTGTCCATTTCATCAAGATTAAAGTTGACGATCTTGATCAAAGCTCAGGTTAACCGGATGTAAAGTGACGATTTTTCAGATGAAAATTGATGATTTTAGAGGTTTGACCTTGAGTTTACCTATGACCGTTTGACCTCAAAAATAGTTGGTTTTCCAATTTAGTGACTCAATGTGCAAATGTTCTTCATTTTCCTCAAGGACTTTGGGATGAACGATGACGTCTCGAGGTTGTTAAAAATAACAATCATGTCAGGAGTGGGATTCGAACCCACGCCTCCAGAGGAGACTGTGACCTGAATGCAGCGCCTTGGACCACTCGGCCATCCTGACCTCTTTGTTGCATGAAACGTCAGAATTATGGAAAGTATAATTATTCATTGTAGAGTGAAAATTATTTTGAGAAAAACAAGTTACACACCCGCAGCAGACCCAAACGACTAATTATAAAAAGAAGACGTCATGCAGAGCACGACACTTGCAAAATCCACCCCCACCGCCCCAAAAAAGGTTGCCATTGATCCATCAAATTGTCCATTTCATCAAGATTAAAATTGACGATCTTGATCAAAGCTCGGATTAATAGGATGTGAAGCGATGATTTTTTCAGATGAAAATTGATGATTTTAGAGGTTTGACCTTGAGTTAACCTTTGACCTTTTGACCTCAAAACGAGTTGGTTTTCAAATTTAGTGACTCATTGTGCAAATGTTCTTCAATTTCCTCAAAGTCTTTGGGATGAACGATGACGTCTCGAAGTTGTTAAAAATAATAATCATATCAGGAGTGGGATTTGAACCGAAGCCGCCAGAAGAGACTGCAGCCTGAACGCAGCGCCTTAGACCGCTCAGCCATCCTGACGACATACTCATTAAGCGTCAGAATTTTGGAAAGTATAATTATTCATAGTAGAGTGAAAATTATTTTGAGAAAGACAAGTTACACACCCGCAGCAGACCCAAACGACTAATTATAAAAAGAAGACGTCATGCAGAGCACGACACTTGCAAAATCCACCCCTAACGCCCCAAAAAAGGTTGCCATTGATCCATCAAATTGTCCATTTCAGCAAGATTAAAATTGACGATCTTGATCAAAGCTCGGGTTAACAGGATGCGAAGCGATGATTTTTCAGATGAAAATTGATGGTTTCAGAGGTTTGACCTTGAGTTTAGCTTTGGCCTTTTGACCTCAAAAATAGTTGGTTTTTCGATTTTGTGACTCAATGTGCAAATGTTCTTCAATTTCCTCAAAGTCTTTGGGATGAAGGATGACGCCTCGAGGTTGTTAAAAATAATAATCATGTCAGGAGTGGGATTACGAACCCACGCCTCCAGAAGAGACTGCGACATGAACGCAGCAACTCAGACCACTCGGCCATGCTGACACCATATCATCACAACATCCTGACTCCTTGTCATCACAACATCCTGACTCCTTGTCATCACAACATCCTGACTCCTTGTCATCACAACTTCCTGTTGATTCAATTTTTTTTTCAAAAGGACAGAGAAAAATACATTCATGTTGTTTACAGAGAAACAAGTTTAACATCACCTTGACCAGATGATGCATGTTCAGCATCGCTTGGAAATAATCTTTCAAAATAAAGAAAACAATGTTGGAAAATTCACAAAAAAATTCTAAATGGTTGCTGTTGTTGCTGCTGTTATTGGAATTCTTGTTGGGGGTCGATTTTTGAAATGTGCACCCATGGGCTGGACAGCTGACGGGCCACACCTTCATCTAACGCTTGACTCCACCCACCATTGTGCCAAGACGAAGAGATATGGTCGCCATCTTGTTTCGTGCAGGGATGAGTGCATTCGGCCCATGCAGGCCCCTGCTGATTATGGACTGCCCAGCTTTGCTTCGTCACGTTTCCATTGGCTTTGTGTCGAGTGTTAACTTATTAGTTCGGTTTAATCAAGACCCAGAAACGTGTTACGTAATTTTTGAACGGCGCATTAAATGCGTTTCCCAATCGGCCCATTGCCGGATTTTTCAAGCCCATTCAATCACGCCAAATGACAAAGTGAACAAGCATTCTGAGTATTGCGTTGCAATACATGTCCCCTCCCGGCATTGGGTGGCACTGGCACAGAAGACAGTATTATGAATTACCGCACTCAAATTATAGTCCGGAAAACTGTTGGAGAAGTTCCCAAAGTTCAAACTGCCATAACTTTGTCAGAAATGATCGAAACGTGGTGAAGTTCGAACTTGATCTGTAACTTATCATGAGGAAACCATGTACCAAGTTTGAAATCATAAGCATTAAGAGTTTCGGGGAAAAGTGCAGAAAGCTGTTCTTTGCGTGACGGACTGATGGACTGACGGACCGACAGACTGACGGACCGACAGACTGACAGACGGAGGGACGGAGTGCAAACCTCCAGTCCCCCACGGTGTACACCGGTCGGGGACTAATAACCATGTATAGGTTTTTACAAACAAAATGTTTATAAGCACAGAGAGCGCGGGAGAGCGAAAACTTCCTGACTGAGTAAACCATGAAGCAATACAGCTTGAACTATTATGACCAGACAATGGTTGTTTGTCCGTGTTCCATTCTTTTAAAAATGCTGAGCGTCAAGCAAGGAGGCAGCACAAACTCTTTTAAACGTGCTTGGGCAGACTCAGCCAGGACTCCAAACACTGACCTCGCACACTCAGAGAAGACACTCCAACCACGACGTGATTGAGAGTGTCAGAACAATCATGTCAGGAGTGGGATTATGAACCCACACCTCCAGGGGAGACTGCGACCTGAACGCAGAGCGTTGGACTGCTCGGCCATCCTGACTTTTTAGTTTCATGAAATGTCAGAATTATGGAAAGTATAATTATTCATAGTAGAGTGAAAATTATTTTGAGAAAAACAAGTTGCACACCCGCAGCAGACCCAAACGACTAATTATAAAAAGAAGACGTCATGCAGAGCACCACACTTGCAAAATCCACCCCCACCACCCCAAAAAAGGTTGCCATTGATCCATCAAATTGTCCATTTCATCAAGATTAAAATTGACGATCTTTATCAAAGCTCGGGTTAACAGGATGTGAAGTGATGATTTTTTCAGATGAAAATTGATGATTTTAGAGGTTTGACCTTGAGTTAACCTTTGACCTTTTGACCTCAAAAATAGTTGGTTTTCAAATTTAGTGACTCAATGTGCAAATGTTCTTCAATTTCCTCAAAGTCTTTGGGATAAACGATGACGTGTCGAGGTTGTTAAAAATAACAATCATGTCAGGAGTGGGATTTGAACCCACGCCTCCAGGAGAGACTGTGACCTTGAACGCAGAGCCTTGGACTGCTCAGCCATCCTGACTTTTTAGTTTCATGAAATGTCAGAATTATGGAAAGTATAATTATTCATAGTAGAGTGAAAATTATTTTGAGAAAAACAAGTTACACACCCGCAGCAGACCCAAACGACTAATTATAAAAAGAAGACGTCATGCAGAGCACGACACTTGCAAAATCCACCCCCACCGCCCCAAAAAAGGTTGCCATTGATCCATCAAATTGTCCATTTCATCAAGATTAAAATTGACGATCTTGATCAAAGGTCGGATGAAAAGGATGTGAACTGCTGATTTTTTCAGATGAAAATTGATGATTTTAGAGGTTTGACCTTGAGTTAACCTTTCACCTTTTGACCTCAAAAATAGTTGGTTTTCAAATTTAGTGACTCAATGTGCAAATGTTCTTCAATTTCCTCAAAGTCTTTGGGATGAACGATGACGTGTCGAGGTTGTTAAAAATAACAATCATGTCAGGAGTGGGATTTGAACCCACGCCTCCAGGTGAGACTGTGACCTTGAACGCAGAGCCTTGGACTGCTCAGCCATCCTGACTTTTTAGTTTCATGAAATGTCAGAATTATGGAAAGTATAATTATTCATAGTAGAGTGAAAATTATTTTGAGAAAAACAAGTTACACACCCGCAGCAGACCCAAACGACTAATTATAAAAAGAAGACGTCATGCAGAGCACGACACTTGCAAAATCCACCCCCACCGCCCCAAAAAAGGTTGCCATTGATCCATCAAATTGTCCATTTCATCAAGATTAAAATTGACGATCTTTATCAAAGCTCGGGTTAACAGGATGTGAAGTGATGATTTTTTCAGATGAAAATTGATGATTTTAGAGGTTTGACCTTGAGTTAACCTTTGACCTTTTGACCTCAAAAATAGTTGGTTTTCAAATTTAGTGACTCAATGTGCAAATGTTCTTCAATTTCCTCAAAGTGTTTGGGATGAACGATGACGTCTCGAGGTTGTTAAAAATAATAATCATGTCAGGAGTGGGATTTGAACCCACGCCTCCAGAGGAGACTGCGACCTTAACGCAGCGCCTTAGACCGCTCGGCCATCCTGACTACATAGTCTCATTAAGCGTCAGAATTATGGAAAGTATCATTATTCATAGTAGAGTGAAAATTATTTTGAGAAAGACAAGTTACACACCCGCAGCAGACCCAAACGACTAATTTTAAAAAGAAGACACCATGCAGAGCACGACACTTACAAAGTACACCCCACCACCCCAAAAAAGGTTGCCATTGATCCATCAAATTGTCCATTTCATCAATATTAAAATTGACGATCTTGATCAAAGCTCGGGTTAACAGGATGTGAAGCGACGATTTTTCAGATGAAAATTGATGATCTCAGAGGTTTGACCTTGAGTTTAGCTTTGGCCTTTTGACCTCAAAAATAGTTGGTTTTTCGATTTAGTGACTCAATGCGCAAATGTTCTTCCATTTCCTCAAAGTTTTTGGGATGAACGATGACGTCTCGAGGTTGTTAAAAATAATAATCATGTCAGGAGTGGGATTATGAACCCACGCCTCCAGAAGAGACTGCAACCTGAACACAGCGCCTTAGACCGCTCGGCCATGCTGACACCGTGTCATCACAAAATCCTGACTTCTTGTCATCACAACATCCTGACTCCTTGTCATCACAACATCCTGACTTCTTGTCATCACAACATCCTGACTCCTTGTCATCACAACATCCTGACTCCTTGTCATCACAACATCCTGACTCCTTGTCATCACAACATCCTGTTGATTCAATTTCTTTTTCAAAGCGACAGAGAAAAATACATTCATGTTGTTTACAGAGAAACAAGTTTAACATCACCGTGACCAGATGATGCATGTTCAGCATCGTTTGTAAATAATCTTTCAAAATGAAGAAAACAATGTTGGAAAATTCACAAAAAAATTCAAAATGGTTGCTGTTGTTGCTGCTGTTGTTGGAATTCTTGTTGGGGGTCGATTTTTGAAATGTGCACCCATTGGCTGGACAGCTGCCGGACCACACCCACATCTGACGCTTGACTCCACCCAGCATTGTGCCAAGACGAAGTGATATGGTCGCCATCTTGTTTCGTGCAGGGATGAGTGCATTCGGCCTATACAGGCCTCTCCTGATTCTCGACTGCCCCGCTTTGCTTCGTCACGTTTCCATTGCTTTGTGTCGAGTGTTAAATTATTAGTTCGGTTTAATCAAGACCCAGAAACGTGTTACGTAATTTTTGAATGGCGCATTATATGCGTTTCCCAATCGGTCCATTGCCGGATTTTTAAAGCCCATTCCATCACGCCAAATGACAAAGTGAACAAGCATTCTGAGTATTGCGTTGCAATACATGTCCCCTCCCGGTATTGGGTGGCACGGTCACAGAAGACAGTGTTATGACAAGCATTCTGAGTATTGCGCTGCAATACATGTCCCCTACCAAAGAATATTATATGTTAAAAATGTACAATAAAAGTAGAATCCAAGTCCAAAAAGATCGTGACCGATGTCCCTGGACAGAGAAAAATAAAATTAGACATACAATAATTACTATACAGTAACACCGAAGATTTTCATACTGTACTCTTCAAGGCGATTCACAGCAAAGAGCAAAGAGACCGGAAGAGATGAGAACTAGTGTATTTATAAGCACTAGGGCATGCCCGTACTATATATATATCTAAAATTATATCCCCCCCCCTCTATTTACATGAAATGGTTTGGTCCATGAAATGTTTTGGTCCATTCGCAACGCCAAAGCGAACGGCGAACGCTTTACATGAAATGGTTTGGTCCATGAAATGTTTTGGTCCATTCGCAACGCCAAAGCGAACGGCGAACGGCTTGCGAGTACAGAACTGCTACCATCATCAAGTAGAAAGAGAAGAGAAAAAAAATGAAAAGGAAAAACATTCCAAACCGCGAGGGAAAACAACACGGCACGTCGACACAACAACGTGTCCTGTGATTGGCCGTACGTGGCTGCCAGTAGCTGCCCCCAAAAAAAAGCTTTCACCGTCCGGCGACTGAATTTAAGGGGAAAAATAAAACGCT
Organism: Myxine glutinosa; assembly: GCF_964187855.1. Classification (NCBI taxonomy): domain Eukaryota; kingdom Metazoa; phylum Chordata; class Myxini; order Myxiniformes; family Myxinidae; genus Myxine; species Myxine glutinosa. Next base: position 331,239,485 of record NC_136261.1, read on the forward strand.
CTTCGCTTAAAACAACGCCCTTCGCTCTGACTGAATTGGGACAATGTTTTTATGTTTTTAATTGAATTACTATCCGTAATGGCGCACGCTCTCACGGGAGCTCCGGAAGGTCGTATATCGCAGTTACGATGAATCGCAAATTCGTTTTTATTAGTTTTAAAACATAGTTTAACGCCAACATAGTTTGCAAACGTGAAATAAATGAATACGCTCTCAAATGTGCCATCCGAGGCAGAGTGTGTTCGCCACGTTCGGCACACGCGATAGCTCGCTGCTCTCTGATTGGTTGAATCGTTTTTTGGACATAGCTCGGTAAGTAATTGTCCGATTAATATGAAACCTTGAAAAGGCACATCCTCGGGTCCCCAGCAATATACCTGGCAAGTTAAAAGTATATCGGACCCGTGGTTGTCGAGAAACAGCGGTCACAGACAAACGTACAAACGTACAAACAGAGATTACTGGAATTATAGATAGATGTGTAAGTAACCGTGACACCGATTGGTTCTTCAGTCATGACGTCATTGGTGTTCTGAACGCCCATTGGTTGACTCGGTTACCACTGTCCCGGGCTCCGATTGGCTGGAGCGGACTTGTCACCGATGACGCAACATTTGCATAAATACCTGACTTTGATGACAAAAGGTGCATCCCCACCTTTGCCCAAGTGTGGTTTAGGAAGCCAAAAAACGAAAGGATGCTGTGGGATGTTTTCCGTCTATAAACTAATGCTCGTTGATGGGACACCCAGCTTAACAAACATCCGAGGAACCTTGTGACATTCACAGTCGGGTTGGGAAACAAGCCCGCACTGGGTAGCTCAAAGACAAGTGCATTTCCTGTGCACCAAAAGTGGTAATGAACTGGGTGAGTGATTATGATATGTGAAGTGCAGCATGTGAGGTTCGGAAGTGTGATGCAGGTTCTGAAAAGAATTGCTGGTGACACTGTTGATTCTGTGGTACTTTGAGCGAGTCAGCGAGATGAGATGCGAGAGTGTGAGGAATGGAAGTATGATTGTGGGGGGTGGGGGGGGGGGGGGGGAGGAGGGTGTCCTGGTCCTGGTTCTGGTCATGAAAGGGACTGTTGGTGAATTCTGCTGATGCTCTTGTGTTTAGATGGAATGAGTGACATACAGCTTGGGAGAATGCAGTGGCTGTGTGGTGACTACGCCCAGGAGCCCTTCCTTGGCGATCTCCCCACCTCTTCGTCTCTCCCACCTCAGCTCCATCCTCGACTCCAAACTCCTTTCTCTGTTCCAACTCCAAACTCCTTCGGATGGTTCCCAGGTGTGGCACTCATACATCCCAGCCTTGCATGGCATTTTATGGATGTGTTGCCTGTCACTTAACACATCCGCACTTCTGTAATCCAGCGGCGCTCATTGGCTGGTTTCTGTGATCCGTCAGCGCTCATTGGCTGGTTTCTGTGATCCGTCAGCGCTCATTGGCTGGTTTATGTGATCCGTCAGTACTCATTGGCTGGTTTCTGTGATCCGTGAGCACTCATTGGCTGGTTTCTATGATCCGTCAGCGATCATTGGCTGGTTTCTGTGATCCGTCAGTGCTCATTAGCTGGTTTATATGATCCGTCAGCGCTCATTGGCTGGTTTCTGTGATCCGTCAGCGGTCATTGGCTGGTTTCTGTAATCCGTCAGCGCTCATTGGCTGGTTTCTGTGATCCGTCAGCGCTCATTGGCCGGTTTCTGTGATCCGTCAGCGCTCATTGGCTGGTTTCTGTGATCCGTCTGCGTTCATTGGCTGGTTTCTGTGATCCGCCAGTGCTCATTGGCTGGTTTTTGTGATCCGTCTTCGTTCATTGGCTGGTTTTTGTGATCCGTCTGCGTTCATTGGCTGGTTTCTGTGATCCGTCAGCGCTCATTGGCTGGTTTCTGTGATCCGTCAATGCTCATTGGCTGGTTTCTGTGATCCGTCAGCGCTCATTGGCTGGTTTCTGTGATCCGTCAGCGCTCATTGGCTGGTTTCTGTGATCCGTCAGCACTCATTGGCTGGTTTCTGTGATCCGTCAGCGCTCATTGGCTGGTTTATGTGATCCATCAGCACTCATTGGCTGGTTTCTGTGATCCGTCAGCACTCATTGGCTGGTTTCTGTGATCCGTCAACGCTCATTGGCTGGTTTCTGTGATGCGTCAACGCTCATTGGCTGGTTTCTGTGATCCATCAGCACTCATTGGCTGGTTTATGTGATCCGTCAGCGCTCATTGGCTGGTTTATGTGATCCATCAGTGCTCATTGGCTGGTTTCTGAAATCCATCAGCGCTCATTGGCTGGTTTCTGTGATCCGTCAGCACTCATTGGCTGGTTTCTGTGATCTGTCAGCGCTCATTGGCTGGTTTCTGTGATCCGTCAGCATTCATTGGCTGGTTTCTGTAATCCGTCAGCGCTCATTGGCTGGTTTCTGTGATCCGTCAGTGCTCATTGGCCGGTTTCTGTGATCCGTCAGCGCTCATTGGCTGGTTTCTGTGATCCGTCAGCACTCATTGGCTGGTTTCTGTGATCTGTCAGCGCTCATTGGCTGGTTTCTGTGATCCGTCAGCATTCATTGGCTGGTTTCTGGGATCCGTCAGCGCTCATTGGCTGGTTTCTGTGATCCGTCAGTGCTCATTGGCTGGTTTCTGTTATCCGACAGCACTCATTGGCTGGTTTCTGTGATCCGCTAGGGCTCATTGGCTGGTTTCTGTGATCCGCTAGGGCTCATTGGCTGGTTTCTGTGATCCGCCAGCGCTCATTGGCTGGTTTCTGTGATTCGTCAGCGCTCATTGGCTGGTTTATGTGATCCGTCAGTGCTCATTGGCTGGTTTCTGTGATCCGTCAGCGCTCATTGGCTGGTTTATGTGATCCGTCAGTGCTCATTGGCTGGTTTCTGTGATGCGTCAGCGCTCATTGGCTGGTTTCTGTGATCCGTCAGCACTCATTGGCTGGTTTCTGTGATCCGTCAACACTCATTGGCTGGTTTTTGTGATCCGTCAGTGCTCATTGGCTGGTTTCTGTGATCCGTCAACACTCATTGGCTGGTTTCTGTGATCCGTCAGCACTCATTGGCTGGATTCTGTGATCCATCAGCGCTCATTGGCTGGTTTCTGTGATCCGTCAGCGCTCATTGGCTGGTTTCTGTGATCTGTTAGTGCTCATTGGCTGGTTTCTGTGATCCGTCAGCGCTCATTGGCTGGTTTCTGTGATCCGTCAGCGCTCATTGGCTGGTTTCTGTGATCCGTCAGCGCTCATTGGCTGGTTTCTGTGATCCGTCAGCGCTCATTGGCTGGTTTCTGTGATCCACCAGTGCTCATTGGCTGGTTTCTGTGATCCGTCAGTGCTCATTGGCTGGTTTCTGTGATCCGTCAGCGCTCATTGGCTGGTTTCTGTGATCCGTCAGCGCTCATTGGCTGGTTTCTGTGATCCGTCATCGCTCATTGGCTGGTTTCTGTGATCCGTCAGCGCTCATTGGCTGGTTTATGTGATCCATCAGCGCTCATTGGCTGGTTTCTGTGATCCGTCAGCACTCATTGGCTGGTTTCTGTGATCCGTCAGCGCTCATTGGCTGGTTTCTGTGATCCGTCAGTGCTCATTGGCTGGTTTCTGTGATGCGTCAACGCTCATTGGCTGGTTTCTGTGATCCGTCAGCACTCATTGGCTGGTTTATGTGATCCGTCAGCGCTCATTGGCTGGTTTCTGTGATCCGTCAGTGCTCATTGGCTGGTTTCTGAAATCCGTCAGCGCTCATTGGCTGGTTTCTGTGATCCGTCAGCACTCATTGGCCGGTTTCTGTGATCCGTCAGCGCTCATTGGCCGGTTTCTGTGATCCGTCAGCACTCATTGGCTGGTTTCTGTGATCTGTCAGCGCTCATTGGCTGGTTTCTGTGATCTGTCAGTGCTCATTGGCTGGTTTCTGTGATCCGTCAGCGTTCATTGGCTGGTTTCTGTGATCCGTCAGCACTCATTGGCTGGTTTCTGTGATCCGTCAGTGCTCATTGGCTGGTTTCTGTTATCCGTCAGCACTCATTGGCTGGTTTCTGTGACCCGCTAGGGCTCATTGGCTGGTTTCTGTGATCCGCTAGGGCTCATTGGCTGGTTTCTGTGATCCGTCAGCGCTCATTGGCTGGTTTCTGTGATCCGTCAGCGCTCATTGGCTGGTTTATGTGATCCGTCAGTGCTCATTGGCTGGTTTCTGTGATCCGTCAGCGCTCATTGGCTGGTTTATGTGATCCGTCAGTGCTCATTGGCTGGTTTCTGTGATGCGTCAGCGCTCATTGGCTGGTTTCTGTGATCCGTCAGCACTCATTGGCTGGTTTCTGTGATCCGTCAACACTCATTGGCTGGTTTTTGTGATCCGTCAGCGCTCATTGGCTGGTTTCTGTGATCCGTCAGTGCTCATTGGCTGGTTTCTGTGATCCATCAGCGCTCATTGGCTGGTTTCTGTGATCCGCCAGTGGTCATTGGCTGGTTTCTGTGAGCCGTCAGCGCTCATTGGCTGGTTTCTGTGATCCATCAGCGCTCATTGGCTGGTTTCTGTGATCCGTCAGCGCTCATTGGCTGGTTTCTGTGATCCGTCAGTGCTCATTGGCTGGTTTCTGTGATCCGTCAGCGCTCATTGGCTGGTTTCTGTGATCCGTCAGCGCTCATTGGCTGGTTTCTGTGATCCATCAGCGCTTATTGGCTGGTTTCTGTGATCCGTCAGCGCTCATTGGCTGGTTTCTGTGATCCGGCAGCGCTCATTGGCTGGTTTCTGTGATCCATCGGCGCTCATTGGCTGGTTTCTGTGATCTGTTAGTGCTCATTGGCTGGTTTCTGTGATCCGTCAGCGCTCATTGACTGGTTTCTGTGATCCGCCAGAGCTCATTGGCTGGTTTCTGTGATCCGTCAGCACTCATTGGCTGGTTTCTGTGATCCACCAGCGCTCATTGGCTGGTTTCTGTGATCCGTCAGCGCTCATTGGCTGGTTTCTGTGATCCGCCAGCGCTCATTGGCTGGTTTCTGTGATCCGCCAGCGCTCATTGGCTGGTTTCTGTGATCCGCCAGCGCTCATTGGCTGGTTTCTGTGATCCGCCAGGGCTCATTGGCTGGTTTCTGTGATCCGCCAGCACTCATTGGCTGGTTTCTGTGATCCGTCAGCGCTCATTGGCTGGTTTCTGTGATCCGCCAGCGCTCATTGGCTGGTTTCTGTGATCCGCCAGCGCTCATTGGCTGGTTTCTGTGATCCGCCAGGGCTCATTGGCTGGTTTCTGTGATCCGCCAGCACTCATTGGCTGGTTTCTGTGATCCGTCAGCGCTCATTGGCTGGTTTCTGTGATTCGCCAGGGCTCATTGGCTTCTCCTCCACCGTGTACCCATTCGCAGTGTGGGGTGCCGTGTTTGGTGTTTGTTTTGCCGATGGCGAATGCAGGTTATTCTGTGCGAGGTTGTTGGTTTGTGGGGCTTGTGATATGCACTAAGGTTGAGTGGTGTTTGAGGTTCAAGTTTGTGAAGAGTTCATAAGTGTTGAGAGTTTATAAATTGAGAAAGGGAGAACAATGGGGCAGGCCTTGCTTCAAGCACAACTCACATCTCCACTCTCCCCCCACCCCCACCCACTCCCAGACTAAACGCTTGACTCCCAGGATAACCTAAACAAAATACTACAATATAACAACTCTGTTGTTTTTATGTGATTCGGTATGTGACACCCTGGGGTTTCCGAAATCTGTCGCAATATCTTGTTATCGACCAAATAAAATCATCCAGCTCAAGATGTGGGATGTTGTGCCATTTTTTGACCAGGGCCACTTCCAGTACATAAAGAGACTGTGGGTGGACTTGGTAACTACAAACATTCCTATTTCAGACATCCCAAGCATGTTCAATAAAGCCGAAGTCCAGATATCATGCAGGCCATCCATGGGTGCCATGTTGGGCACTTGAAGTGCAATGTTGGCATGTTCATGGTGTGGGTGGGTGTTGTCATCCATAATGACTAAGTTGTGACCTTTCCGCTGGGCTAGTGGGACAACGACAGGAATAATTATCCCATCCCTGTATCTGACACAATTAATAGCTCCCTTCCGGAAGTTGAAAATCAGGGTTTTTTTTACACAACTTGAATGCTAGCCCATATAACCATCAGGCTGCCCCCAAACAAACCAATCATGCTGCCTTATGTTACAATTAACAAATCACTCTTCACCTTAACTCCACACTCCAGCATGTCTATCTTTGTCGTCTGTCGACTATTGCACCCAGTGCTCTCGTTGGCACTGTGTTATAGAAGTTTGTGGCCTGGTGGTCTTCCAGACCTTAAACCACTGCTAGAACGTCTCTTCCAAACTAGCTGCATTTAAATTTCGTTGAATTGATACAGTATCTCCATGAAGATCATTTTGGAGAGATTGTGCCATTGAAAAGTGGTTACTTCTGGGAAGAGTTCTCTCACCAGAGGTCTCACCATGGACATCCTGAAAGAGGCCTCTCCATGCAATGCCCTGTCTGATGGGACCTTGTCAGTGCCCTTAAAATAACTGTGATAAATATTCCACTGGCAAGTAACTGCAGTCTGAGTGATCCTCCCTTGAACCATCCAGATGGCATGAGCCAACTCATTAGTGATAAAGGACACCGACCATTCCTAAACTGACAATTTGTGGAGGGTAATTAATTGGCCAAGTGTGGACATTTTAACCGATTCTATGGGAGACCCGATTTGCCTGTAAATTTCCAGGTTCACTTTGTTAAGGTGAGGATAATTTATTGCAACCTTACACATTGAAAATCCAATTTCATGATTGGGTTTCTTTCCTCAATAGTCACAGCTTGCGTACACATGGCCGAGAGGTTTGTGAACTGTGAATCCATAGTTTATATTGAAGCGCGATGCTGCGTGCGCTAATGCTTACGCAAGGAGCAAGCGGACAACGCGGTTCATAAAAGAGTCTTTATTGAAAGTACTCAAACTGCAGCACTGAGCTGCTCCGGGCTGCGCGCCCCGTGTATATCTTGAGGCCACGCCTCTCTCTCGGGCGTGGCCGCCGCCCACTTGGTGCGCGGAATGATGTCACCACGCCAGTGGGCTTTCGTGTCCGCCACACGCGCCCCCCCAGAATTCCCGCGCACCTGGAGGGCCAGTTTGCGGGGCAAACGGATGACCCGGCCGAAGCGCCCCCTGGCGATCGGCTGCGTCCGGGGTGCAGGGATGCCAGGTGGGATGCCTCTGGCTGCCCCTGGGATGGGTGCAGGACCGGGGGGTGGCGTGGCGGCGGGGCTGGGCGGTGCCGGGGGTCCGCCCACAGGGGGGCCGCCCCGACGCGGGGGTCGGGCCACTGGTGGTGGATGGTCTACGTCGAGGTGGGCCGGCTTGAGGCGGTCTACAGAAACGCGGTCAGGAGTACCGCCGATGTCCAGGGTGAAGTGCTTCGCCCCGGTCTCCAGCACGCGGAAAGGCCCGTCGTACGGGGCCCGCAGTGGTGTCCGGTGGGCATCGTGGCGGACGAAGACGTACTCCGCCGTGCGAAGCTCCGGGGCGACGTGCGTCGGTGGGTGCCCGTGGCATGCCGTTGGCACCGGGGCGAACCTCTGGGCGGTCTCTTGCAGAGCGGAGCGCTGCTGTGCCGCGGACCATGGTGCCGTGGAGTCGGAGAGGAACTCGCCCGGCACCCGCAGCGGTTGCCCGAAGACCAACTCCGCCGTGGATGCGCGCAGGTCCTCCTTGGGCGCCGTCCGGAGGCCCAGCAGGACCCAGGGGAGCCTGTCGACCCAGCCGCCGTCGCGGAGGGTGGCCTGGAGCGCGGCCTTCAATGAGCGGTGAAATCGCTCACACAGGCCGTTAGCCTGGGGGTGGTAGGCCGTGGTTCGGTGCAGCCGGACCCCGAGCCCCTGGGCGTATGCCCCCCAGAGCTCCGAGGTGAACTGGGGGCCGCGGTCGGACGAGATGTCTGAGGGGGCGCCGAACCGGGCGACCCAGGTGGCGATGAAAGCCTGCGCGACGTCTGCCGCCGTCGTCGACGCCAAGGGCACGGCCTCCGGCCACCGGGTGGTGCGGTCCACCATGGTGAGGACGTGGGTGAAACCCCGCGAGGGAGGCAGAGGTCCCACCAGGTCCACGTGGACGTGGTCAAACCGGCGTTCCGGCACCGTGAACGGGGCCAACGGGGCCTGGGTGTGCCGGTGCACCTTGGCGCGCTGGCACGCGAGGCACGTCCTGGCCCAGCCGCGGACGGCCTTCCGGAGGCCATGCCAGACGAACTTGTCGGCGATCAACCTTTGGGAGGCCCTCGCGCCCGGGTGGGACAGGCCGTGGATGGCGTCAAACACCTGGCGCTGCCAGCCCATGGGCACGATGGGGCGAGGCCGCCCGAGGGAGACGTCGCACAAGAGGGCCGTGCCTGCGCCGTCGAACGGCACCTCGGTGACGCGGAGGCCCGTGATGGCGGCCCGCAAGGCCTGGACGTCGGGGTCAGCGGCCTGGTCTGCTGCCATCCGGGCATAGTCGATGCCGAGGTGGACTGCGTGGGCGACGGCCCAGGAAAGGCAATCCGCCACCGGGTTGTCCTTCCCCGCGACGTGCCGGATGTCCGTCGTGTACTCGGACACGGCCGAGAGGTGACGCTGCTGCCGGGCCGACCACGGCTCGGTGACCTTGCCCATCGCGAAGATCAGCGGCTTGTGGTCGACGAAGGCCGTGAACGCACGGCCCTCGAGCAGATGGCGGAAGTGCCTGACCGCCAAGTGAAGCCCGAGCAACTCGCGGTCGAAGGTACTGTAACGGCGTTCGGGCGGGCGAAGCTGCCGGCTAAAGAACGTCAGCGGTTGCCAAGCTCCACGCACCCATTGCTCGTGCACCGCGCCCACCGCGTAGTCCGAGGCGTCGGTGGTGCGGGCGATCGGTGCATCGGGCGCCGGGTGCGCGAGCATGGTGGCGTTAGCCAAGGCGAGCTTCGTGCCCGTGAACGCCGTGTCCATCTGCTCGGTCCAGGTAACGTCGCCTTTGCCCGGCTTACCTCGGAGAGCTTTGTGCAGGGGGCGCAGGAGCTGGGCGATACGGGGCAGGAACCGATGGTAAAAGTTCACCATGCCCAGGAACTCCTGCAGCCCTCTGATCGTGCGGGGGCGCGGAAACCCCTTCACCGCCTCAACCTTGGCCGGCAGGGGGACGGCTCCGTGCCTGGTGACACGGTGCCCCAGAAAATCGATTACGGCGGCGCCGAACCGGCACTTTGCGGGGTTCACAATCAGGCCATGCTGGCCCAGGCGTTCGAAGAGCGTGCGGAGGTGGCGTAGGTGCTCTTTGCGGGACGCGCTGGCGACGAGGATATCGTCCAGGTAGACGTAGACAAAATCCAAGTCGCGCAGGATGCTGTCCATCAGTCGCTGGAACGCCTGAGCCGCATTCTTCAGACCGAAGGGCATCCGCAGGAACTCGAAGAGTCCGAATGGCGTGATGACCGCCGTCTTCGGGACGTCCTCCGGCCTGACGGGGACCTGATGGTAGCCGCGTATGAGGTCCACCTTCGAGAAGAAGGACATGCCCGCCAAACGGGCGGAAAAGTCCTGAATGTGGGGGACGGGGTAGCGGTTGGGAGTGGTGGCGTCATTGAGACGGCGATAGTCCCCGCACGGTCGCCATCCCCCGCCGGGCTTCGGCACGATGTGCAGCGGCGACGCCCAAGCACTCTCCGAGCGCCGAACGATGCCGAGTCGCTCCAGGGTAGCGAATGCCGCTTTTGCCACCGCCAGCTTCGTCGGCTCGAGGCGGCATGCCCGGGCGTAGACCGGTGGCCTGACGGTGGGGATGTGATGGGCCACCCCGTGCTTGACGGCCCCCGCCGAGAAGGTGGGCCGCGTGAGGGCCGGGAAGCCGGCGAGGAGGCGGGTGAATTCGTCCGCTGCCGGAAGCGTACAGATCAACGTGGCCGGAACCGAACCGTTCGGCAAGCCGCTTGGCAAGCCGCTCGGCGAGCCTCTCATTGAGCTGCTCGACGAGCTGGGCAGCGCACAAGCGAGCGAGCTGATCGTCTTGGCCTGGACAAGACGTCTGCGCTTTACGTCGACCAGGAGCCCATTAGCGCACAGGAAGTCCGCGCCAAGCAGTGCCATGGGCACGTCGGCGGTGACGAACGTCCATCGGAAAACCTGCCCTCCGAACCGCAGAGAGAGGCAGCGTTTTCCGTACGTACGGATGGGCGTCCCGTTCACGGCAAGCAGCGCGGGGCCCCCGCCCGCGGCGTGCTTGTCTGATGTACCGGCGGGAACGACACTCACCTGCGCTCCCGTGTCGCACAGGTAACGGCGCCCGGATAAGGTGTCCGTTATGAACAGCAGGCTGCTCGAACGGCCGGCGCTCATCGCCACTATTGAGCGCCGGCCCGGGCGTTTCCCGACCTGTTGAAGGAGCATGGCGGATGACACTGCCGAGCCTCGTGGCCGAACTTGGCGTGGAACCAGCACCAGGTGGTGGAGCTGGAGGAGTGCGGCTGGCTCCGCCAGGCCGGTGGAGTTGGCGGTTTTCCCCGCGGTGGCGGTTTTCGCCGCGGCGGTGGGCGGGGCGTGGCGGCGGTCACGAGGTGCGTATCAGCATGCTGCGTATGCTGTATAAGCTGATGCTGTGGATCAGCATCATCAGCAGCATCAGCCTCGAGGTCCGTGATGGCCGCACCGACTCTCGCCCGCGTGTCCGAAGCCGCGAAGTACCTGTCCGCCTCGGCTGCCAATGCTCGGGGTTCCGTTAGCACGGTCCCGGCCAACGCGAGGCGAACCTGCGCTGGAAGTTGGCGACGGAAAAGTGCCCGGTATAGAGAACCGGGGGCTTCGTCGCCCAACAGTGACAGCATATGGTCCATTCGGACCGACGGGCGCGTGTCGCCGAGCTCGGGGAGATCCAGGAGGCGGTCGGCCCGTGCGTCGTCCGTGAGGCCGAACGTGGCTAGGAGTAGCCGCTTGAGTGCCTCATACTTGTGGCCGTCCGGTGGGTGGCGAAGGACGGACACAACTCGAGCGACCGTGCCGGGCCCGAGGGAGGCGACGACGTGGCAGTAGCGCGTGTCGTCGCCGGTGAGGCGCCGAAGCTGAAATTGGGCTTCGGCTTGGACGAACCAGACTTCGGCCTGGGCCTCCCAAAATTCGGGAAGTTTAATCGACATTGCGTTGTTATTTGCCATTGCAATGGCGTCGTGTTCGGAAGGATCGCTACGGCAGATCCAACGTCGAGGTCACCATATGAAGCGCGATGCTGCGCACACTAATGCTTACGCAAGGAGCAAGCGGACAACGCGGTTCATAAAAGAGTCTTTATTGAAAGTACTCTTTTATGCAGCACTGAGCTGCTCCGGGCTGCGCACCCCGTGTATATCTTGAGGCCACGCCTCTCTCTCGGGCGTGGCCGCCGCCCACTTGGTGCGCGGAATGATGTCACCACGCCAGTGGGCTTTCGTGTCTGCCACAATATCACAGTTTAATTTGCTGATTTTTTGGGGTTTTTTATACTGTATATATATACAGACAAGGAGTTGGAGAGTGAGGGCCGATTGGAGCGGAGAGTGAGGAGCGATTGGAGCGGAGAGTGAGGGCCGATTGGAGAGGAGAGTGAGGGCCGATTGGAGGGGAGAGTGAGGACCGATTGGAGCGGAGAGTGAGGAGCGATTGGAGCGGAGAGTGAGGGCCGATTGGAGAGGAGAGTGAGGAGCGATTGGAGCGGAGAGTGAGGAGCGATTGGAGCGGAGAGTGAGGAGCGATTGGAGCAGAGAGTGAGGAGCGATTGGAGCGGAGAGTGAGGAGCGATTGGAGAGGAGAGTGAGGGCCAATTGGAGCGGAGAGTGAGGAGCGATTGGAGCGGAGAGTGAGGAGCGATTGGAGCGGAGAGTGAGGGCCGATTTGAGAGGAGAGTGAGGAGCGATTGGAGCGGAGAGTGAGGAGCGATTGGAGAGGAGAGTGAGGAGCGATTGGAGAGGAGAGTGAGGAGCGATTGGAGGGGAGAGTGAGGAGCGATTGGAGGGGAGTGTGAGGAATTGGAGAGGGGTGTGAGGGATTGGAGAGGAGTGTGAGGGATTGGAGAGGAGTGTGAGGAAGTATTGGAGAGGAGTGTGAGGAAGTATTGGAGAGGAGTGTGAGGAGGTATTGGAGGGGAGTATGAGGAGGAGTGGGATTGGAGAGGCGTAAGGGTGGAGAGAGAAGAGTGTCAGGTGGAGAGGAGTGAGGGGTCACATATTATGTGAAATAAATAAATTGTGTTCATTACACCATTTCTGGATCTGATGAATTGCCAGTAACCATTTTGTAAAATTTAAGGTGCAGCATCTAAATCAAGATGTCAAAATGTCACACACGTCCATGCCCGTGGGATTCCCACGGGTAACCCCACTAGTATATAAAGATTGCTGCCCAATGTCCCAAGTGGGAAAAGAGGAACTAACTGACTAATATATAAGACTATGCAACTTGTATTTCTAAAAACTCTAGAAATGGTACTCAACAGCTTATTCAGTTGTCTCTTCAAGAAGTCTGTGAGTTTAATTTGGAATGGATTACAGATCCCACTTGCTACATGATGAGAGTTTTTGTTTCGTGAGAGCGAATTATCCCAGATAATTTCAACACGTGATATTACCGGAACATTCGAGAATGATTTTCAGAAAATTCCTCAAGGATGAGCCAGATATGGCTTTGTTTCCCACATAGATCCTTCTGACTTTGAATCGGCAAAATACAACTCGGTGTCTTTTTACCTCCGGCACCAAAGGTGGATGGAGGTTGTGTTTTCACCCCTGTCTGTTTGTCTGTCTGTTTGTTTGTGAACAAAATATCTGAAAAAGTTGTGAATGGATTCGGACGAAATTTAGCAGAGATGTAGTGTATGTGACAAAAACGAAATGATTAGATTTTGGTGAAGATCCGGATTCGGATCCGGCTACTAGAATTTTTAAAGTGATTCTTCACCATTGGGAGATCGGGCCAAAAACGATACATAGCAGGATATCTCAAAACTTTATGAACGGATTTGGACGAAACTTGGTGGACAGATTGTGTGTGTGACAAGGAAGAATCTGTTCGATTTTGGTGAAGATCTGATTATGGATTCAGATATGAGAATTATTTAATTTTATGTGTGATTCTTCACCATTGAGAGATAGGGCGAAAACCAACATATAGCAGGATATCTCAAAAAGTTATGGACGGATTTGGACGACCCTCGGTGGACAGGTTGTGTGTGTAACAAGGAAGAATCGATTCGATTTTGGTGAAGATCTGATTATGGATTCAGATATGAGAATTATTTAATTTTATATGTGATTCTTCACCATTGAGAGATAGGGCGAAAACCAACATATAGCAGGATATCTCAAAAAGTTATGGACGGATTTGGACGAACATTGGGGTACAGGTTGTGTGTGTGACAAGGAAGAATCGATTCAATTTTGGTGAAGATCCGGATCCTGATCCGGCCATTAGAATTTTTAAAGTGATTCTTCACCATTGTGAGATCGGGCCAAAACGATACATAGCAGGATATCTCAAAAAGTTGTGGATGGATGATTTTGATTAAATGTGATTCTGTATTGTGATTTTCTGGTCTAGTCTGGGATACAAAACGTAAACTGTTCACCTGGCAGAGGTATGCTCTCTACTGAGTGCCGTCATAGTTTAGAAATGAAATTATTATTGGAAGGCCTTGTGCTTGCTATCCTATAGGTTGAGGGTTTTTGGGTGCCTTCAAAAATAACAGGATTATTGAGAGATAAATTTTCTAACCCAAGAGCATAAATAATCTCAAGATAGATGTTGGTCAAACCAAAAGCCTGGCGTTGGCTTCACGGTTGAGGTGGCTCCAGTCAAAGTCAACTTCAATAATTTGGCAATACCCATTGTCCCCAACGACTTGTGAAAGAATAGTGTACAAAAGAGGACCGGGTAGAATGTAATGAATAGGCCGTTGCATGTGCATTCAAGTGGCAGGAGATGATTTGATGGTGTTTGTGACACGAGAATAAGAAGCATAAATGAAGCAACCTCACATATAAAATTCAAGAGGCCATTGTCCATGCATTGAAATGTGAAGCAGGCACCAGTCATTCTCAGCTGGATATGATCAAATGACTAGAGATAGAAGCAATGGGTAAGTATGTAATCTAAAATCTAGGCAAGGTACAATCCATATTTTAAAAAGCTTTCTTAGATGGAATGACCAGTTGAAGACAACGGTCAAGAAAATAACTACAAACTGTGGTGATGTGTGCATCAATATAACAAAAATCAATCAGATACACCTTTTTTTACAACAGCATAAAGAAAAGTGAGATCATCAAGTATCAAATATCAGAGAAAATGGTTTATATGTTCATTACTAAGATCAGATATCCTGAAAAAGTCATATACCATATCGAAAAAATAGAGGGACTGGGCATATAATACCGATCTAGATTGTAGTTCCGCCCAGTCATCCGAGTAACAATATGATGTCTGGCATAAGCTTGATACATTCCTCCCTACAAAAGGAGAGCTGCAATCTTAATGACCACCTTTAGAGGCAATTTTCCCCCACAGAGCGGGGGTTGGCCTTTTTGGGGCACCATGGGCCCCTTTTGGAAGCAATGTTTTATGGTCCGGATGCCCTTCCTGCCGCCAACCCTGTTAGTCACCTCTTGCGACACACAGCGAATTACCAGTGAGCTGGTACTCAATTTGCCGACCTCGGAAGGATGACAGGCTGAGTCAACCCCCCTGGTGTTAATTCAGCGATCGACCGGGATTACAAACACCAGGATCCTTAGGATCCCAAGCCACACCCTAACCGCGAAGCCAACACCAGGCTTAATCTTAATGTCAGAACAAAAACCTCAAACAGAAATAAGCTATCCCTACACTGATTATGAGAAAGGAAACCGATGATCCTTAGCAGAGTGATGACTCAAAGAGCAACATCTATTTTATTTATCCAAAGAAGAGAAAATTTTCTCTTGCCGTTGGCGTTAATGATTCAGAAGATTGAATTGGCCACAGAGCAATGAGATTTTGAATTGCACTAAGGATTCAAAACATCGATGGTGGATCCTGAGAAAGTTGACAGGTTGTGTGTGTGACAAGGAAGAATCGATTTGATTTTGGTGAAGATCCGGATCCGGTTAGAAGAATTTTTAAAGTGATTCTTCACCATTGAGTGATATGGCCAACCAGGCGGAGGTATGCTCTCTACTGAGTGCCGTTCTAGTTAGCTGCTGTATTTGTGTGGTTTATTGACGACGTTATGTTCAATCCAATATGGCTACCGAACCACGTGACCAATGACGTCATCAATTTAATTCTCCAATACAATCTTTGTGTAGATCATGCTCAAGAAATTACAAACTGATCGGATCAAGCATTCTACTTGACTAATTATGATGTTGAAGGAGCGGCGCTCCAACGCGAGTCGAAAGAAGTGACGCGACCAAAGACGGAATTCGTCCGAGTTGCTTTATTGAAACAAAACAGCTCAGGTATTCTGACCAAAAGCCCGTTTATCGGGCAGCAATATATATATTTATGTCGGGAAGTTTGCCCGGCAAAAGCTATACCGGGCATGCCCGGGTGTCAAGGGCGAGCCTTGGAAAGGCGAGTCTGGACCTGCCCGGGCGTGTTTGGCTGCGGCCTGGCAAGTCGAGGCTGGGCGTGCCCGGGCGCCCTGGACAAGCACTGGAAAGGCGAGAGCGGGCATGCCCGGACGCTCTGGGCGAGCCCTGGAAAGGCGATAGCGGGCATGCCCGGACGCTCTGGGCGAGCCCTGGAAAGGCGATAGCAGGCATGCCCAGACGCTCTGGGCGAGCCCTGGAAAGGCGATAGTGGGCATGCCCGGGAAAGACGAGACCGGGCGTGCCCGGGAGGTTCGGGCGTGCCCGGGAACAGTGAGTCCGGGCATGCCCGGGAGAGGCGCGTCTGGCCGTGTTCTGGCCGGTGCAAGGCGATTGTGTGCATCCAGCGGTAACCGCTACACACGCCCCTCCAGAATCGACCTGCACCGGCAGGGTCAATTTAAGGGGGGTCCGGATGACCCGGCCCAAGCGACCCCTGGAGGGCCGTGGGGAGGGGTCCGACGTGGTGGTGGGTGGTCGAGCGGGGGGAACTGTGGACGGGGGGCGGCCTCGCCGCGGAGGAAGGGCCAACCGTGGTGGTCGGTCGACGTCCATGTGCGCCGGTTTGAGGCGGTCCACAGAGATCCGGTCCGACCGGCCGCCAACGTCGACGACAAAGGACTTGTCGCCCCGTCGCAGGACCCAGAAGGGCCCGTCGTACGGCGGCCGGAGTGGCCCCCGGTGCGCGTCATGACGCACAAAGACGTACTCCGCTGTGCGAAGCGCCGGGGGGATGTAGAACTGGGGGCCACCGTGGCGGGACGTTGGCACGGGGGCAAATCGGCGGGCGGCCTCCTGGAGGTCCGAGCGCTGGTGTGCGGCGGACCAGGGACTGGTAGCGTCGGGCACAAACTCGCCCGGGACGCGGAGCGGCTGGCTGTAGACGAGCTCGGCGGCGGACGCCCGGAGGTCCTCCTTGGGGGCCGTGCGGAGGCCCAAAAGGACCCACGGCAGCCGGTCGGTCCAACCGTCGTCCTGAAGGCCGGCCATGAGTGCGGCCTTCATGGAGCGGTGAAACCGCTCGCACAACCCGTTGGCTTGGGGGTGGTAGGGCGTGGTGCGGTGCAGCGTGACCCCCAACGAGCGGGCGACCGCGCCCCAAAGTTCGGACGTGAACTGTGGGCCGCGGTCGGACGAGATGTCCGCCGGTGCGCCGAAGCGCGCGACCCAGGTGGCGATGAACGCCTGCGCCACGTCGGCGGTGGTGGTGGAGGTGAGGGGCACGGCCTCCGGCCACATGGTGGTCCTGTCCACCATGGTGAGCAGGTGGGTGAACCCCCATGATGGGGGCAGGGGACCCACCAGGTCCACGTGGACGTGGTCGAAACGCCGTGCAGGCACGGTGAAAGGTGCCAGCGGGGCCTGGGTGTGGCGGTGGACCTTGGCCCGCTGGCAGGCCGTGCAGGCATTGGCCCAGTCGCGGACGTTCCGTCGAAGGCCGTGCCAGACGAAACGCGCCGACACCAGCTTCTGAGAAGCTTTCCGGCCTGGGTGAGAAAGGCCGTGGATGGAGGCGAAGATGCGGCGCTGCCAGGAAACGGGCACGATGGGGCGAGGCTGGCCCTGGGAGACGTCGCAGAGCAGGACGGTGCCCGCGAAGGGGATGTCGGCCAGGCGGAGGCCTGTGTCTGCCGCCCGGAGGGCCTGCACCGAGGTGTCGGTGGTCTGGTCGGCCGCCATGAGCGCGAAGTCCACGGCGAGGTGGACCGCGTTCGCGCTGGCCCGAGAAAGACAGTCGGCCACAGCGTTGTCTTTGCCTGCGACGTGCCGGATGTCCGTGGTGAATTCCGACACGGCGGAGAGGTGGCGCTGCTGGCGGGCCGACCACGGCTCCGTGACTTTGGCCATTGCGTAGACCAACGGCTTGTGGTCGACGAAAGCCGTGAACGGGCGGCCCTCCAGGAGGTGTCGGAAATGGCGAACGGCCAGGAATAGACCGAGCAGCTCGCGGTCGAACGTGCTGTATTTTAACTCGTTCGGCCGGAGCTGCCGGCTGAAAAAAGCGAGTGGCTGCCAAACCCCGTCCACCCATTGTTCATGGACGGCGCCCACCGCGTAGTTGGAGGCGTCCGTAGTGAGGGCGATGGGCGCGTTGAGCACCGGGTGAGCCAGCAGCGTTGCGTCAGCGAGGGCCCGTTTTGCGCTCGCGAAGGCCGCGTCCATGGCTGCGGACCAAACGATGTCATGCTTGGCCGGCTTGCCCCGGAGGGCCTCGTAAAGGGGCCGCATGAGCTGAGCAGCGCGGGGCACGAATCGGTGATAAAAATTCACCATGCCGAGGAACTCTTGTAGGGCCTTGATGGAACGGGGACGCGGGAACGTGGTGATGGCCTCGACCTTGGTCGGCAGCGGCACGGCCCCGGTCTTGGTGATGCGGTGGCCCAAAAAGTCAACGGTCGTCGTGCCGAAGTGGCATTTGGCCGGGTTGACAATTAAGCCGTGCTCGCTGAGGCGACCGAACAGTGTTCGGAGGTGGAGGAGGTGCTCGGCGCGGGACGTGCTGGCAACGAGGATGTCGTCCAGATAGACGACAAGAAATGGCAGGTCGCGCAGCACGCCGTCCATTAAGCGCTGGAACGCCTGGGCCGTGTTCCTGAGGCCAAACGGCATCCTCAAAAATTCGAACAGGCCGAACCTAGAACTTCCACCAGAGACTAAAAATGGCGGATGGGTCCCAAGCATGATGTCCTAGCTATGTAACATATGGCACAGTCATTGGCGCAATGCCTTGTCTATGAAATGCCAGTGTGAAAGCATATGGGTCAAGAATGAAACCTAGACGAGACAGCTCAAATGTGTGAATGCCCTATCTCTGAGCAATTCTATTACCAATATTTAATATTTAAAAGAGTGATCTCTTATCCAAATTATAAAATCTTGTGCACTTTGCTGATGACTCAGAACAGTGGCAAACTTTGTCTCACGTTCCCAATAATCAAGCCACAGATTGCATCCTTCGCTGACAGTCGGGAGATTAAAGCATCCAGATGAATCCCCTGCCCCAACCAAGTAACATGTTATCTGTCAACTCATTATCTTCACTGAAACACTGGAACATACTCCAAGTAATTTATCTGATCCAAATCTGACACAAAGCTTCATTGATGGAACTCCTCAAGCTGAGTTTCAACTATAATCTCATTTGCAAAGTGCATGACAACAAAAATGGGGATACAAACTACTACCTCCACAACTCCTCCGACGGCTGGTTCTTTAAAAGTCCCAATTACTTGTCTAGCTACTTGGGCAATTGTCCAGGGCACGTTTTTAATCCAAGTCTTTCATGGACTGACTATTCAGGCCTGATGTTAGACTGGAACGAATTTGGGCAGGAATTTGGGATTTTGTTTTCAGGGTGCCGGTGATCTGGCCTACTCTTTGTGCTACGGATTCGTCACTTCCGTTGTTGTGGTTCTCATCCACTGTAAACATTTTTGGTTGCATGTACTATTATTGTTATCGTTTAAGTGAATTGGAGATAACTGTTTTCAAAAGGTAAAAAAAGTTAATGTTTTAAAAAGAAACCGGAAACCGGATCGGGAAATTGGATGAAGAAGAAGAGGAAGAAGAAGAGGAAAAGGAGGCGGAGCAAGTAAGGTGGAGCAGAAGCCGAGCTGCTTCGAGGTCTTGAGCAAACACTGGCGAACGGGGGTCACGAGTGAACTTTGGGTTTCCTGGGAAAGGGATTCCTGCGACAGAGTTGTTATCACTGTGACAGATATACCTGCGTGTCAGGTTTTGCGGTTGATTCCGAAGAGAATGATTGGAGTGCCGTTACGTCTCGAGTACGGGCCCGTTGGCCGTTTTGCCTCGCGCCCGATTTCGGATCGCTCCAGGTTTTTCACCTCGCTCCAACCATTTCAACGCATCCAGCCGTTAGCCTGGTTTGCATGTGTAACGTGGATTTCGAGTGGGAATTTGCGGTTCGCCGTGTGGGGAGCCGTTGAACATTCATACCCGAAGGTGTGATTTCCCAGTCGCCTCTTGAGGACACCTTTGCCCATCTTTGGCAGTGTGACTGTCAACCGAGCGGGATTCTGGTCTCGATACAACATCGTTCTGATGATCACTGGAGCGTGGATCGACTTTGGCTTGAAGCCGGGACAGAGACATTGGGAATGTTATTTTCGCTCACTTGGAGCACAGTGAGTTATATTGTATGAAACTGATGGTACCATCATAGGAATGATATATTGGTTGTACAATTGATTACTATTGTTTTTGTGCTGTTATTCTTGTGTGACCTTAATA
This sequence comes from Myxine glutinosa, assembly GCF_964187855.1. Lineage (NCBI taxonomy): Eukaryota > Metazoa > Chordata > Myxini > Myxiniformes > Myxinidae > Myxine > Myxine glutinosa. The sequence continues at coordinate 331,259,319 of NC_136261.1, forward strand.
CAATACTTGTTTGTTGGTAACAATTGGTGTGGTTTCACCATTGATCTTTGACACACAGAATAACACATCTTTCTGCCGTGACTCCTCTCGGGGCTCGGAGGTACACCGTGACTGGGGTTTGGGGAGGAGCACGTAACATTTGCGAAAGACACTGTTGGATGTTTAACTTTCACCAACAATAAGGGCTGCCAGAAGAGACCTCTGGCTTATTGTCTTTCTCATGGAAGGTGCACACATGGATGCCTCGCCCCTGCATGTGAAATATCAGCAGTGCAAAGCTCGGTCGATTATAAGGGGTGTTGCAAAATAAATGATACTTTTTTTCCCCAAAGATTAAATGAAGTTTCAATCGGATGAAAATCCAACCAAAGGCTTTATTTCATTCAAAAATTAAAAACTCACGTTTAATACACGTCAATTTTGCCACCATTAGCTTCAGAAACCATTTGAAGTCGACTTTTAAAAGATTTCAGCAAAGACACAAACATTAGTCACAAATATGACGGAGACAACACGCAGGCAACGTGCGCGTCATGATGACGCACGCGAAATTTGAATTCCAAAATCGCGGACATGTGGTCAATACAATCTGGGGGGAAAAAGTATCATTTATTTTGCAACATGTGGTCAATACAATTTGGGGGGAAAAAGTATCATTTATTTTGCAACATGTGGTCAATACAATCTAGGGGGGAAAAGTATCATTTATTTTGCAACATGTGGTCCATACAATCTGGGGGGAAAAAGTATCATTTAATTTGCAACATGTGGTCAATACAATCTGGGGGGAAAAAGTATCATTTAATTTGCAACATGTGGTCAATACAATCTGGGGGGAAAAAGTATCATTTATTTTGCAACATGTGGTCAATACAATCTGGGGGGAAAAAGTATCATTTATTTTGCAACATGTGGTCAATACAATCTGGGGGGAAAAAGTATCATTTATTTTGCAACATGTGGTCAATACAATCTGGGGGGAAAAAGTATCATTTATTTTGCAACATGTGGTCCATACATTCTGGGGGGAAAAAGTATCATTTAATTTGCAACATGTGGTCAAATACAATCTGGGGGGAAAAAGTATCATTTATTTTGCAACACCCTATATGAACCCATGCGGGACAGATCAAAGGTGAATTCACATATATACACAAAGAATTAAGTTAAGCACCCCCCCCCCCCCCGTGTTTTTACAACCTCGCACATTACAAGTTTGTTGTCGTCAAAACAGTGTAATATACCCATGATATTGCTATATTTTCTGGAGAAGTGATATTATGGTCACATAAAAACATAACAATCATGCCGTTTGCAATATTTTATTCTGAATAATTTAAGGTGAAATTTTTTGGGAATTTTAGGCATATTTTCACCTCAATTTAAGTATGGAGCTATAGGTCCATCACGGACAGTGTGGATGACGTTTATGTTTTCTAACGTACAGTCATTGTTCTGAGAAGACCTCTAGCGATCTTTGCGTCAATAACGTGTGTAGGACCCACGTGATCGGATCACTGACTCAACCCTACGTCTCATAGACCCTGTAAGCCGTCGTATGCGTTGCTGTGGCAGGTTGAACCCCCTCGAGCACGTTTGGGACATGTTGGGACGACAAATTGCGAAGATGGTCCCTCCAATAGCCAATCTGGATGAATTGGAACGTGCATTACATCGGGAATGGAACAACCTGCCACAGCAACGCATACGACGGCTTACAGGGTCTATGAGACGTAGGGTTGAGTCAGTGATCCGATCACGTGGGTCCTACACACGTTATTGACGCAAAGATCGCTAGAGGTCTTCTCAGAACAATGACTGTACGTTAGAAAACATAAACGTCATCCACACTGTCCGTGATGGACCTATAGCTCCATACTTAAATTGAGGTGAAAATATGCCTAAAATTCCCAAAAAATTTCACCTTAAATTATTCAGAATAAAATATTGAAAACGGCATGATTGTTATGTTTTTATGTGACCATAATATCACTTCTCCAGAAAATATAGCAATATCATGGGTATATTACACTGTTTTGACGACAACAAACTTGTAATGTGCGAGGTTGTAAAAAAACGGGGGGGGGGGGTGCTTAACTTAATTCTTTGTGTATACTTAGGCAGTTAAGACCGAAAAATAGGGCGTATCGTTCATTTTTTCAGGAAAGCACCAAATTTGGCACAGATGTAGTATGGACCTATACAATTGTTTTCCTGAGGGGCGCCCAAAAATTCAGAACCCCTGGTGGCCGCCATATTGAATTTCAACATGACCGCCCTCTGTGACCTATTTCCCTCAATAACTTCTATACTATGAGCGATAACACCACAGTTCCAGTGTCTTACCCCATGTTTTCATGGTCTCTGAATCCAATGGGATCAATTGCATAAAGATTGGCATCCATCATCTTTAATTTCAAGATGGCCGCCATGGTGTTTCCATTTTCCTTGAATCTCATAGTATTTTAGGTAAAATTTCAATTCCAAGTGATACACATTGTTTTATTGGTCTCTGATAACAATGAAATGGTATTAATTAATCAAAGTTACACACAGTTGCAGTTTTAACTTAAAATATTGTGGGCACTTGAAAGGTGGAGGCTCTCGCACAGACGCGTAGTACGACAAGCACTGTCCATCGCAGTCACACAGTGATGTGCAGGGCAGATTTGCCCTGGAGCATTTACAGTTGCCTTTACAGGCCGACTTACAATGGCAGCTTGTAAGCTCTGAACATGCCTCCTGTATCAGTGTTATTGTGGTCCAAATTGGTGTCCAAGAAGTCCCTGTTTTCATCCAGCCCCAATCAGCTGGTGATGGAAGTTCTGGGTAGGGCACAAGTGCCTGACTCCATACGTGTCCAGCCTGAAAACATGCACGTTTTAGGTGTTGTTCGAAGGCATCTGCTGTTGGGGGAATGTGATCAATTGTTCTTGCCTTCTTCGTGAACAAGTGTCGGCGCATGTCATTCACTGTCTTTATCTCGGTAGTCCGGTCATAGAGGATGGCAACATATCTTTCTATGCTCTGTAGTTCCATAGTAATAGCGTCCACAGATGGCCTATAAGTGAGAGCATGAAAGGTCTGCGTGATGCTGGGGTATGCCTCCCAAGCCTTCCAGGCTGTCTTTTTCCCAATTTGGGCAAAAAATGACACTGTGTCGCAGCAAGTGAAGGCATGAAATAATAGCAAAGACTCAGACTTCCTGCGGCCAAGGCCGGTGGCAATTTTATGGATGGCAAGGTAGCGGTAGCTTTTACCAGTGCCAATGGCAATCCAGAGTTCCTCCACACCGTGTCACTGGTAGGTAAAGTAGTGTGCTATTGCCAAGACCACAATACAAGACCAGGACCAACTCATAGTATAGAAGTTATTGAGGGAAATAGGTCACAGAGGGCAGTCATGTTGAAATTCAATATGGCGGCCACCAGGGGTTCTGAATTTTTGGGCACCCCTCAGGAAAACAATTGTATAAGTCCATACTACATCTGTGCCAAATTTGGTGCTTTCCTGAAAAAATGAACGATGCTTCCTCTTAACTGCTCTGCTAATACTTCAAAGCTACTAGCCCTCAAATGTGGCCTTACAAAAAGGCATTTGCAAAATAGAAATTCTTCACCATGGAAATCTCAATTAAACTTCACATTTAGTTATAAATCATCAAAATATTTTGCATATAGAAAGTAAAATTGTGTGGCAAGATGGACATTGAGGGATGGCATGATAATAAAAATAAGACATCAGCGAATGGTGTTTCTGGAGAGGGTCAGATGGCTGAGAGAGCAGAGTGAGCTAGACCAGAGGAGGGTTTTTTTGTATACAAAGTCGAGGTTCGTGTAAGAGCTAACGCATTAAACAAAAACAAAAAAAAACGGACACATAAAACATATAATAAAGAGAGCAGGAGACAAGAGGGGGAGAGAGAGGGAAGCACACAAACACAACAAAAGTAGCGAACAGGGACGTTGGGAGATCTGTGGAAGGGAGAGGGCTGGGGATGGGGGAGTGATGGGGGAGAGGGTTACACGGTATAAAACAAATGGACACTACTAGGAATTTCAGGAAAGAAGTCGGAGTTTGAAAGAGGAGCATTTGGGGTGTATTAACGGGGGTAGAAAAGATCAAGGTTTTGGATGGGGGAAGATAAGAGATGGTGGTGAACAGCTGTTTTAAAGACTTAGAGGGAGGAGTGTTCAGCAAAGAGATGGAAAGCATTTTCCAGAGAGTCGGAGAGATCATTGATGAAGACCAGAAAAAGCACAGGCCCAGCACACTGCCTTGAGGAACTCCAGCCTGGACATGAAGGGGAGATGAGAGAAATCCATTCAGGGCCACACATTGACGACGACCGCAGAGGAAGTTCGCAAGCAGACGCTCCCCCTTCGGATGTATCCGATGCTCCCCCTTCCTCTTCATTAACAGCATGGACTATTGGACTTGGGTGGTCCAAAAATTTGAAGATTGGATTTTCATTTCTCCACATGCCTGCCCCTATTCCTATTGTAGAAAGTAGTTTGTGGTGAAAATTTGAACTTGATTGGACAATATTTAGAGGTTGCTCAAAATGTTGACAAATTTTAATGAATAATAAGATACAGAATTTTTAGCAGTATTTTTTAGCAGTTTTTAGCAGGGGAGAGCAGTATTCCATTGAGCTGCGGATAAAACCTATGCATGTGGTGAGGAGCTCAGAAGTGCCCAGAAAAGACCGCACGATGGAGGATGCCCAGTAGGCGACTGGCTTTGGAGGCCAGCTTGGAACTGTGATTTTCCCAGGAAAGATCATGGCAGATAGTGAGACCCAAAAGCTTGCATGACAGAACTTCTTGGAGAGGATTGTTCAGAAAGTAGATGGGAGGGTTGTCCAGTCGGTCTTTTCGGAGAGATAAAGTGAGAGTGTGAGATTTGTAAGGATTGAAAGACATGTTCCACTTGTTTGAGCAGTTTGTGATATTGTCCAGTTCTGCAGACCTGGACTGTCTGGCGTTGGCTTAGCGGTTAGGGTGCCGGCTTGGGATCCTAGGATCTTGGGTTCGAATCCCGGTCGATCACTGAATTAACGCCAGGGGGGTTGACTCAGCCTGTCATCCTTCCGAGGTCGGCAAATTGAGTACCAGCTTGCTGGGATGAATGATCACGGTGTGTACCCCGATTCAGAATAGGCACACTGTATCCCTGCGCATCGTCAGAGCGTGACCAAGGGTTGGCGCCAGGAAGGGCATCCGGCCATAAAAACACTGCCTCAAACAGGGAACCATGATTGTCATGGGGCCCGCAAGGCTAACCCCCGCTCTAGCGGGGGAAAATGGCCTTAAAACGATCATCTGCAGAGTGTGAAGAGGCTGCTGCCTGCTGATCTGAGGGTTGGGATAGGAAGCGGCAGAGAGTGGAGTCATCAGCAAAGAGATAGAGAGGATTTTCCAGAGAGTCGGAGAGATCATTAATGAAGACCAGAAAAGCACAGGGCCCAGAACACTGCCTTGAGGAACTCCAGCCTGAACAGGAAGGGGAGAAGAGAGAATTCCATTCAGGGCCACATGTTGACTGCGACCAGAAAGGAAGTTTGCAAACCATGCGTGGAGATTCCCATGGATACCATAGGAGGAGAGTTTGGTGAACAGAGCGGGGTGCCAGACCGTATCGGAGGCACGAGATACGTCAAGGGAGACATCTCCAATTTCCTGTTTGACATTGAGGACCTCCATCCATTGTTGAGACAGCAGAAGCAGCTGTAATAAAAGTAATAAAAACATTTTGAAAAATGCAAAAGGATGTAGGGATGTTACGCCAAAAAGTATGTAAACAAGGTAGGGATGGTCACAATAAATGATCATGTGAAAGCAACCCTACATGTTTCTTTGAATAATGGTTGTCCCTGGAAAAGGTACTGACTGTGTGTATGTGTGTGTGTGTGTGTGTGTGTACGTGTGTGTGTGTGTGTGTGTGTGTGTGTGTGTGTGTGTGTGTGTGTGTGTGTGTGTGTGTGTGTGTGTGTGTGTGTGTGTGTGTGTGTGTGTACAATGTCGAGTTCATGAATGATGATATAGTTCTTCAAAACACTAATCATCCCTGCTCACATATCGAAGGCACCCATTTGCAATTCATATACTTCTATGGGAGACTGAAAAACATGTTATTCACCTTCCCATCCACCCCTCTCCACCTCTCCGTGTACCTAATGAATAAATGGCGCTTTAGTATACAGTCAGGGATTCAATTGTAATTGTTTCACATCAAGCAAGCTCATGTATGTAAAAACTTTACATTACCGTGAAGAGATCAGATCAGGAAACATGCTCTTCAGCTATGTAGAGCATCGGTGCTGCCGAAGCAGTTTCTATAGCTGGAGTGACAATCCTGGTTGGGTCGCCACTTCAACACAGGAAGTCAGGGTGGGATTTTGGAATTTGTTCAGGGTGTCGACAATAGCTCGCATACTCTTCGCGAAGGACACCATGGGATATTTAATATCCACCAACTAATGCTGGCAAACAGGACACCAAGTTTAACGATGGAAGGATGACAGTGTATAGCCCAGGTTAGACAGCTTCATGGTGAATGTGCGTATCTCTGTGGGCCATCCTGCCAGCCTAACCTTGAAGGATTAAACGAAGCTTTTGAATCTAGAATTATACAAACAAGCCGATCAAACAATTTTTTTTAAAATCCATTTCTTTTTTAAAAAAACAAGCCAACATATTCTGTTTATGAAACATGAACATGAATCAGGTGGAAGCATAAATTTTTTTTTTTTAATTTCAGTAATTGCATTAGATTGCCGTTATACTGCAGTTTCATCCAATTCACATTGGATGGACAATGCATTGTACATCTCGTGTGATCAACAGATCACAAGAACAATCGATCATTGCCCAGTGAAATGATGGAGTGTCGCGTTTGATTTTAATCAATAATCATTAGATGCAGTTGGGAGTGGAAGCAATGCAATCAATCAAATGTGAGCCACACTTGCAGCAAGGAGACCCAGCTCACATGCAGAATAGTAATGGACAATGGCTTTTTTTTTTTCATTGCATCATGCATTTCATCACCAATTCAGATGGATAAGAAAATTGACAAACCTTGACCAAATGTTTTCTTTTCTTCTGCAAATGCAATCATCTTCCCCCAAACCCCCTGCATATTTTACTTTGCTCATTGAACAGCAACCTAAAAACATGAACTATCCGAATGATTGTTGTAAAACGATTTTATTAACAACGCTAAACAACCTTTGGTGATCAAGCATTATATTTTTACGTTTGTGAGGGGGTAGTGTTACGTGCTCCTCCCCGACCCCTGGTCACGGTGTACCTCCGAGCCCCGAGGGGAGTCACGGCAGAAAAATGTGTTATTCTGTGTGTCAGAGATCAACGGAGAAGCCAACCCAATTGTTACTCGCTAACCCCCGCTCGAGCGGGGAAAATGGCCTTAAAACGATCATTCATTCTTGTGTGTGTGTGTGGGTTGCTATCTTTATCAAAAACTCTCTTCCTCACTCGCCCTGCAATGCACTCTCTCCACCTCACCCCCAGGAATACCTCTGGCTACGGCTTCCCCTTCGCTCCCACCTCTTGTTCATATGTGTGTTGTACCGTCCACCAAACAGTGATGACTCCATCTACATCTCGCTGTCTGATGATATGGACCAACTTCTATCTACTCATCCCAACTCTCTCTTCCTCATATGTGGTGATTTCAACTGTCATCATGCCAGTTGGCTGGGTGTGGATACCTCTCTCACCAGCCATGGCTCCTCAGCAAAGGACTTCTGCGACTCACTGGGACTGACACAATCTGTCAATTTCCCGACCCGGATCTCAGTCAACGGAACATCTTCTCTTCTGGACTTGGTTATGACTAACTTCCCTGAAAATGTCTGCTGCTCTTCTTCTGCTCCGATCGGATCATCTGATCATGTCCTTGTTAAAGTGGACATCTCTCTGACCATCCTCAGGGAGCCTGCTCAGCGTCGACGAGTCTGGCATTTCACTCAGGCCAACTGGCACGGTCTTCAAGCAGCCATCAATCATCTGGACTGGTCTCCCATCTCTACCACCTCTGACATCAACTCATCCTGGGAATTCTTCCAAAGTAAATTGCTCTCTCTCATGCACAGATTTATCCCATCTCGTCTTCAGTTGTCATACCCTTCCTCCCGTCCATGGTACACGGAATCTTGTGGTGAGGCTGTTGCCCAGAAACAACTTGCCTTCGTCTCCTGGAAAGCAAATCCAATGGAAGGAAATCTCATTTCCTTTCACAAAGCCCGAAACAAGTGTGTGTCCACCCTCAGGAGAGCCAGGAAACAATATCTCTCCGTTCTCAAGACCGAACTCTCTTATCTGTCTCCCTCTTCCAAATCCTGGTGGCGTCTGGTCAAATCCGTTTCTGGTGTTTGTTCCCCCTCCATCCCCTCCCTTACCTCAAATGGCTACACAGCTGACTCCGCACGTGAAAAAGCTGAATGCCTCAACTCTGTGTTTGCCTCTAAATCTTGTGTCCCAAACCCATCCCTCTCTGTACCCACCATACCCAGTCGTACCCTGCTGCTCCTGGACTCCGTGTCCTTTCCTCCTGACAAGGTGGAAAAGTTTCTGTCAACCCTCGACTCTGATTCTGCAACTGGACCCGACGGCATCAGCCCACGGGTCCTAAAATCCTGCTCTGCTGCTCTATCTCACCCTCTCTCTGTTCTCTTCACCCTCTCTTTTGCTCAAGGTCAACTGCCATCTGCTTGGAAATCAGCCAACATCACCGCTTTGCACAAAAAAGGTGCAAAAACAGATCCTAGCAACTACAGACCAATCAGCCTTCTCCCAATTATCAGCAAAGTCATGGAATCCATCATTGCTTCTGATATGAAAGCTTTCCTCTTCTCCAATGGCTTGATCTCTGATCATCAATTTGGTTTCAGACCAGGTCACTCTACTCTGGACATGCTGCTTCTGCTGTCTCAACAATGGATGGAGGTCCTCAATGCCAAACAGGAAATTAGAGCTGTCTCCCTCGACATATCACGTGCCTTCGACACGGTCTGGCACCCCGCTCTGCTCACCAAACTCTCCTCCTTTGGTATCCATGGAAATCTCCACGCATGGCTGGCGGACTTCCTCTCTAGTCGTCGTCAACGTGTGGCCCTGAATGGGTTTCTCTCATCTCCTCTTCCTGTTCAAGCTGGAGTTCCCCAAGGCAGTGTTCTGGGCCCCGTGCTTTTTCTGGTCTTCATCAATGATCTCTCTGACTCTCTCGAAAATCCTCTCTATCTCTTTGCTGATGACTCCACTCTCTGCCGCTCCATTCCTCTTCCCTCAGATCGGCAGTCTGCTGCCTCCTCACTCTCTGAAGACCTGGACAAAATCACAGACTGGTCAAACAAGTGGAACATGTCTTTCAATCCTGACAAATCTCACACTCTTACTATGTCTCTCCGAAAAGATCGACTGGACAACCCTCCCATCTACTTTCTCAACAATCCTCTCCAAGAAGTTCTGTCGCTCAAGATTTTGGGTCTCACTATCTGCCATGATCTTTCTTGGGAAAACCACATTTCCAAGCTGGCCTCCAAAGCCAGTCGCCGACTGGGCATCCTCCGTCGTGCGAAGTCCATCCTCGGCACACCTGAGCTCCTCACCACATACAAGGCTTTCATCCGCAGCTCAATGGAATACTGTTCTCCCCTATGGGCCGGTGCTCCTGCCTCACACCTAGCTCGGCTTCACGCTGTTGAAACCAAAGCTTTCAGAATTATTGGAATCTCCCGCGATGAAGCTATCTCTGAGGGCCTTTCACTCACTCACCGCAGGCAAGTAGGTGGTCTTTCTGTCTTCTACCGACTCCTCTCCGGCCTTGCACCCCCAGCTCTCTCTGTGCTCTGTCCCCCAAATATTCCTACAGGTCGCACAAGATCTGCCAGCAACCCTCTGATGGTTAAACTGCCGAAATCTCGGCTCTCCGCTCACCTTCACTCTTTCATTCCTCTTTTCTCCCGCCTCTGGAACAAACTCCCTCACTCCCTTCAATCCCACTCCTCCCTCCAGGTCTTTAAAACAGCTGTTCACCACCATCTCTTATCTTCCCCCATCCAAAACCTTGATCTTTTCTACCCCCGCTAATTCACCCCAGATCCACCTTGTTTGAAATTCCAACTTCTTTCCTGGAAGTCCTGGCAGTGTCCATATGTTTTATACCTCTCCCACTGCCCCCTTCCCACGCCCCCCCCCCCCCCAAAGCCCTCGCCCTCTCTCAGATCTCTCGATGTCTCCATGTCTCTCGGTCCCTGCTCTCAAATGTTGTGTTTGTGTCCTTCCCCCTCTCTCCCCATCTTGTCTACCGCTCCCTATGTTATATGTTTTATGTGTCGGTTTGTCTTTCTGTGTGATTAATGTTCGCTCTTTCACGAGCCTCGATCTTGTATACAAAAAAAAAAAAAAAAAAAAAAAAAAAAATTCATTCATTCAAACAAATATTGTATTAAGATCACACAAGAATAACAGTACAACAACAATAGTATTCAAAAGTACAATCAATATGTCCTATGATGGTACCATCAGTTTTGTAATATATAACTCACTGTGCTCCAAGTGAGTGAAACAAGAACATTCCCCAATGTCTCTTATTCCCGGCTTCAAGACGAAGTTGATTTGCTCCAGCGATCGCTAGAACGAGGTCCAATCGAGACCAGAATCCCGTGCGGATGGCAAGTACAGTCACACCGCCGAAGCTGTACAAAGGCGCCCTCAAGGCGACTGGGAAATCCAAAGGCGCCCTACAGGCGACTGAGAGATCACACCCTCGGGTATGGACGAAGTAACCTTCAAAAAGCCACGTCACACACACGCTCCAGATCGACGTCTGAATGCGGTGAAATGGTCGAAAAGAGACGAAACCACGAGCGAAGCACAAGTCCTACGTGAGTCAAAATGGCCGACGACCCGCTCTTGAGACGTAATGGCCCGGCGATAATTCTCCTCGGAATCCACCGCCAAAAACCTGACACGCAGGTTGATCGGTCACAGCGATGACAACTCTGTCGCAGGGACCCCTTTCCCGGGAACCCGAAAGTTCGCTAGTGACTCTTGCTCGCCAACGTTTGCTTCAGAACTCGGAGCGGCTCGGCCTTCTTGTCCGACTCCCTCGCTCCGCCCTCTTTTCTCCTCTTCCTCTTCGTCGTCCGGTTCCCGATCCGGTTTCCTGTTTCTTTTAACATTAACTTTTTTTCCCTTTTGAAAACAGTTCATGGACACTAATAGACCAGGAGCCCAGAAGGTTTATTCAAGTGAAAAGCGTCGAAGCAACTGACCACGTGGGTTGAAAGGGTTCTACCCCAACATCACAAAAATGCATTGCTGCCGGGTCAGGGCCGGTGCCTTCCCGCCCAAATCGCCCAAAATAGGGACGCCATTACCGAAAATCCTATTTTCATCAATATCTGGAAAACTATTCATGGCAGTATCACAAATCTGGTGTCTACACCCATGTTTTCATGGTCAATTATTATAAAAATGCATTTCTCCTCAGCCAGGGTTGTGTCTTTCCCGCCCCAAAGCACCCAAAGTGCCCAAAGTAAGGAAACCATTGCTGAAAATCCTATTTCCCTCAATATCTGGACAACTATACATGGGAGTATCACAAATCTGGTGTCTACACCCATGTTTTCATGGTCAATCATTACAAAAATGCAGTTTACTCCTCAGTAAGGGTCATATTTTTCCTGCCCAAAAGCACCCAAAGTAAGGAAACAATTGCTGAAATCCTACTTTCCTCAATATCTGGAAAACTACACATGAGAATATCACAAATGATGTGTCTACACCCATGTTTTCATGGTCAATTATTACATTGCCAACAATTGCAGTGCTTTAAAAATGACTAAATTCACCATGTATTATCTAAACAATGGTGTATTATATTGTACCGTACATGGTGTTATGTAACATGTCTTGATTTTATTGCAAAATTTGCTATACTAGTTGCACCAGTGTTTTTGATTTCCAACCAAGAGTTGGAGCAGCTTCCATAGATGACGAGGAATCAGACGTCGATAGTACTTGGAGTGAGGACAGCAATACTAGTGATGAGAGTGACGGAGTAGACACGTAAAAATGCAGAGATGTCAGAACAACTCGTGTCATTGAACAGTACTATTTTCCTTCTGAAGGACAATGACTGCAAGTTGTGAGTTAAGGACACAAGTTGGATGGAAATACCATAATACACCATTGTTGAGGTAATGCATGGTGAACTAGATATTTTAAACACTGTAAATGTTGTCAATGTAATGACTGACCATGAAAACATGGGTGTAGACACGTCATTTGTGACTTTAAACACTTTTCTTGCACAACGTTTCTAAAAATGTTTAAAACCTAAACACAAATGTCAAATTCATAAACACCGTCTGTTTAATAAACACAAGCCATCAACTTCCTAAACATGTTTAGCATAAATTTAAACTTGTTTAGAAACGTGGTGCAAGATAGTGTTTAGAAAAGTGTTTAAAGTCTAAACACTGTTTTTGCATATGGTATTATCATGTATAGTTTTCCAGATAATTAGGAAAGTTTTTTTTTTTTTAACAATGGTATCCTTACTTTGGGCGCTTTTGGGCTTGACCAAGGAGAAATGCATTTTTGTAATGATTGACCATAAAAACATGGGTGTAGACACCAGATTTGTGATACTGCCATGTATAGTTTTCCAGATATTGAGGGAAATAGGATTTTCAGCAATGGTTTCCTTACTTTGGGCACTTTGGGTGCTTTTGGGTGGGAAAGACACAACCCTGGCTAAGGAGAAATGCATTTCTATAATGATTGACCATGAACACATGGGTGTAGACACCAGATTTGTGATACTGCCATGTATAGTTTTCCAGATATTGATGAAAATAGGATTTTCGGTAATGGCGTCCCTATTTTGGGCGATTTGGGCGGGAAGGCACCGGCCCTGACCCGGCAGCAATGCATTTTTGTGATGTGGGGGTACAACCCTTTCAACCCACGTGGTCAGTTGCATCGGCGCTTTTCACTTGAATAAACCTTCTGGGCTCCTGGTCTATAAATCTTTTGAAAACAATAATAGTACATGGAATTAGAAATATTTACAGTGGATGCAAACCACCACAACGGAAGTGACGAATCCGTAACAGTAGGCAATGGAATACCTTAGGGCCAGGTAGGATTGTATAGGATAGTGTGCTCCGAATGTCGTGATGAAGAAGAAGAACCCCCATGTATCTAAGTAGGGATCCATTAGACTGGATGTCATGTAAGAGTGTATCTTTGTCCCCATGATGAGGGCTGGGGTTATGTTAATTAGGTAGGGATGAAGGGTAAATTCCCTGTATGTAAATTGCCTCTGTGACCTTTTTCCCCTTGTTCCTTATGACACTACACACATACTACCAGCAAGCAATCGGCGTGCATTATAACTAAACTCGTGGGGGCACCCATGGGAATCCCATGGGCACGGACGTATGTGACATTTGGACATCTTCATTTAGATGCTGCACATTCAGTTTTACAAAAAGGTTGCTGCCAATTTATCAGATCCACAAACGATGTAATCTACACAATGTATTTACTTCTGATAACATGGGAATGCATGTGCGTGCACATGGAAATACAGTTTGAAATGTGTCATTACATCTCATGTAATATGTGACTTCAAGAGCTCAAATCCTCTCCCACCCCGCCCCCATCCCTCCCACATCACGCACACTGCACCAGGGAGTGGGTCACACAAACACGGGGGAGTGGGTCACACACACACACACGGGGAGTGGGTCACACACACACACACACACACACACACACACACACACACACGGAGTGGATCACACACACACACACACGGGGGAGTGGGTCACACACACACACACAGGGGAGTGGGTCACACACACACACACACACACACGGGAGTGGGTCACACACACACACATGGGGGAGTGGGTCACACACAGGGGAGTGGGTCACACACACACATGGGGGAGTGGGTCACACACACACACACAGGGGAGTGGGTCACTCACACACACACAGGGGAGTGTGTCACTCACACACACACACACACACACACACACACACACACACACACACACACACACACACACACACACACACACAGGGGGAGTGGGTCGCTTTACTCCTCCCCCTCATTCCTTTCCAACTCCTCCTCACTCCTCTCCCCCTCCCCCAGTCTCCTCCACCCCACTCCTCCTCCCTCAGTCTCCTATCCTCCCCACAGTCTCCTTCCCCCACCGTCTCCTCTCCCCCCCCAGTCTCCCCTCCACCCCCAGTCTCACCCCCCAGGCTCCTCGCCCCCCTCCCCCAATCTCTTCGCCCATCCCCCAGTCCCTTCACTCCAGCAGTTGTTCCAATCGAGCAGGTACGGCAAATATTAGAGGTAATTGAACTTTTCTCTTGGAGCAACACAGTGTAAACCGCCCCCTTGTCCTGTTCATTCATTAGTGAAATGTTTCGCAGAACAGTACACGCATGGTGACGTCATCGGACTCGCACCGCAATGATGATCTTCAACAATATTATCCAATACTTCATCCGGATTCTTTACAGCTGCTCTTGTATAGGTTTGCTGAGCACACATTACCTTCCAATGTCTTTGTTGCTCAGCATCCTGTGCAAGTCTGTTAACGTTCATTGGCAGTCTCGTTCTGTTCCCTCATTATTTTATTTATTTTGGAGATAGCATTTACAAACGCGAGTGGTGACACGCAACGATGCTCCGTCCCTCTCCCCATGTGCACAGTACCTAATTGCAACTTTTTATTGTGACTACGTCTAAAGAATGAAACATTCCGACGATATGAAGAACACAGCTCAAATGGAAATGTCCCTGCGAAAAAAGTTTTATGGGCGGTGTATAAGAACAATACATTGCACCTTTCTGTCACGGGAAAACCAAAGTTACTCTTTTCGTTACAGCGTACAAAATGACATTTTTTAAATTAAAGATTTCAAATAAACTTCTTTAAAGTGTACGTACACATACATATATATATATATATATATATATATATATATATATATATATATATATATATATATGTGTGTACCCCGGTTTAGAATAGGTACACCATATCCCCGTGTGTCGTAAAAGGCGACTAAAAGGGTTGGCGTCAGGAAGGGCATCCGGCCATAAAAACATTGCCTCAAAAAGAGAACCATGACAATTACAACTACATATGGGGAGGATACAGCTCGAAGTACCCCGTGGGGGACCCCACTCCCTCTCGTCAAAACTCAAGGTGGTGAACCCGATCGAAGCAAGGGTGGAAATCACTCCATTTATGACGAAACGTCTGATGCCCGACGTGGAGATCGGTTTCTGAGGTTTGGGACATGGAATGTAGGGACAATGACAGGGAGATCAGGAGAAGTGGTGGAAGTATTGGTCAAAAGAAGAGTGGACATATGTTGGGTGCAGGAGACGAGATGGAAGGGAAGTGGTGTGAGAATGGTGAAGGGTAGGCAGGGACAGAAATACAAGTTTGTGTGGCAAGGGTGCCCAGAAGGTGTGAATGGTGTTGGTGTCCTGTTTTCTGAGGAGTTTGTAGACAGTGTGGTGAGTGTGACTAGAGTGAGTGAAAGGTTGATGATGGTGAAAATGATGATTGGAAAGCTCTTGGTGAACATCATCTCGGGATATGCTCCACAGGTTGGTCAGAGCGATGAAGAGAAGGACAAGTTCTGGTGTGCTATAGAGAAGCTGATGGAAAACGTGAAAGATGAGGAAGTTGTTGTGGTAGGAGGAGACCTAAATGGACATGTGGGAAGGAGTATGGCCGGTTTTGACAGAGTTCATGGGGGTTACGGATATGGTGTGAGAAATGGGGAAGGTGAAAGGATTTTGGAGTTTGCTGATGGAGCTGATTTGTTGATTTGTAATACTCAGTTCCAGAAAGAGGATAATAAACTTGTGACATACACGTCAGGTGGGTCGACGACAACCGTTGACTACCTGCTGGTGCGTAGGCGAGATAGGGGGCACCTCCGGGACACAAAGGTGATCCCGGGGGAGGAGGCTGTTTCACAGCACCACTTGGTTGTCTGCGACAAAAGGGTGAAAGGTGCGAGGAGAGCTCGGTGGGTGAAGTACCAACCGAGAATGAAGGTGTGGAGGTTGAAAGAGGTGACAGTGAGGGAGGCATTAAAAGAGAGGCTGAATATAGTAGAGGATGATGTGGTTGAGCCTGAAAGTGGTTGGGTGTCAATGAAAGATAGTCTGTTGGGAGCCGTTGGTGAGGTATGTGGATGGACAAAAGGACCACTAAGGCACTCGGAAACATGGTGGTGGGATGATGAAGTTGGAAAGAAGATTGTCGAGAAGAGGAAGAAGTTCAAGGAGTGGCAGAAGGCGAAGGGTATGGCGGCAGAAAAGGCAGAGCATGAAAGTTATAAGGCAGCCAAGAAGGCTGGAAAGAAAGAGGTAGCAAAGGCACCGGAGGCATGTAGGAAAATGTTCGGAGAACGTTTGGATTTGGAAGAGGGTCAGAGAGCAGTATTCAGGATTGCAAAGCAGATAGCGAAAGAGAGGTGTGATGTGATGGTGTTGAGTTGCTTGAAGGATGAAGTGGGACAAATCGTTGTGGACCCAAATGGAATTAAAGGAAGATGGAAGAGATATATGGAAATGCTGTTGAATGCAGAGAATGAATGGGATGGCAACATAGAGAGTAAACCAGTTTTAGGACCGGCAGAGAAGATAACCGAGAAGTAAGTTGAGGAAGCGATAAAAGCAATGAAGAGTAGAAAAGCGGGAGGGCTGACGGGAGTTGTGGGAGATATGTTGAAGGCAGCGGGAAATTTGGGTGTGAAGAGAATGACAGAGATCTGTAATCTGGTGGTAAAAGAAGGCCGCATTCCAGTGGATTGGGAACTGAGTACCCTCATCCCTCTATACAAGGGGAAAGGTGACCCTCTGGACTGTGGCTCGTATCGAACGATAAAGTTATTGGAGCATGGAATGAAGGTATTGGAAAGGGTGTTGGAGAGGAGGATAAGGAAGAAAGTGAAGATTGACGAAATGCAGTTTGGATTTATGCCAGTAAGAGGAACGACAGACGCGCTTTTTATTGTGAGGCAGATGCAGGAGAAGTATATGGAGAAGAGGAAGATGTTGTTTCTCGGGTTTGTTGATCTGGAGAAAGCATTGGATACGGTTCCACGTGAAGTAGTGACATGGGCATTGAGGAAGTTAAGAGTGGAGGAATGGTTGATCAGAGTAGTGATGGCAATGCACAAAAGAGCACGCACAGCTGTAAGGATGAAGGACGGGAACAGTGGTGAGTTTGAGGTGAAGGTGGGAGTGCATCAGGGGTCGGTGCTAAGTCCACTACTATTTGTAACTGTGATGGAGGTGCTGGCTCAGAACGTAAAGGAGGGCTTACCGTGGGAGTTGTTGTATGCAGATGATCTGGTGTTGATTGCAGAAAGTATGGATGGACTGAAGGAGAAGATGAACAAGTGGAAGGAATGTATGGAGACAAAAGGTCTGAAGGTGAATATCGGAAAAACGAAGGTGATGGCAAGTGGTAAAGCATGTGGTGAGGTGGAAAGAACTGGGAAGTGGCCGTGTGCTGTGTGAAGGAAGGGTGTCGGAGTGAATTCCATTCAATGTACAATGTGCGCTGAGTGGGTTCATCAAAAATGTAGTGGCTTGAGAGGGTCATTAACCAGTGTGGCAGCTACATTCAAGCTGGAGGTGTGCACAGAGGGAGCTGCAAAGGGAGGAAATGTTGAGTTGGATCTTGGAGACGGCGTGAAGCTGGAAGGTGTGAAAACATTTTGTTACGTAGGAGACATGCTGAATGGAGAAGGTGGATCAAACTCGGCAACGGTTGCGCGAGTGAGATGTGCATGGAAGAAGTTTCGGGAACTGAGTGGCGTGTTGACGAGGAGGGGAGTGTCGTTGAAGCTGAAGGGAAAGGTGTATGCTGCATGTGTGAGAAGTGTTATGATTTATGGGAGCGAGACATGGGTAATGGACGTAGAGCAGCAACGAAGGCTGGAAAGGGTGGAAATGCGAATGGTTCGGTGGATGTGTGGAGTATCATTGAGAGAGAGGAAGACAAATGATGAATTGCGAAAGATGATGGGAATAGAGCCTGTGATGGATGCTGTGAAGAGAAACAGGTTGAGATGGTTTGGTCATGTGTTGAGGAAGGATGAAAGTGACTGGTTGAGAAGAGCGATGGAAATGAATGTAGAAGGAAGTAGAGGACGGGGAAGACCGAGAAAGACTTGGCTAAAGATGGTCGAAGAAGAAATGCGGGCAAGGGGGTTAACAAGGGGAGATGCAGAAAATAGGGCAAAATGGAGAACATTGTCATGGGGACCGCAAGGCTAATCCCCGCTCTTGCAGGGAAAATGGCCTTAAAATGCCTGTTGGTGTTGTTGATGTTGTTGTATATATAAACGCGAGTTGTCTGTGTGTGTGTGTCCAGTTTTTGTGTGTCCGCGTTTTATTCAGAGGTGGCTGAACGGGTCTTCATCAAACTTTCAGAGGTTCATCAGTGAGTGCCTGGGAGTGTTTTAGGCAAAAAATAAATGAAAAAAACTGAAAAAGTTCTTTTTTTGGAGTAAAAAAATAAAATCAAAATAAATAAATAAATAAATCGCTCGATAATGCCGAAGCCTTTTTAAATTAACTAGGGCATGCCCGTACTATATATATATCTAAAATTATATCCCCCCCCCCCCCCTCTATTTACATGAAATGGTTTGGTCCAAAGCGAACGGCTTGCGAGTACGGTGACAATCCCCCCCCTCTATTTACATGGAATGGTTCGCAAAGCGAACGGCTTGCGAGTACGGTGACAATCCCCCCCCTCTATTTACATGAAATGGTTTGGTCCAAAGCGAACGGCTTGCGGAGTTTGGTAAAGAAATCGCCATAGCGTGCACAAACGCGCAGGAAAGCGAAAGAATCGCAAATTAGTTTTAATTAGTTTTAAAACATAGTTTAACGCCAACATAGTTTGCCAACGTGAAATAAATGAATACGCTCTCAAATGTGCCGTCCGAGGCAGAGTCTGTTCGCCACGTTCGGCACACGTGATAACTCGCTGCTCTCTGATTGGTTGAATCGTTTTTTGGACATAGCTCGGTAACTACTTGTCCGATTAATATGAAACCTTGAAAAGGCACATCCTCAGGTCCCCAGCAATATACCTGGCAAGTTTCAAGTATATCGGACCCGTGGTTGTCGAGAAACAGCGGTCACAGACAAACACACAGACATACACACATACACACACACAGAGATTACTGGAATTATAGATAGATGACAGTTATATACAAGTACACATTCGCATAAATATTACCAGACATTTGAAAGACAAACTTTTCCAAGAAGTTCTGTCACTCAAGCTTTTGGGTCTCACTATCTGCCATGATCTTTCCTGGGAAAACCACATTTCAAATCTGGCCTCCAAAGCCAGTCGCCGACTGGGCATCCTCCGTCGTGTGAAGTCCTTCCTTGGCACACCTGAGCTCCTCACCACATACAAGGCTTTCATCCACAGCTCAATGGAATACTGCTCTCCCCTCTGGGCTGGTGCTCCTGCCTCACACCTAGCTCGTCTTCACGCTGTTGAAACCAAAGCATTCAGAATCATTGGAATCTCCCGCGATGAAGCTAACCCCAAGGGCCTCTCACTCACTCACCGCAGGCAGGTTGGTGGTCTTTCCGTCTTCTACCGACTCCTCTCTGGCCTTGCCCCCCCAGCTCTCTCTGGGCTCTGTCCCCCAAATATTCCTACAGGTCGCACAAGATCTGCCTGCAACCCTCTTATGGTCAAACTGCCAAAATCAAGACTCTCTGCTCACCTTCACTCCTTCATTCCTCTTTTCTCCCGCCTCTGGAACAAACTCCCTCACTCTCTTCAATCCCACTCCACCCTCCAGGTCTTTAAAACAGCTGTTCACCACCATCTCTTATCTTCCCCCATCCAAAACCTTGATCTTTTCTACCCCTGCTAATTTCACCCCAATTCCACTTTTTTGAAATACCAACTTCTGTCCTGGAAGTCCTTGGTGCCCTTGTGTTTTATACTTCTCCATCCCCCCCCCCCCCTTCCCACGCCTCCTCCCCCCAAGCCCTCTCCCTTCCACACATCTCCCTGCTCTCAAATGTTGTGTTTGTGTGCTTCCCCTTCTCTCCCCATCTTGTCTTCCGCTCCCTCTTTTTATATATTTTGTTTGTCTGGTTGATTTGTTTGTGAAGTAAATGTTAGCTCTTTCACGAGCCTCGATTCAGTATACCAAAAAAAATAAAAAAAAATAAAAAAAATCAATCAATCAATCAAAGAATTCCGGAAGTGTACGAATTTGGTAGTACGGCCTCTTCTTCTTCCTGATCGGCATCACACAACTCAGAAACATGAGCCACATTCACTCAGAAATGTGAGCCACTCCCCTTCCTCCCCTTCCTCTCCTGCCTCCCCTCCCCTCTCCTCTCCTTCCCCACTCCCGTCCTCTCCCCTTCCCCCCTCCTCCCTCCCTTACCCCCCTTTCCCCTCCCTTACCCCTCTTTCCCCTCCCTTCCGGGAGGGGAACGGGAAGGGGGGCACAATCACACTTATATGCTGATAGTATAAAACTGCAACATAAAAAACTGAGGCACAGTGACAAGAAAGATCACTTTCATATTTAATTTAATTAATTGCAACTTCATTTATAATTCAAGCCTTAATTAAAAAATAATAAATAAAAAAATACAAAATCAACCACCCAACCACCCAACCAACTACACACACAAACAAACAAACACCCCAACAAATAAACAAACAAACACCACATCCATTCTATGCATGACCTAACAAAAATCTAAAGCAGATTGTTGGATTTTGTTGAGGCTGCACATGTGACGTTGCTACAGGCACGTTTTGGAATTGACCTTGTGATGGTAGTCTGGATCGATGGGACCCCATTACATCACAGGGTCTCAGGATGGAACTGCCCATGGAAAATGTCTCTGGTGATGTTGGTTAGCCATTTGGACAACAACTGAGGGTTTTCAAGAGGGAACCTGATGATAAAATGTGATAAAAAAAATAGCATAAATGAAAAAGTCAAGTTGGGAAAGTTGGGTTGGACTTCTTCGATCCTTGTTTGTTTAAAATGTCAGCTTAACATGTTCAAACTCAAAACTTATTTTTCCCAGACATCAATCTCTTAACGGTCTTACACTGTCATTAGGGTAGGCATGAACAGATGAAATGTTTCATCATTTCTGTTCGAAGCAGATCAAGTTGGATCCAAACCATCTCGGATCCAATCTCGGAAAATTCTTACAAATTGTAAAATGTTGAAATGAAAGAGTGCAACAACCTTTGCGTAGCTATATCGCTAAGAATAGACATACAAATTATTTATTATTAGGGCTTATTAATTTATTGATTGATTTTTGGGGGGGGGGGGGGGAGGGGGGAGGCTTATATGTCCTCGCTAAATTTAAACAATTGAAAAGGCATACAAAATTAAAACAAAAATGTAGACAAAATGCAAAAATTAATATTCTGGAGAATTTTTCCGTCAGATTTGTTTATCTGTAAAATCACGAAAATTCAAGTGAGAAAAAATTAAGAATGAATTGTAAAACCTAACCAAAAAAATTAATTTTACTATGGAGGCCTACATGTATTTACTTTTACTTTTCCATTTTCACTTAAAAAATTATTTTTTTCATAATTAGTACTTTTGTCCCACTTGGATTTTGAAAAAAAAAGACTTTAAAAGAATGATACTTCATGATAAGAATTAAAATAAGTCGCTGAAAAAAAATCGGGTCCAAGTTGGTACTTGGGTCTGAGTTGGTCTGGACCCGAGCTGGTCTGGATCTGAGATGGTCTGGGTCCGAGATGGTATGGGTCCGAGATGGTCTGGGTCCGAGATGGTCTGGGTCCGAGATGGTCTGGGTCCGAGATGGTCTGGGTCCGAGATGGTCTGGGTCCGAGATGGTCTGGGTCCGAAATGGTCTAGGTCCCAGATGGTCTGGGTCCGAGATGGTCTGGGTCTGAGTTGGTCTGGACCCGAGATGGTCTGGGTCCGAGATGGTTCGGGTCCGACTTGCCTCGAAACATTTCTGTAGTATTGTAGGTGTTATCAGTCCATCAGTCACGATCATGATGACCAGATGACAGACAAAAATAAACTCTCGCAGGTTTGAAGTTCATTGTTAGTGTAAGGCCTAGTGTACCGTAATGGTTGGCCACAATGGCATGAATGGAAAGGCCTTTGTTCCAAAGATTGAAAGAGTTGCAAAGAGACATCAACTCCGCCTGTCATGTCTGTGCCTGTCTAGCCCTACAAGCAGGGCTGCATGGCTCTCTTTTACCATGGGTCTTATTGTAATGGCGACAACAATAAGACCCATGACATAAAAGAGAGCCATACAGCCCTGCTTCTTGTTGTATGCCTGTCCACCACTCTCAATGAATGTGACCAAATTCCGACCAAAATTTCTACTTTGAAAAAGAAAAACACAGAGTACTCACCTATGAAAACTAACATCCTTCTTCTGGTTGCTACGATTTGTGCACCCGTAGCAGGCACAACTTTTCGGCATCTTGCCGCTAGAAAATATTCGGGACACAACTGAGTCATGTACATGTACGTTGTCAACAAATGTTGCCCCCCCCCCAAAAAAACATGGCTGCCGGTCGTCCTTGTCGTCTTGTCGTCACGCCGTCACGTGGTCACGTGGTCACGTGG
This sequence comes from Myxine glutinosa, assembly GCF_964187855.1. NCBI lineage: Eukaryota > Metazoa > Chordata > Myxini > Myxiniformes > Myxinidae > Myxine > Myxine glutinosa. The sequence goes on from NC_136261.1 coordinate 331,282,055, forward strand.
TCTGTACGCCGTCTCGTCGATAATAATATAACTATGGTTTAAAACCATGAGTTTTAAACCCATTCAACTACCGCTGATACCACCGACCGGGTGATCACAAAGGCCGACAAGTGGCCCTGAGGCCACGCCCCGAAGAACCATTGGTCAGGATGGCCATAGGGCGAGGAGATGGACTCGCTGATTGGAGCATGCCTGTACGTCATCGGATGACGTAAGAGCCCTGGGAACAAAACACTTGGGTCCCGACATTTTCTTTCTTCGTGGTTCTGCATTTCGTTGCGAGCAGTCGCATATTCTTCTTCTTACGCTGGGTTCTTATTGCGAACAGACGCATTCTTTATTTTTGGTCTGGGCGATTGGTGCGGGCGGGCGGATCCTTTCCCTGGGTCGTTGGTGCTGATTCCATGACGGCCGTGCCTTGTCACCTTGGAGAGACCACGTGCTTTGTGGAGCGAGGGCCTCGGGGCTGGCGGGTGCACAAACTGCGCGCCAAGACATGTTTTCCCACGCGGGGACGATAAAGGAGCGCAGACCTATGACCATCTCCAACGGGGTTCAAGAGCCGTTCAAAGCTGAGTACACGACATTTTACTTTCGTTTATTTTATCATCCCCTTGTCTTGTGTGTGTATACGAGTTTTATTGTGCATTTCTTTGTCCCTGGCATTAATTTTATTAAACCTTTTTATTGTTGCATTCGAAATCGGTGTCGGTTTGAGTTGATTGCCAGGGTCGAAGACGTCCACGTACACGTACAGGTAAGAGCTTCGCTGCCCTTCGCTGCCCTCCTCCCCGCACGTATTCACACCGCCATTGGATTGAACGCCTCGGATAAGGCCAAACAAAAAAATATTCATGTTTAGCGTCCCCGCCCGCTTCCTTTTTAGAGGCCGCCTCCTTTTTTTTTTTCTTTTTTTTTAAACATCGTTCGACTGATCGCGAGCAATCAATTTTCGATTTGATAGTCTCCATCATAGTTGTTTCATGGCCGCTCACAAAATAATCCCGTCTGTGATACACGTACATACACTATACAGGTCCGGCAGCAATATGCGGCTGGTTGTTGTGGACTAGCAAAACGTGTGAGCGTGCTATAGAATGTTAGGCGCTAGCGCTAGCGTGCTGTAGTTTATTTGCAAAGTAGAGTACATGTAGCTTTACCATGTTAGGAAGAAGATATGGTTGAGAAATAATGAAATATAATGTAAAATGCATTTAGATACATTATTGTATTGTAATAATAAAATAGGTAAGATATTGTTTGCAAATCTCATCTTGAATTTTTCTGTATACCTGTATAAAGACACAAAAGAAAAAGTACAGTATGCAAATATATGAAATGGTCTCTTTTACTCGTCTTTTATTAATGTTACTTGGTACATGTTGTATTTTGTCAAGACAGATCGTCAAGACTCAAGACCCAAACATTCTACATGTATTTCAAATCTAAAGAAACAAAAAAGCAGGCGACCATCTTGGGAAAAATGAGCCTGGCGGCCATTTTGAAAAAAGAAAAAAAAAAGTGCCACCGCCTCCTTTTTTTCAAAAAGGCAGGACGCTAAACTTTTTTTTTTTTTTTTGGCCTAAGCTCGATCGGCTACCCGTTACCTTGGAGGGTGTGTGTGTGTGTGTGTGTGTGTGTGTGTGTGTGTGTGTGTGTGTGTGTGTGTGTGTGTGTGTGTGTGTGTGTGTGTGTGTGTGTGTGTGTGTGTGTGTGTGTGTGTACATAACAACGCAACAACACAACAACAACATGCATTTTAAAGGCCATTTTCCCTGCTAGAGCGGGGGTTAGCCTATTACATATATATATATATATATTGTTGCGGATATGAGGATTGTATTTTTTTTGTATTGTATTTTAAATTGTTATGAATTATTGCTTTATTCTGAGCCCTCCTTGCTCCAGTCTGTTGTATAAAGGTCAAAGGGCGTTCCGGTAGTTAATTCCATAAAGCATACATTGAAGGACACTATAATACCCTTGTTCAGTAGTTTATTTCCTTATTCTGTGTGTGAGGTTAAGGCTTTGTCTTCCATTAAAATGACACTCCATTGCACCAAGTGAAATAGATAGATCCCCTTTCATTCCCATTCCCAAAAACCGCAATTGCCAACTGTTCCCTCCGCGACTCCATTCGCCACGAGGTAGGCTCGGAGAAGAAGGGCGTGTCTCCACCTCGTCATAGAGGGGAGGAGTGAGCCAGCCCCGAACAACCAACCAAGCACGAGGGGTTTGGTTTGAGAGGGCGGAGGAAGAGCGATCGAGGTTCGCGAAGGTTGAGGGGCGGGGCCTATATAACCCGCCGCGGGACGCTCCCCAAGAGATGAGTTCTGAGTTCTGCAAAGAGACGAGCTTCAGAGAGAAGTGCGCAAGGAGTGAAGAGAAGCACGGGGAAGCCTTGAGAGAAGTGCACGACATCACCCTGTTCGCTCCCAGCCTGACGAGGCCCGGTTCGCTGTGTGCCCTGCAAAGCCTTCCAGCTTGTGGTCCGAGCTGAACCTTCCTCCCGGTCCAGTCAATCGTTCCTGCCTCCATTCCCCCTTCGTGTGAGTCCGTTTCTGTTTGTTCTGTCCTGGGTATTTAATTAAGTTTGTATAAGCTAGTAATTTTCACTGTGTCACCTGCTTTTTCCATGTTCCCTGTATATAATTTTGACTGCTCCTTTTGCTTGTGTGTGTAAATAATAAATCCCGTTACTCTTCTGTACGTCTTCTTCTTCCTCTTTACATTCGGTCGCTTTAGAGTTTTCCATATTGACTATCTGTGGCGCGATCTGGCCAACGTTCGGGGATCGGGTGAATCGGGGAAACTGTTCGGCCGCGGTGCCTCCTCGGCAAACCAACATCCTTAACCGCGGACCGTAACAAAAACAAACAAAAAAAAATATATATATATATAGTGTGTGTACGTACCTCCACAGCTGTTTACAGGTGCAGCTGTGCATCTGTCCGTTATCGGTGTGTTCTTACCATGCTTCTTGTGAATCACGAAAAGGATTTCCAACGTGTGGAAGAACGTACAAGTATGGTGCAGAACAAAGATGAACTGATTCGATTTAGGGTTCAAAAGGGCAAAGGTTGTTGTTGTTGGGGGTTAGGCTTAGGGTTCGCACCATCTTTGTCAGGATGAAACAATGAATTACTTAATGGAACCCATTTGATTCTGAAATGACGCATGCACGAAGCAGTTCGGCCTTTTCTGATACGAGGGTTTCCACGCGACGCATGGTTATATGATATCGGACAAAAAATAAAATGCAGGCCTGCACTGTGGAGGCATACATCACCTGTTCCCTCAAATCCTCACCTAATTGGATGCTCCCCACATCATGGAGTTCAAAGTGTGAAGTAATGGAAGTGCATGTATTTCTTTGCCAAAGCATTATAGAGGACTCATGTTGAAAGATTAGGCTGGATGAATTGGGAGTGCTTATTTTGGCGGAGCACAGCAGGGGTCATCTTGGCATGCATGCTCAGTTTTCTCACCATGAAATCATTGCACTAAACACTTCTTGTTGTGTCAATACCATTAGATGTATTGGCACTCTTTAATTGCAGGTTCAATAAAACATTGCATTTAACAATGCATCGCCCGACGGGGTATATAGATTACAGTAGATCTGTGAACGTGTGTAGATTCACTCACCTGCTATCACACAGCACAGCACCATTAAAATAGCTTTTCCTATTCCTCCAGGAATGTGTGAGGCGACTTCACCTAATAAATTCTTACAACCCACATCCATATTATATATCCTGAAAAGGACGTCGGCAATGGTTCGTATATAGTAACAAGAATGACCGCATTGTGGTCGCAACCTGTGACGAAATCCGGTAACGGGTTGATTGGGAAACACATTTAAAACACTATTAAAAAAATTAATTTGACTCCCCTAATCCATCTCACCCTCCTCCACGGTTATATCAGAACGAGCTGATTCGTCACACATTCATGGATTGTTTAATCCCAACATGGGCCATAATATGGTAAACGCAAATTTTTGCGGGGAGGTGCATACCGACGGGCTTGGTTAAACCTTACTAATACATTTTATTTGACATATGATTAGATTTTCGGGCTCCCTCATCGTGGTTAACATTCGGCCCAAACAAAGCCAATGGAAATCTGATGCACAAACCCGGGCAGCGTGTAATCGGAAAAGGCCTACAGGCCTGATGTCTCAGTTCCACCAGAAAACCAAGATGGCGGCTATATTATTTCATCTGGTTGCCATGGTGGGTGGAGTCGAGCAACAAATGTGGGTGGGGTCCTGCAGCTGTCTGACCAATGGGTACACATTTCAATCTCTCAGACCCATCTCTTCCTTTCTCTGTCCCTTACCCTTCATCAGATTTCAACACCTCATCAGCATGTTGGGACTTTGTTGTAGTTTCATTTGAGGTATTGTTTATCTCCACTCGCAATGGTACCCGCCCTATGGCAGGGCTTCAATTGGGAGGCCCATATGTAAAGGCAAAATATCAGAAATTGAAGGCTTCTTTTTTTTTTAAACGATTTATATAAACATCCGTTAAATCATATCAAACGCAAATCATCAAAATCTAAACAGTATTTGTAGAATTTCAATAAAAGCCACATCACTGTTCATATCGGTAAATATTATTCCATCGTGTTTGGGGAAATTGGAAAAATTTGAAAATTAGGGGGAAAAAATGGAAAAACAATATAGCGTATTTTACTCCAGGGGGTCCCAGGATTACCCACTCAAAATTTCGTTGCGATCGGTTCAGCCGTTTTTGCGGTACCTGGGAACAGACGGACATTTGGTGAATTATAGTAAGATGCTGGAACAGATCAGGCACTTACTGGTAAATTGAATGGACATTTTCCGACGACAGCACTTCTTAATCTTTTTGTTGTTTAGGCGACCTATTTTGGAATTTTGGAGTGTCATGGCAAAGGGTTGAACACTTATTGACTCGAGACATTTCAGCTTTTCATTTTTAATTATTTTGTAAAGATTTCTAAAAACAAAGTTCCACTTTGACATTATGGGGGCATTATGTGTGAGTCATTGACAAAAAAAAATCTCACTTTCATCCATTTTTAATTCTGGCTGTAACACAACAAAATGTGAAAAATGTCGGGTGTGAATACTTTCTGAAGGCACGGTACATCATGTGCATATGGTGCATTAAAGTATAATCGTGCAACAATTATCTTTACATGTTGCACACTTTGTTATTGACATTCTCATTTCCGTATTCAAGGGCATTTGTGAAAGGATTAATCAACATACCTTGAGAAGAACATCTTAATGGCAGATATACGAGGACCTGTTCCAATCAATACACCAATGTGTTTTCCAAAGCATTTAAACCGGTCATCAAGGTTATTCCAATAATTCCATAGTTTGTTATGTTGGCCTTTGCAGATGGCATTATCAAGCCTGGTTTATGGAGTATGAAGCAGAACTACAGACTTGATCATTGACATTCCATAAACTTATGCATATCTTTTCTCAGAAACTTGAAAAATGTCAGACAATTTGAACAGCTTGTCTCATACAAATGTGAATGAGGGATACTTAAACACGATATTGAAGAAATTACTGTAGTGGGAGATGACGCCTACCATGTGTTAAATAATGGGACAATAATTATTGTGGACGTAAAAATCCATGCAATACACAAATCCTGTACTGTGCATGTTCTGTTTTATTACATTAATCAAAGGCTTATGTTGGAGGTTTTAATGACGTCACATAGGGTAGGATATCAGCACACATGAATGTACTCTTTACAAGAATTACAAAGAGGTATATACTGTCTTTCAATTACAAAGAAACAATGGGCAAACTTGCACAGTATATATTTCAACTTGAGTTCGGCGTTTGGGGGCTGCCTCCCTCGACATTTTTCGCAAAGCGCTGGGGGGTATCTTTTTACTATTTTTCCCAAAATTTTTTTTTTCCCCAACGAACTCTTTTTCTCTCGGGCTTTGCGCACATTTTTATACCACACATGTCCAAATCGGACTTACCGTTCAGGTGTCACGTGACGATTGGTCCGAAAAACATGTCCTGAATGTTCTATAACTGAATAATTATAGAACAATATAATTAGGCAATAATAAGACGAATTAACATATTATATGAATATCATTATATACATTCAGTATGTCTTCGTTCTATAATTATTTCAGTCGTTCTATAATTATTCAGTATGTCTTGGACAACATGCTAAAACATTCAGAAGAAATTGCAGCACAAATTAATTTACACCATCAGTGTCCTAATGCATGTAAACCTCATTCGTGTTTTTGTTGTTGTACATAAACATGTGCAAAAATTGCAGTATTTTTGGACATGTTTGGACTAATTGTCACGTGACACCTGAACGGTAAGTCCAATTTGGACGTGTGGTATCAAAAATGTGCGCAAGGCCCTAGAGTTGGCATTTTAAGGCCATTTTCCCTGCAAGAGCCAGGGTGTTCGGAGTATGGGACGGGAGGAATGGTATGACAACTGAAGACGAGATGGGATAAATCTGTGCATGAGAGAGAGCAATATACGTTGGAAGAATTCCCAGAATGAGTTGATGTCAGAGGCGGTAGAGATGGGAGACCAGTCCAGATGATTGATGGCTGCTTGAAGACCGTGCCAGATGGCCTGAGTGAAATGCCAGACTCGTCGACGCTGAGGAGGCTCTCTGAGAATGTTTAGAGAGATGTCCACTTTAACAAGCACATGATCAGATGAACCGATTTGAGCAGAAGAAGAGCAGCAGATATTTTCCGGGAAGTTAGTCATAATCAAGTCCAGAAGAGAAGTTGCCCCGTTGACTGAGATCTGGGTCGGGAAATTGACAGATTGTCCCCATGCCTTGCAGTCCCCATGACAATGTTCTCCATTTTGCCCTATTTTCTGCATCTCCCCTTAACCCCTTGGCCCGCATTTCCTCTTCGATCATATTTAGCCAAGTCTTTCTCGGTCTTCCCCGTCCTCTACTTCCTTCCACATTCATTTCCATCACTCTTCTCAACCAGTCACTTTCATCCTTCCTCAACACATGACCAAACCATCGCAAACTGTTTCTCTTCACAGCATCCATCACAGGCTTTATTCCCATCATCTTTCGCAATTCATCATTTGTCTTCCTCTCTCTCAACGATACTCCACACATCCACCGAACCATTCGCATTTCCACCCTTTCCAGCCTTCGTTGCTGTTCTACGTTCATTACCCATGTCTCACTCCCATAAATCATAACACTTCTCACACATGCAGCATACACCTTTCCCTTCAGCTTCAACGACACTCCCCTCCTCGCCAGCACGCCACTCAGTTCCCGAAACTTCTTCCATGCACATCTCACTCTAGCAACCGTTGCCGAGTCTGATCCACCTCCATTCAGCATGTCTCCTAGGTAACAAAATGTTTTCACACCTTCCAGCTTCACGCCGTCTCCAAGATCCAACTCAACATTTCCTCCATCTGCAGCTCCCTCTGTGCACACCTTACACTTGAATGTAGCTGCCACACTGGTTAATGACCCTCTCAAACCACTACATTTTTGATGAACCCACTCAGCGCACATTGTACATTGAATTGAGTTCACTCCGACACCCTTCCTGCACACAGCACATGGCCACTTCCCAGTTCTTTCCACCTCACCACATGCTTTACCACTTGCCATCACCTTTGTTTTTCTGATATTCACCTTCAGACCTTTCGTCTCCATACATTCCTTCCACTTGTTCAGCTTCTCCTTCAGTCCATCCATACTTTGTGCAATCAACACCAGATCATCTGCACACAACAACTCCCACGGTAAACCCTCCTTTACGTTCCAAGCCAGCACCTCCATCACAGCTACAAATAGTAGTGGACTTAGTACCGACCCCTGATGCACTCCCACCTTCACCTCAAACTCACCACTGTTCCCGTCCTTTGTCCTTACAGCTGTGCGCGCTCTTTTGTACATTGCCATCACTACTCTGATCAACCATTCCTCCACTTCTAACTTCCTCAATGCCCATGTCACTACTTCACGTGGAACCCTATCGAATGCTTTCTCCAGATCAACAAACCCAAGAAACAACTTCTTCCTCTTCTCGATGTACTTCTCCTGCAACTGCCTCACAATAAAAATTGCGTCTGTCGTTCCTCTTCCTGGCATAAATCCAAACTGCATTTCATCAATCTTCACTTTCTTCCTTATCCTCCTCTCCAACACCCTTTCCAATACCTTCATTCCATGCTCCAATAACTTTATCGCTCGGTACGAGCCACACTCTAGAGGGTCACCTTTCCCCTTGTATAGAGGGACGAGGGTACTCAGTTCCCAATCCACTGGAATGCGGCCTTCTTTCACCACCAGATTGCAGATCTCTGTCATTCTCTTCACACCCCAATTAATTAATTTATTTATTAATTTATTTACCCCAATTTATTTATCTTCATCACCTAGAGAGAGAGAGAAAAAAAGGGGTTCGTTGAAAAAAAATTTTTTTTTGAAAAACAAATTAACACATTATATGAAGCACTAATTTTACCATCGCGTTCATTAAGTGATGATCTATGCATGTCCAAATTTTAAAGTTCATCGGGCCATCAACAGCCGAAATTAATTCACAACCCGCGACACAAGATATGTATATATTTTTTGCCTTCTCTGTCCTTTCGCTTCCTCAGTCATTCGGAGTATGGGACCTCCATTGAGCTCGAGTTGGAAAACACGCATCTTAAAGTACTCTTAAAGTATTAACAGTGCAATTGGGAAACACACATTGAATGCGCTTTTAAATGATTAATTCGACACCTCTCCACCATGGTTATATCAGAACGAGCTGATTTGTCACATGGTCACGGGTTGTTTAACCCCAATGTGGGACCGTTCAAAAATTCCGTAACTATTTGTAATAAAATCTGACACCCCACCCTCCTGTAATGCCCCACAACACTAGACCAGACACCCCCTAAAATATTACGTCACAATTGAAGAACCATCCCCCTTCGTCACCCCTTCCAATAAACACTCGATCCAAACAAAGCCAATGGAAATCTGACGCAACAAACCGGGGCAGTGTATGATCATTGATCAGCATAGGCCAACAATGTCTTTGGCCCATCAGAAAACCAAGATGGCTGCCATATTATTTTGTCTGGGTGCCATGGTGGGTGGGGTCAAGCGACTGATGTGGGTGAGGACCAGCAGCTACCCAACTAATGGGTACACACATTTCTAAAATGAGCTTCCAACAAGAACCACAACAACGACCACACAGAGCCCTTGTCGGGCTGGAAATTTAGAAGGACGACGGGCTTGGGGATTAGGATAGGGGGTTAACGAGGGTAGAAAAGATCATGGTTTTGGATTAGGGATGATCTGAGATGGTGGTGAACAGCTGTCTTAAAGACCTTGAGGGAAAAATGCGATTGAGGTGAATGTAAAAATTGGTTCCACAGGTGGGGAAAAAAGAGGAACACAAATGGTTGAAGGTGAGCAGTGATTCTGGATTTAGGTAGTTTCACCAAAAGGGGTTTATGGTGGACTGTGTGTGCCCTGCAGGAAACCGGGGGCAACAAAACATGGGAAGAGCAGAAGGTGCAAGACCAGAAAGGAGACGTTTTAGACTGGTTGTCAAGGCCTGTCTGCATTGGGAAAGTGATAGGCCTGTAAACTCAGCTTCAGTGTGGGAGATTCCAATGATCTTAAAGACCTTGGAATGATGTTGAAGTTCTTGGTCTTGAAATGATCCAACGATGTTGAAGGCCTAATTAGTCAAATTATCTTTGTGCAGAAACTTCTTTTTTTTTCACACCATGGTACGACAGCCCTGGGCTGGCAGGATGATGGCCTCGATGTATGCACACTCGCCTCTGAGCTGTCTAGTCTGGGTTTGTATTCCGACCCAGCTACAAACTGTCATCTCAGGGTAATTCCTCAACGTGTGTGTCTTCCCTCAATGGACGTCAAAGATATCACGGCATCCTTCGAGCCATCGCCAGCACCAAGACCAAATGCTAAATTCATGCCCTAACTACTGCTGGGCCCATCAAGTCTGCACAATGGTTGCCAAACATGGCTATTTGTCTGTGCTTTATCCTGTTGAAATGCTGAGGATAAAGCAAGGAAGTAGCACGTTCCATTTTTAAAGTCTTTGGTATGACTCAGCCAACGTCTGGTTTGAACGCCGACCTCCAATAATCAGAGCAGGCATTCTCACCATTACACCGCTGAGTCACTCAAGCATGTTTTGTTTTAAATTTAATCATTTTAAATTCCCCATCACACGGTTAATGGCAAAATGTTATCGAGGCTTTCACATTCTTTACTGCCACCTACTGGAACTCTAAAAATTCAGACAAAAAAAGGAAGAAGAACAAACAACCACAGGCATTTTAAGGCCATTTCCCCTGCTAGAGCGGGGGTTAGCCTTGCGGACCCCATGACAATCTTCTCCATTTTGCCCTATTTTCTACATCTCCCCTTGTTAACCCCCTTGTTTGCATTTCTTCTTCCACCACCTTCAGCCAAGTCTTTAGAGATCATGTAAATCAGCAAAGCACAAAATTATGCTTTGGAGAAAGTCATAATATATTCAACAGCCGGTGTGACAATTCCTTCCTCTGACTCCAGCGGTGCAACAACTTTTATGGCCTTTTTGATAGTCTACGGCCTCCACATTACAACACGTGCAGTGGAGGGATATAAAACATGAATGGATGATTTATGCTGTCACCTGCACTGCTGCCACACCTTGTTCTCTTTTTCTCAATGGCTGTCATTTACAATTCTTACATTTCATTCACTGGATCCTGCAGCTTTTATATTTAGCCAATGGATTTAAGATGTACATTTAAAAAAAAAAAAAAAATTCCCCTCTTTATCTTTCGGTATAAGTATACCTTGCATGAACTACCTGTTGCTTTTGATAACATGTTCCGACTTGATTCTTCCATGCAATAATTATCCCCTGAGAACTTCTTTTAGAAAATTCTAGAATAGCATTAGTACATGCTGTAGATCAATGAGACATCTTGCCCCCGACATCTTGCACCATGATAACGTTTGAGTAGATTGTGATGTGGCTTTTTCATCTCCACCGCCTCTCTACATGTTACCTCTTAATTACTTCCCATGTGTGACCTTATTTACCCAGGTGTGTGACCTTACTTACCCATGTGTGTGACCTTGCTTGCAGATGTGTGGCCTTGCTTACAGATGTGTGACCTTACTTACCAATGTGTGACCTTATTTAACCATGTGTGTGACCTTATTTACCCATGTGTGACCTTATTTACCCATGTGTGACCTTATTTACCCATGTGTGACCTTATTTACCCATGTGTGTGACCTTATTTACCCATGTGTGACCTTATTTACCCTACCCATGTGTGTGACCTTATTTACCCATGTGTGTGACCTTATTTACCCATGTGTGACCTTATTTACCCATGTGTGACCTTATTTACCCATGTGTGACCTTATTTAACCATGTGTGACCTTATTTAACCATGTGTGACCTTATTTAACCATGTGTGACCTTATTTAACCATGTGTGACCTTATTTAACCATGTGTGACCTTATTTAACCATGTGTGACCTTATTTAACCATGTGTGACCTTATTTAACCATGTGTGACCTTATTTAACCATGTGTGTGACCTTATTTAACCATGTGTGTGACCTTATTTAACCATGTGTGACGCCTTATTTAACCATGTGTGTGACCTTATTTAACCATGTGTGTGACCTTATTTAACCATGTGTGTGACCTTATTTAACCATGTGTGTGACCTTATTTAACCATGTGTGTGACCTTATTTAACCATGTGTGTGACCTTATTTAACCATGTGTGTGACCTTATTTAACCATGTGTGTGACCTTATTTAACCATGTGTGTGACCTTATTTAACCATGTGTGTGACCTTATTTAACCATGTGTGACCTTATTTAACCATGTGTGTGACCTTATTTAACCATGTGTGACCTTATTTAACCATGTGTGTGACCTTATTTAACCATGTGTGACCTTATTTAACCATGTGTGACCTTATTTAACCATGTGTGACCTTATTTAACCATGTGTGACCTTATTTAACCATGTGTGACCTTATTTAACCATGTGTGACTTTATTTAACCATGTGTGACCTTATTTAACCATGTGTGTGACCTTATTTAACCATGTGTGTGACCTTATTTAACCATGTGTGTGACCTTATTTAACCATGTGTGTGACCTTATTTAACCATGTGTGTGACCTTATTTAACCGTGTGTGACCTTATTTAACCATGTGTGTGACCTTATTTAACCGTGTGTGTGACCTTATTTAACCGTGTGTGACCTTATTTAACCGTGTGTGTGACCTTATTTAACCGTGTGTGACCTCATTTAACCATGTGTGTGACCTCATTTAACCATGTGTGTGACCTCATTTAACCATGTGTGTGACCTCATTTAACCATGTGTGTGACCTCATTTAACCATGTGTGTGACATCATTTAACCATGTGTGTGACCTTTCTTGCCCATGTGTGCTTTTCCTTATGATACATGTTTTCTGTATGCAATCCTACTTTGCTCATATATTGATGGAATTGTATTTGCAATGTCTATGGCAATAATTATGTTAAATATCAAATTGTTTTCATAACGCAGTCTTTCACAAATGCCGTCAATGATCTCATTACACAGCAGAGTGCAATGCATTTTCTTGTTTGTTTATTTGTCTGTGAGCAGGATATCTCAAATCGTTATTGACGGATTTGGACAAAACCTGGTGGACAGGATGGGTGTGTGACGAGGACAAATCGATTGGACTTTGGTGAAGATCCAGACCCGGATCCAGACACTTGAATTTCCAAAAAAAGAAACAATCGATGCTTCACCATTAAGAGATGTGGCCAAAAATGATATATAGCACGATGTTTTAAAAAGTTGTGGACAGATTAGGATGAAACTTGGTGGATGAGTTAGTTGGGTTTGTGCCAAGAGGATTAGATTTTGGTTGAGGTCTGGATCCAGATCCCGTCTATCAGTGGGTACAAAAGATAAACTGTTCAGCCTGGCAGAGGTATGCACTGCACCGAGCATCGTTCCAGTTCAAAATGAGACAGGTTTTATGATAGCAACAACAACAACAACAACATGCATTTATCAAAACAACATGCATGTACAAAAGCTTGTGTCTGATCTCATAATGCCATCAACATGGAGAGATATGATTATTTATCTGTATCAAGTACAGAGTGAAAGAAGAAAAAGATTCAGTTGCCATTTTCAAATGGAATGGGAGAAAACACAAGCTTTTGTTGTAATTCTTGCAATAATGTGTGAGCTGTGCCCATCGCAAGGCAAGCGGGATGGTTACGGGGGCGTCTAAGGTCAGCCGCATCGACTTCATCGACGATACTGGAGAGGGAAATTACTCAACCACACGTACAATGAGATATCTGTGATCACCCGTGACATACCCTTGGCCCATAATCCAATGATGGCCCTGTTTATGTTTGGGGTTTTTTGACCGCCATATGACCTTGACCTTCAATATTTAGGGATATAATGTAAATTAAGAAAACATGGCCCCATCTACAATCGATCCATAAAACTCAGCACCATGAAAATCATGGGAAAACTATTCCAGTTATGATCAAAAAGGTTTTTTTTTTTGTTTTGTTAGGTCACAATCCAAAAAAGGTAGGTGAAGGACATTCATTAACTAGAACGGCACTCAGTAGAGAGCATACCTCCACCTAGTTGGCCATTTCTCCCAGTGGTGAAGAATTACTTAAAAAATGAAATAATTCTCATATCCGAATCCATATTCAGATCTTCACCAAAATCGAACCGAATCGTCCTTGTCAGACACCCAACCGGTCCAGCAAGGTTTGTCCAAATCCGTCCACAACCTTTTGAGATATCCTGCTATGCATCGTTTTTGGCCCGATCTCCCAATGGTGAAGAATCACTTTAAAAATTATATTAGCCGGATCCGAATCCGCATCTTCACCAAAATCTAATCATTTCGTCCTTGTCACATACGCTACATCTCTGCAAAATTTCGTCCGAATCCGTCCACAACTTTTTTAAATATCATGTTCACAAACGGATGGACGGACGGACGGACAGGCAGACAGACAGGGTGAAAACATAACCTCCCTCTACCGTTGGTGGCAGAGGTAAATATCAGGTGCAAAACTTCAGTGTAGGTACACAGTTATGATGCAAGAACATATTGGAAGACAAAGCCGTCTTTAAGATTCCGCATTGGTAAAATTGAGCAATGGCCAAAAACCGCGTTTTAATGTATATATATTTTCAGACCGCCATTTGACTTTGACCGCGTTATTATTTTTTCCAAACTGCTATGTGACCTTGACCTTTAATTCAGAGTATGGTGTAAATTAAGCATAAATGCACTTTGCTATTGACTACAGTATCTAGTGATCAATTTAGGTCATAACAGACTTTAGGTCATAACAGGGTAAAAATACCTATAAAGGGCCATGACCTTAAAAATTAGGTCAAGGTCAAAAAATTGTCAACCTACCTAGCATACTTGTATATTCCCATTATGTATCCACAATTTAATTCTGAAAGTCCTCAGACATTGGCAGAAAGTTCTGAAAGTCCCAGCCGGCTTTGAGATGCAGCTCAGAAATTGTTACAACGACAACAGCCGAACAGCCACGCCCCCAGATAAATGATGCAACCAAACAAACCACCAGCAGCAGCAACACCTGTACTGTAGTTTGCTTTAAAAAACGCATCCTTCGCAAGGTATCATTCCCTCGAAACTCCTACAATACGAATTAGAAACAGGGAAAAACATACACTTGACCTCTGGCCTTACTCATTATGAACTTTTCAAAGGTTGAAAGCTGCAAGTATATGTGCGCCTTCCTCTGGGAGAGAGATATATACGCTGTGCTTCTGGGGTTTAAATCAAATTGGCAAATCAGCAGAAACGACAACAACACAAACATGCTGATTAAGATTTAACGACTAAGCAAGTGAAGGTTACACAGATGGAGAAAAAACGCAAAAAACAACAACCACAAACGGCAACATGTATCGCCGACACCTCAAATACGTTGTTGTCTTTAAACAACGTCATTCGAATTAATAAATTATCTAATTATAAAGAGAACGCTGAGTGCAATCAACACGGATTATGACGGGAAATATTTAAAAAAAGACACCAAATATGCCGTCCGAGGCATCGTCCGCTCGCCACATTCCTAGACCACGCCCTCTGCGCCAAGCGATCGGCATTGGTTGTCTGTTATAATCACGTGTCTGCTCGCTGCTCGCTCATTGGGTAAAGCCGTTTTGAGCGGCTACGCGCCAAATGACGAGTGAATTAGCGCGGGCAATCCGTTGTCAGCGGCGTTTCGCATATTTCCAGCGCGTTCTTCAAAAGAAATTCAAAAATCAAGTCGGCATTTGCCGAGGCTGTTCTTAAACGTCCTCGTCCGTTAGCGTTGTGTCGCGGATGCTTTGACTTTTAGACTCGGGCGACGTCGTTGCGCAATAGGCTGTTTTGCCTGGACATGTTCGTTCCCTGCGATAGGGCGTAATCCTAAAGTTGAATGTTCTGTGTAAAATTCCCTTCTTGTGACACAAATGTACTTTAGCTTTTTCTTATTTTATACCACGACGTATTGCAGGCTTCTCACTACTTTCTCTTGAGGTTGGTACGATCCCCCAGCGACCCGGGTGAGGAGAGTGGACACGTCCATCGTGAGAGGAAATTTGACGGTACTTTCGCGCTTCGGAATTCGGGAAATCTTCCATTTGATGCTGAACTAACGATGGTCTTCATTTGTCTAGAATGTTTAATCCAATCAAATACAATATTGAGTGTGTTAAGGATCTTTATATTTATTTATAATTATATTCTGGTCTTGCTTTATTTTATTTCTATATTTTAAATTTATTTATTTCCAATTCATTTGTTATTCCTTTTAAATTTATTTATCTATAATTCATTTCTCTTATTTATTTTACACGTGTGTATTCTCTGACTAGATGAGTGATTCATTCATTCTCGTGAGTGAAACGTTATCATTCCATATGATTAGTAGATTAACCAACTATCTGCTCGAGTTTGTTAGTCTTTCAGAGAAACTACAAACATCTCTAAGTTAAACTTTGATTCTTGGGTAAAGTTGCTTGCCTTTATTTAATTAGTGTTTCTGTAAGATATGACAAACGTGATAGGAAACTTTTATTTATTTTGAAATGCTTAGTGTAAAATCTGCATCAGAGGTTCATGATATACCATTATTGAGGGACAGACAATATTTGAATGGGAAAATGTGCACAGAAGAGATGGGCTCAACAGAAGAATGGAATATTCCAAATTTGATTGGCCGAGATGGTGTAATATTTTGTCCAAGTACTGCGAAGCAAGATGTTTTTTTTGGAAAAAGGCGATTTGTGGTCCACAGTGTTCAAGAGTATACTTCAATTGAAACAAAGTAAAAGTTTTAAAGGCTGTGGAAAACAAAAGTTTTTTTTTTTTTTTTTTTTAAATAAATATAAACACAGCTTTATCAAATACGTTACGTTCATTATTACCTCCGCCATCAAAGGTGGATGGAGGTTATGTTTTCACCCCTGTCTGTCTATGAACAAGATATATCAAAAAGTTGTGGATGGATTCGGAAGAAATTTGGCAGAGATGTAGCGTATGTGACAAGGACGAAATGATTAGATTTTGGTGAAGATCCGGATTTGGATCCGGGTACTAGAATTTTAAAACAGATTCTTCACCATTGGGAGATAGGGCCAAAAACGACATATCAGGATATCTCAAAAAGGTGTGGACGGATTTGGACGAAAACGAAACTTGTTGGACCGGTTGTGTGTGTGACGAGTAGGAATAGATTCAATTTTGGTGAAGATCCCGATCCGGATCTAGCTAGTATAATTTTTTAAGTGATTCTTCACCATTGAGTGATCTGGCCAAAAACGAGGGGAAGATCAAGGTATGAAAGACTGGACCTATGGTGATTCCTGTGATTGAATTTGATTAAATGTGATTCTGTATTGTGATTTTCTGGTCTACTCTGAGATACAAAACGTAAACTGTTCACCAGGCAGAGGTATGCTCACTACTGAGTGTCGTTCTAGTCGTTCATTTATTCGTGCCCGTTTATGACGTCCCAAATGTAAGTTTTCTGTTTGGAATGATTTTCAATTTTTATTTGACTGCCAGACAGACTTAACAAATTGTCTTACTCCTCTGTGGTCATGCATGATCAGTATAAGATTCCATACAATTTGCCAATTTCAGAACCAATGTACTGCTAAATTGCAGGTTTGTGTTCTAATTCATGTCTGATTCATGTTCTCCAGTATTAAAAATTAAATTTTTTTTAAAACAAATAGTTCTATCATATGCTGATATCTCCAGAGAGACAGAGTGAACTATTTGCTTCATCCCACTTTTCTCTGTGTGTGCGGTAACAAGACTGAACTATTAACAGTGCACAACTTTACTGGGGTATATAGATCACAGTAGATTTGAGTGCATGAACTATATTAAAGTAGATCTCACTGAACACAGGTAGATTGTAGCCTCTCTCATCCCTCCAGGAAGGGACGAGGCTAATAAGGTGTACATTTGTACCTTGCAGTATACTTGGATTTATCTTCCTCTTGCAACCCTCACGAGGATTTTTATTCTTAAAAAAAAAAAAAACCAGTGAAACTTGTGCAAGACTAATGTTCATGAAATGCATTTTATGATGTTTGAGCGTCCATTGGCCATCTTTGTTTCCAGGTTGGGCTGTTCTTGCTCCAGCAATCACATGCCTGCTCCAGCAATGTGTACGACACCATGTGATGGTTTGGCTGGCCAGTGTGCCATGCTGGCCTCATCACCTTCTGAAAACCATCTTCATAATCTTAGTTGGAAAGAGTCAGAACAGTTTGATGAAGAGGAAAAGGTGCCAGTTACTGTACACTTTTAATCTGTCTTTTCTTTCATTCATATTTTGCACATGTTCTGGAATTACAATGTGTACTACTTTTCATTAATAAATAAACACTTTATTTGTGTTGGGGGTTATATATTTATAAGATTTCTCAAAAGGCTGTTTTATGCAAATTTGGGTGAAATTTGGGGGAGAGGTTGGGGACGTGATTAGATTTTGGTGAAGATCCGGATTCAGACCGGAGAATATTTTAAGTGATTCTTCACCATTGAGTGATGGAGCTAAAAATGATATTTCAAAAAGTTATGGACGGATTCGGACGAAACCTGGTGTGAACTTTATTCTTAAGGTCGGGTGTGTGACAAGGAAGAATAGATTTAATTCTGAGGAAGATCCGTATACGAGAATTTTTCTGTGATTCTTCACCATTGAGTGATAGGGCCAAAAATGATATACAGTCATGTGAAAAAGTAAGTACACCCCACGTTAAGTTTTGACTTTTTCAACATATTTCAACATACAGCTATTTGATCTTAATTTCAACAATTTTGATAGATAAAGGTGACATAAGGCCAAGAAAAATATATTTCCGGTCTCTGGTCAGCGTGCGCATCGATTTTGACCCTGCGCATCAACAATTTTTTTTTTTTTTTTAAATTTCCAGCGGTACCGACAGCACCGCACCTGTTGTTGGCGGGCTATCTCGGGATATACGGGTCTGTGAGGGTCGCTCTGTGAGCTTCTCTCTGGTCTGTGAGCTTCTCTCTGGACGGCGCCACGGCAGATGAGGACCGCAAGGCATGAGGACACAAAAAACACCTCCATATGTACAATCCATGCTTTTCAAAAAGAAAAAAACCGCATCGCTGCATCAATTCTGGAACTTTGGTCTGACCAGAGACCAGCAATATATTTTTTTCGACCGAATATAACATATATGAAACATTTACATTTTGTAGTCCATTGTATAATTTAAATAAACATAAATGCAAATTTTGCATGTGGAAAAAGTAAGTACACCCCTACATTTATCACTACTTCAAATACCTAAAATTAGAATCAGATGCACCAGCTCAGGTGCAAATGATTTGAACATCGTTGGAGAGGATCTTTGAGGAACCTGTCTTATTTAAACCTCAGACATTTAGTTTGGTTTGCTCTTTGTTGTTGAAGTGTGTGGCGTCACCATGCCTCGATCAAAAGAGCTCTCTGAGGCCTTCAGAAAGAAGGTTATAGATGCCTACAAGTCTGGGAAGGGATTTAGAAAGATCTCTAAACAATTTGAAATCGATCATTCGAATGTCCGGAAGATCATCTACAAGTGGAGAAGATTCCAAACAACTGCCAACTTGTTCAGGCCAGGCCGCCCCAGCAAGTTCAGCCCGAGAACAGACCGCACGATGCTGAAAGAAGTCTCTAAGAACCCCAGAATGTCATCACGGGACCTACAGGTAGCTCTTGCCACTGTTGATGTCAAAGTGCATGAGTCTACCATTAGAAAGAGGCTGCATAAATTTGATCTACATGGGAGGTGTGCCAGGAGGAAACCTTTGCTGTCCAGAAAGAACATCAGGGCAAGACTAAAGTTTGCCAATGAACACCGAGGCAAAGACCAGCACTTCTGGAACAATGTGCTCTGGACAGATGAGTCAAAGGTCGAGCTATTTGGCCACAGTACCAGAAGACATGTTTGGCGAAAACCAAAGACAGCATTTGACCACAAGAACCTGATACCAACTGTAAAGCATGGTGGTGGAAATATTATGGTTTGGGGCAGCTTTGCTGCATTATGGCCTGGGCATCAACCATGGCCTGGGAATTCTTCATTGTACCAGAGGGTGCTTGAGGATAATGTGAGGCCATCTGTCGGAAAGTTGAAGCTCAACCGAAGGTGGACCTTGCAACATGACAATGACCCTAAACATACCAGTAAATCCACCAAGGAATGGCTGAAAAGAAAGAATGGAGGGTTCTGAAATGGCCAAGTCAAAGCCTGGATCTAAATCCCATCGAGATGTTGTGGGGGGATTTGAAACGAGCTGTGCATGCAAGAAACCCCTCAAACATCGCACAGCTGAAAGAATTCTGCATGGAGGAGTGGGCAAAAATTTCTCCCAGTCGATGTCAGAGAATGGTAGACGGTTATAAGAAACGCCTACTTGAGGTTGTTTCTGCCAAAGGGGGCAATACCACCTATTAGAGCCAAGGGTGTACTTACTTTTTCCATGTGCGAAATTTGCATTTATGTTTATTTAAATTATACAATGGACTACAAAATGTAAATGTTTCATGATATTTGTTATATATCATATCACCTTTATCAATATTGTTGAAATGAAGATCAAATAGTTGTATGTTGAAATGTGTTAAAAAAGTCAAAACTTTACATGGGGTGTACTTACTTTGTCACGTGACTGTATAGCATATTTTCAAAAGTCGTGGACGGATTATGACAAAGCTCGGTGGATGAGTTAGTTGGACAATAAGAATAAGCCAGGTGTATTTTGGTTCTGGTCCGAATCCAGATACTGCCTGTCAGTGGGATACAAAATGTAAACTGTTGAGTCTGGCCGAGGCATGTTCTCTACCGATTGCCGTTCTCGTTTTTCACTGTGGTAAACTTGCACTTTTCAAACTCCTGTTTGGGGAAAATCCATTGTTGCCTTCTCCACCAACACAGGCTGTTACTGGTCTTCATGTAGGTAAACTTTACATAGGAGGCAGGGGTATACATATTATGTAACTGGCCATTTTTGCTGTCGCCCATGTGGAAAATCTCATATAAACCAATAGAGACCAGTAGGACATTTCGATGGGTCTGTAATATAAATCATGGTTTCTATTGGTTTCTACAGGAACCAGGAGAGTTTCCAGTAGAAACCTAAACAGGTTCGGTTGAAACCAATATAAGCCATTTGATGCAACTTGTCTGAAAACCCAAAGAAACCAATAGGAACCTTTAACTTAAACTGGTCCTGTAGAAACCATTAGGGTTAACTGGTCTGAAACCCATCGACTAAATAAAATACTTCACTTATATTTTGTTATAAACCATCACAAAACACACAGTCCCATATTGAATTGAGTTTATAGCAATGTTCTTTATAACAGGATTTCCCCGTTTCCCTTGATAACAGGAAGTTGTTTGCCATTTCGGAGTCGGATATCTCGGATGGCAGAACACCTGGTTTGGTTCACCACATGACCTGGGTTTGATTCTTGATCTGGACATGTAATTTTCCCACACATGTCAATTGGTTATTTTCAATCCCGTTCATTTATATATTGGTATTCTATTGGTCTCCTACTCGTCCCATTGGCCTACTGGTTTTTTATTGGTATTTTCTACTGGTCCAGTATTTCACTCTCCTTCATGAAACCAATAGATCCTACTGGCCCAATTTTGTATGGGATTTTTATGGGAATGTCCTATTGGTTTTCTATGTGATTTTCGAACTGCGAGGAAAAATCCTCATCTTGTGTGCCTCTAAAATCCTTCTTTGCAATTGGGCAGGTTGGCCTTGTACACACACTCTCGTCCCCAAGCTGGCTTGCCTGGGTTTGAATCCAGACCCAGTTATAAACTGTTATCCTGGTGTTTCACTGGCAGGGTGATTTGTCAGTGTGTTTCGTCCCTCGGATGGACGTTAAACTAGCGTCCCGTCTGCTGGCATTAGTTTGTGGATGTTAAAGACCCCACAGTGTCCTTGGTGAAGACTAGGCGAGCCATGGCAAAATTATAAATTCCTGCCCTACTAACCTACTGCGTCGAGAGCACAGCCACCCTTTAAGCAATGATGCAAACCAGTAGGCACAGGCTGCACACAAAATGAATTAATTTCCAAGTGGATCGTGCATATGAGTGTGGGCTAGCCTGATCAAATGGAGTTTGTTCCAAATCCACAAAAACCTTTTCCTTAATGTTTGCATCTCCATATGTTGACAATTTGTTTTTCCTCTTCCTCTTCCTCTTCCTCTTCCTCTTGCTCTTGTGTACAGGAAAATTTTCCACGTCGCAGTCTCCGTTGCTTGGCCAAGACGCCTTTAAAGCAAGTTTTGCCATACGGTGCTGGCCAGACTCAGACTACACCAATTAAGGCCGTGGAGGCACCAGCTGAGCCACTCACTCCGACAGCGAACCTGAAGATGCTCATCAGTGCTGCAAGCCCTGATATGCGGGACCGTGAACACAAGAAGAAAGAGCTATTCCGCAGTCCTGTGAACAACCTCGAGGAAGATGATGATTATGATGAGGAGGATGAATATGAGGAAGATGTACAAGTAAGTGAAATTGAATGGTTGTTGCAAGCTTGCATCATCTTTGTTTATACCTGCCAACTATTCTGAAGCGAGTGCAGTTTTTCCTTATTTTATTAAACATTTTTAGCTCACCTGGAAAGTAGCTCTGGGGAGCTTATGTGATGGCACGTCGTCTGTCTGTCAGTCCATAAACACTTGCAACTTTTTCTCCAAAACTGCTGATGGGATTGTGAACAAACTTGGCTAAAATTATATTTGGTATGTTGCAACTCACAATTGTTCACGACACTACTAAATTGAGGTCGAAGGGGGTATAAGTGGTTTCAGAGATATAATTATTTAATATTTTCCTTCAATCCAATATGGCTGCCACACCATGTGACCAACCAAAGCCTGGTGTTGGCTTAGCGGCTAGGGTGCCAGCTTAGGATCCCAGGATCCTGGGTTCGAATCCCGGTCAATCGCTGAATTAACGCCAGGGGGGGGGGGGTTGACTCAGCCTGTCATCCTTCCGAGGTCGGCTAATTGAGTACCAGTTCACTGGTAATTCCCTGTTTGTCGTAAAAGGCGACAAACAGGGTTGGCGACAGGAAGGGCATCCGGCCGTAAAACATTGCTTCAAAAAGGGGACCAAAAAAACACCAACAACCACTGTGCCCGAAAAAGGCCAACCCCCGCTTTGCGGGGAAAAATGGCCTCTAAAGGTCTTCTTCTTTTTTTTTTTTTAATCCAATATGGCTGCCACACCATGTGACCAATGATGTTTTTGTGATCATCTTTTATTCGTTATGCCGAGTTTATGACACATGTAAAGTTTCGAGTCAACCGATTTGGTGGTTTAGGAGATGTTTTTTAAGGTTTGAGGTTAAATCCAATATGGCTGTCAAACCATGTGACCTGTGATGTCATAATTTTAATATTTCAATACAAATGGGTCATAGATCATGTGCATGCAATTTAAGATTTTTCGGATATGGAATTTGATTATAACATTTTTGGCTGGTATACCACTTCACCGATGATGCCATCATTATCATGCTTTTGTTCCTCATTGGGAGTACATGACAATGTGCCAAGTTTCAAATTTTTCCATTTAGCGGTTTCTGGGGAATTATTTTGTAATTATTTGCATTTATTCCAAGATGGCTGCCATACCACGTGACCTATGACGTCACAATTATCATAAAACATTCTGCGTTGGTGTCACTCCTACACTGAAAGTTTTGTCTTAATCGGACATGTTGCTGAGGATAACGAGGTTTAGCACGGACGGACAGAAGGACGGACGGACAACCCGAAAACATAATGCTTCCGGCCATCATTGGGGCGGATGCATAAAAAATCCTCTGACATTATGGGGTATTATGTGTAAATCGGTGACAAAAATGATCAATTTAATCCATTTTAAATTCAGGCTGTAACAACAAAATGTGAAAAAGTCAACGGGTATGAGTACTTTCCGAAGGCACTGCATGTCACTGCCACCTAGCATGGAAGGTTGGTATTTCTACTTAGCATTGATTACATTGCATATGATGCGTGCAGTTCAGCATGGCTCGGTTGTGTTTTTGAAATTGTCCTCATTTTCTGTATTGCGTCAATGGCGGCTGGCGGGGTGCCTTCTCCTGCCTTATAAAATTAGCACACTGAACTTGTAATTGGCACCTCACACTCTCACATCTGGGCTTACTTAATTGTCTCCCGTCGCACAGCAGAGCGAAAGGGGGACTATGGTTTTCCCCTCCGTCCGTGTGTCCGTCCGTGTCCGTCCGTGCGTGCTTGCGTGCGTGCGTGCGTGCGTGCATAAGTGAAGGACCGCATTCGAATTTGGTGTGTGGGTGCAACCCATGTCAAAATCCAAGATGGCCACCGCCATGTATGTCTGATGCCATGTATGTCTGAACCTTGTGAGATGAATATCTTGAAAAATAAGCGAAGTACCAACTTCTAATCTGGTGTGTGGGTGTATCTAGGCACAAGCAAGAAGGCTGTTTAAAATTGGGTCGCCACGTCAAATTCCAAGATGGCCGCCACCATGTATGTCTGAACCTTGAGATGAATATCTTGAAAAATAAGCGAAGTACCAACTTCTAATTTGGTGTGTGGGTGTATCTCGGCATAAGGAAGACCGCTATTGTAAATTGGGTCGCCACGTCATGCTCCAAGATGGCCGCCACCATATATATGTCTGAACCTTGTGAGTGAAATATCTTGGAAAATAAGCAAAGTACCAACTTCTAATCTGGTGTTTGGGTGTATCGAGGCACAAGGAAGAACGCTATTGAAAATTGGGTCGCCACGTCAAAATCCAAGATGGCCGCCTCCATGTATGTCTGAATCTTGTGAGCGAAATGTCATATCATAGCATGTTTTCTGCGTCTTCCACTTTGTCAACTCATCACTTCACCGACGGGGGACCTAGGTGTAACGCTTGTTACACTTTGTTATCCCCTTTTCTTAAAAATTAGTGTGACATGCACCACAGCCGGCCACTTTAAAGCGAATAGTGCTATCGATTGTTGTCCTTTACTCCCAACTTCTCCACGATACATAATATGTGGTACCATCTCATACCCACTCTATAAACAGGAATTCCTAATCCCTTTGTGGATAGAGATAAATACCACAAGGCCACCAACACTTTGAAGGCTTTTGAGGTGAGACTATGCTTTCTTGATCTAATTAGAATACAATTTCTTTTATTTAAAATGAGCAAACCTTATAATTTATACAGCGATACATTGTTTTCCTATGTTTATCCAAACTGCTATGTATATGGCCTTGCACTCCTTACACTAATTCGGAATTTGGAATTTATTCACAATGCAGGCGATAGCAATATCTAATCCTCATTAAGAACACCATGGGATATTTACCGTCCACCAACTAATATCGGAAAGACAGGACAACAGCTTAACATCCATCCAAGAGACTGCGCACACATTGATGAATCGCCCGCCTGTGAAACACCAGGATGACAGTTTATAGCTGGGTCGGGATTCAAATCCAGGCTAGACGGCTTGGAGCAAGTGTGTGTACCTGTAGACCATCCGGCCAGCCCATCAGCTACCTCATATTATAGAAAATGTGGCTCCAGGGATGGGATCCTCCAATTAATACACTTCATCAGCCATAGCTTCAAAACTTTTTTTTGAGATATCTTTACAAAGACTGCGTGCTGTTTGACAACTTTTTAGAACACAAGATGTAACTGATTTTCCTTTCGGAATGTTGTTGCACTAGCCTTGATCTAGAGATTTTGTAACTGAAGAATGTAACTTTTTTTTCTCTTACAGAATTAGCCTGCAAAAAGACCATGTACCCCATTTTGTGTTTGCACATGGTGTCTTACTGCAGACAATTTAAGGGACAGACGTACTGGAACACAATAATACTGGAACACTGCATGTGCATGTGTAATATTCCACATTCAGTGGCGTCATGGTTAGTGTCCGCTCTGAGTTTGGTAGGACGCTGGTTCAAACCCTGGCTGAGACATACCAAAGACTCAAAATTTGATGTTTAGCATTTAAAAGGATAAAGCACAGACAAACTATGCTGGGACGGCAATGGCAAACCACCCATTATAACCCAAGCCAGGAAACTGCTTCGGCAGCACTGACGCTCTACGGTATCTGTTTATTCCACATTTAAGTCTGTAATAGTAATGGTATTTAAATTTGGTATTTGTATTTTGAAACCATATTTGTATTTGAAAAATCGGTATTTGAGTAGTTTTAAGAGGTGAAGCCACCTCGATATTTGGCTATGTCCATCCGTCCATCAAAAATGAAGAAGAACATTTCGTAAGGGTAGTTCTGATGTGTTTAAGGGGTTTAAAGGGTAATTTTATGTGGTTAAAGGGTAATTCTAATGGGTTTTGTTCATTTTCTAGGCTTTGCCTATTTCATATTTTAAAATGCCAAACTGAACCGCTTCCTTCGGACATGGGTGCGATTTTATTTTATTTTATTTTATTTTTGTCCCAATTTTTTTTTCTCGTTTTGTATCGAAAATCGAGGCTAGTGAATGTGTTCCCCTGACCACACAATTTAATGCGGTTATGAATGATTACAATTTTCGATTTGTTATGCCACCAGTGTCCACCCTGAGTGTAGGAGGTCATTGGTTGAATACTGACCCTGTCCGAGTCGTACTAAAGACTTTAAAGGTGGTACCTGCCACCCCTCACTGGAAGATAGAGCATGAAGCCACCCTGGGTTGCTGTTGGCATCCCATAGGGAATAGGGGAGATTTTTCCTTCATTGCCCACTGACTGCGGAGGGAAACGCAACACTGCAAGATGGAGTGGCTGACGCAGTGTACACTGAAAATGCGTCACTCCCTCTTTCCCCCACACCAAGGCCACCAACTGTTTGGCTTGTGTTGTCCATTGCCTGTCAGCTAGTAACACCAACTCCATGAGCCTAAGAACCTGTATATTAAAAAAACCCGTTAAACAAGCGAGCAGACTCAAATAGCTTCGGATCTTGAGAGAAAGCAAGTTTCATTAACTTCATTTTGCTTTCAAATTTTGGGGAACACTAGGTGTAGGTTAACATTAACTGACTCTTATTTTGATAAACTTTTAAGGAGTGTCGTTTCTTATATATCTATATACATTTTGTCTTTTGTTTCTTTTCTTTCAGGAATGTGCTGAGTGTGAAGACTTGGAAAAACATTCTGGCAGTCGCAAGGAAAAGAGCTTGGGATTACTTTGCCTGAAGTTCCTTGCTCGTTTTCCAGACTTCCCTGAACCAGGACGAGTCCACCCCATCTCGCTGGATGAGATCACTGTTGAGCTGAGTAAGTGGTGGCAAAATGTCTGGTATTTTGCTGAGTTTATTTAATCCCATTTGTATATTTCCTCGCAGTGCACAAAAGTTGTCTTGCACAAAGCCTCCAGATCAATATGGACCCTATCATGAAGCTAACACATTTTGGAATATTATCATTCGAACTTTTGGCATCAAATCTTCAACAAACCTTTATTAAGAGAATATGGAGAACACTAATTAATAAAATGTACAATTTTTTAAAAACTATTTTCGTCAAGTTTAGTTCGAGTACATGTACGGGCTGTGCATTTTCGATGCTTTTTAGTTTGTACTTGTTTTTATTTTGTTATAATCGAGTTGAAAACTTTACTACCTTTTTTTTTTTACTCCTGCTGATCTGTGTCCAAACATCTCGGCCCAGCATGACTCTGCCCTCGCTTATCCCTCCGTTTAGTCACCCGATCAAGATTGGGTTATTTACACTTTCGTATGAGTGTTTTATCTGAAACTTCTTGTGATCATCTAACAGTGCTGCGTCACTATCTCAGCCAGGAGAGTGGAGAAAGTTGGACTGCGCATGGGTGTTAGGCCGGAAATTGGTGCAAAGTCGCAGAAGGCACCATTATTTCTTGTTTTTACATAAATTTAATTTTGAGGTCAACGTTTTTATTGTGGCGTTGACATTCCACATGCAAAAATAACATGGTGTACAGCAAATTTAGAGTAAATCGGCACAGGACTTTGGAAATGTATAATGAACAAACAAACACGCTCCTTTATAGCTGGTACTCCAGTACCTTGGGGCACTCCAGTTTTGACATGGAGTGGGGATGAAAGGATTCTATTCAGAGCTACATGTTGGCTACGAGAGCCACATGCAGGCTACGAGAGTGGAGGAAGTCAGTAAGTTTGGAGAGCAGGTGGGATGCCAGATGTCCAGAGAGATGGCCCTAATCTCATGTCTGACATTAGGGCCTCCATCCATTGTTGGTGAGTAGAAGCAACATGTCCAAAGTGGAGTGACCTGGTCTGAATCTGAATTGATGATCTGAGATGAAGCTGTTGGAGAATAGGATGGATTTCATATATTGGATTTGGATTTCATGACATAGATGTCATGATGGATTCCATGAGCTTGCTCATGACTGGAAGTAAGCTGATGGTCTGTTGTTAAGGGGATCTGTTTTTGCACCTTTTCTATGTAGTGCAGTGATATTTGCAGATATCCAAGTGGATGTAAGATGGCCTAGGGACAATTTTTGTAGGTTGAGCAGAAAGAGCTAGCTGGCTGCCTGTGCCCACACGGGTTGCTAAACGTGGTTGAGATGGAGACGGAAAAATACAAATGGCGTATACTGTAATCAAGCCGGCAAGCTGAGAGCAGCAATTCATATTTATTGCCACATCTGATGCAACCTAAATGCTCTCATGGTGGTGAAGTGCTCCATTTGAAACTGTTTGTTCGAAATATGTAGTTTTATTTTTATGCATATGGTCCGTAATAAAAAATTATATTTGTGTCAAAGGCAGTGATCAATTGCAAATCAACAGTAGAATTGTGATTCTGATGTAC
Source organism: Myxine glutinosa (assembly GCF_964187855.1). NCBI lineage: Eukaryota > Metazoa > Chordata > Myxini > Myxiniformes > Myxinidae > Myxine > Myxine glutinosa. The sequence goes on from NC_136261.1 coordinate 331,310,582, forward strand.
CATACTTTGTTACAGAGGATCGGTGCTGCCAAAGCAGTTTCTTGACTAGGATTACACTGGGTGGCATTTTTACCCGGCGCTTCACTGACGGCATTAATCAATTGACAGCATGTTGTACTTCACAAATATTCTGCTCTGTTCACACTATCGTTTGTCCGATGTCATCTTCCACCTGCTTACAAGGCAGCTCACATCACCTTCTGCCGTCCTTGCTACTTGCATATGGCATGAGCAAAAATAATTTCCGCTTCACTGTGAAGCTCAGTTTTGTTTGCTTTGGTTTCAACCTCCGCTTAAAATAAGTGAAATTAAACATTTTGAAAATTTCGAATTATTCTCACTCGGATTTCACATCACTGTAATGCACATTGTTAAGTTGCTTAAACTTTCTTTATATAAAACTAGCAGAGTTACCTGGCGTTGCCCGGAAAATAAATAGTCACGTGTGTGTAGTGAGCATTTTATTTTCAGAGGAAGCCACGCCCCTAGTCTAAATCCAATGCGCCCATGTTTTTTGTCATGAAAAGTTAACCCCCATGGACCCCGTCTTCTCTCTAAGTCACTTCCTTAGGCTGTCAATGAGGCACAACCGAACAAACAGACGTTCACAAATAGGGTTATATAGAAGACTAGCCGAAAGCACCCGGCGTTGCCCGGGTTCTTTTTGAATGAATTTACTACTATAATTCAGCTTTTACTCGCGGTCGTAGAAAATTGACTACTATAATTCAGCTCAGCTTTTAATTGCGAAATGAGCCCGGCCGAGGTAGGCCTCAACCGGCCTCGCCACCGAACCTTTAACCTTCCTGGGGCCCGTCCTGACATTTTTGGTTCTTTTTGAATGAATTTACTACCATAATTCAGCGTTTACTCGCGGCCGTAGAAGATTGACCACTATAATTCAGCTCAGCTTTTAATTGCGAAATGGGCTCGGCGCGGCCCGAAGTGGGCCGTGACCGGTCTCGCCACCGAGCCTAAAACCTTCCCGGGGCCCGTCCCGGCATTTTTTGTATTAGAGGTTTCCTCCTATCTTTCACCGTTCAGGAGATTAGCTTGCGCAGACAAACAAACAAACAAACAAACCAAAACTTTCTTTTATATACAGTCACCTGAAAAAGTAAGTACACCCCATGGAACGTTTTGACTTTTTCAACATATTTCAACATACAGCTATTTGATCTTCATTTCAACAATATCGATAGATAAAGGTGATATAATATAACAAATATCATGAAACATTTACATTTTGTAGTCCATTGTATAATTTAAATAAACATAAATGCAAATTTTGCATGTGGGAAAAGTAAGTACACCCCCACATTTATCACTACTTCAAATACCTAAAATTAGAATCAGGTGCACCAGCTCAGGTGCAAATGATTAGAACATCGTTAGAGAGGATCTTGGAGGAACCTGTCTTATTTAAACCTCAGACATTTAGTTTGGTTTGCTTTGTTGTTGAAGTGTGCAGCGTCACCATGCCTAGATTAAAAGTGCTCTCTGAGGCCTTCAGAAAGAAGGTTATAGATGCCTACGAGTCTGGGAAGGGATTTAAAAAGATCTCCAAACAATTTGAAATCAATCATTCGACTGTCCGGAAGATCATCTACAAGTGGAGAAGATTCCAAACAACTGCCAACTTGTTCAGGCCAGGCCGCCCCAGCAAGTTCAGCCCGAGAACAGACCGCAAGATGCTGAAAGAAGTCTCTAAGAACCCCAGAATGTCATAACGGGACCTACATAGGTAGCTCTTGCCACTGTTGTCAAAGTGCACGAGTCTACCATTAGAAAGAGGCTGCACTAATTTGATCTACATGGGAGGTGTGCCAGGAGGAAACCTTTGCTGTCCAGAAAGAACATCAGGGCAAGACTAAAGTTTGCCAATGAACACCGAGGCAAAGACCAGCACTTCTGGAACAATGTGTTCTGGACAGATGAGACAACGGTAGAGCTATTTGGCCACAGTACCTGAAGACATGTTTGGCGAAAACCAAAGACAGCATTTGACCACAAGAACCTGATACCAACTGTAAAGCGTGGTGGTGGAAATATTATGGTTTGGGGCAGCTTTGCTGCATCAGGGCCTGGGCAGCTCACCATCATAGAATCCACTATGAATTCTTCATTGTACCAGAGGGTGCTTGAGGATAATGTGAGGCCATCTGTTGGAAAGTTGAAGCTCAACCGAAGGTGGACCTTGCAACATGATAATGACCCTAAACATACCAGTAAATCCACCAAGGAATGGCTGAAAAGAAAGAAATGGAGGGTTCTGGAATGGCCGTCAAAGCCCGGATCTAAATCCCATCGAGATGTGGGGGGATTTGAAACGAGCTGTGCATGCAAGAAACCCCTCAAACATCGCACAGCTGAAAGAATTCTGCATGGAGGAGTGGGCAAAAATTTCTCCCAGTTAATGTCAGAGACTGGTAGACAGTTATAAGAAACGCCTACTTGAGGTTGTTTCTGCCAAAGGGGGCAATACCACCTATTAGAGCCAAGGGTGTACTTACTTTTTCCACATGTGAAATTTGCATTCATGTTTATTTAAATTATACAATTGACTACAAAATGTAAATGTTTCATGATATTTGTTATATTATATCACCTTTATCTGTCAATATTGTTGAAATGAAGATCAAATAGCTGTATGTTGAAATATATTGAAAAAGTCAAAACTTTTCATGGGGTGTACTTACTTTTTCACGTGACTGTATAAAGATAATGATTTGTAATATCGGCTACCACCAGGTGGTGCTATACAATACACATTTACATAGAGAATTGGGTTCTTCGCCCCACCCCGGACCCCCTCCCCCTGACATGCTACCCAGACAGAAACCATACTTTTGATGTACCCTTGGGCAACATGCAAAATTTGGTTGGATTAGGTTCAGTAGTTTTTTTTAAAGTTTTTGATGCATATATCTATCTATACCTATAAAAGACAAAAAATCTCTCCATCTCTCTCTCCCTCTTTGTATGTGTTGTATGCACGGCCACATCTTTTAATTTACAAACTCCAAACTCTGAGTACAAATACAACTTGGTGTCGGTGGTAATATAAGCGATATGGCTGCAGCCTCACACCATTACTTATCTTCTATATCAGAGGGCCGTTGGTCTGTCTGTGTACGTATGTCGCCATTTTTCTCAGATGGCTGTAAGGATATTCGTCAAACTTTCAGAGGGTCATCAGTGAGTGCCTTGGAGTGTTTTAGGCAACAACATTCCAAAAAAAAAAATTCGTGCTTTTTGGATTTAAAAAAAAATCGCTCTGTAGTGCCTAAGCCTTTTTGATTAACTAGGGCATGCCCGTACTATATATAAGCTAGGACGTGCCCGTACGTGGGTGCCCGTTCCTTGCCAAAAAAAAAAAAAAAAAAAAAAATTTGTGTAGGGGTGTGTGTGTGTAAACATCCTAGGGCGTGCCCGTACGTGGGTGCAAAAAAACATGCGTGCAAACAACAACAACAAAAAAAAACTTTGAAACCACGTGGCAGTAACGACCACAGAACCCCCCCCCCCTCTATTTACATGAATGGTTTGGTCCATTCGCAACGACCACAGAACCCCCCCCCCCCTCTATTTACATGCAATGGTTTGGTCCATTCGCAACGCCAAAGCGAACGGCGAACGGCTAAATCGCCATAGCTCGGTAAGTACTTGTCCGATTAATTTCAAACCTTGAAAAGGCACATCCTCGGGTCCCCAGCAATATACCTGGCAAGTTTAAAGTATATCGGACCCGTGGTTGTCGAGAAACAGCGGTCACAGACAAACATACACACATACAAACACACATACAAACACACATACAAACACACATACACACATACACACAGAGATTAATGGAATTATAGATAGATGACAGTTATATACAAGTACACATTCGCATAAATACAAAACAATCACCAGACATTCGAACACAAATAATGAAACGATTCCGGAAGCGGTCGAAGGTTGTCGTGAGGCTTCTTCTTCTGTTGCCTCTTCTTCTTCTTCTTATTCTTCTTCCTCTTCTGCCTCCTTCTTCTTCTTCCTGAACGTCATCAAACTCAGAAACGTGATGAATGGTACATTTAGCAGCATATATTCAACGAAAAGGTAAAATTATGATTTGACATTTGTGATGGATTCTGATTTGGATGTAATTGTTTTCCCATTATATATTTGCCCTCGTTTCAAATATGTTAGTTTCTTTTTAGCTTGAGCAACACCAGGTACTCCAGTTATAAACTCTTTTATACTTTACTCGGGGTACAAATACAACTTTGTCTGGGGGGAGCACAGGCTATGTGGCCGCGGCCTCATTCAGGGGTGTGGGGGCCGGGGGAGAGGCGTAAATTCTCTATGTGTATGTGTACTGTGTCGTGCCACCTGGTGATGGTGGCAGAGGGTATTACAATTTCCCTTTTTTACCTGTGCAACACTGAGATTAAAGCATTCTTTGCACAGGTAAACTTTTCCTCCTTCCCACCCTCCTCCCCAAAAACAGAGGGGCCTGTCAAAGCTACCCTCTTCTCCCGTCCACCCCGACCCCCCCAAAGATGTATATGTAGTATATCTTTCCCCTCCCTCTCCTCTCACCTCTCACTTCCCTCCCCCTTCAACTCTCCACACTCCCTTCCTCACTCTCCCTCTCCTGTCTCCCCTCCCACCCCCTGGCAACGCCAGGCACTCCTGCTAATATATTATATATTTAATCGACCATTACTTTTGAGACTTTGAAGCAAATTGACAAGCAATGTAGAGCCAGAAAGTGGATAAAAGAAAAAATACTGGAAAATAGAATTTGACGAGAATGTGTCTTTGGATTTGCCTGCGTCCTTGGAAATATTGGCCGTGCAGTTGGGCTATTATCATATATTCTAAACCCGTGAGGCAAACACAAGTGGAGCAGTAAAAAAAAAAGTCAAGACTCCCACAAATAGGGTAAATATACACACAAAATTAATGAACGAATCTAATGCATCCCGACAGATGTGGAGCGGCGAAGGATCTACGACATTGTAAATGTTCTTGAAAGTCTCCACATGGTCAAGAGAACTGCCAAGAACCGCTATGCTTGGTATGGTCGCTGCCAGCTTGGAAACACCCTTGCCACTCTGCACAAAGATGCCCATGAACAAGGATATGCACGGCAAATGGAACTACTCGAGAGCGTTGCGGTCTCCAAGTCAATTTATCCAGAGAAAGTACTGATCGAGAGGACGGACACACTGAAGTTTGAGAACAAAAATGTACTTTCTGCACTTCACAGCAAGTCGGGTGAGCGACCCTGACTATACATGTAGCAAAGTATTCTACCAAAGCCGATTTTGATTCATTTATATATCGTGTATCTTGTATATATTCTTTGGTGCCAGCCCCAGGTACCACACACAGCCGAAAAGAAAAGTCTCTGCGCGTCTTGAGTCAAAAATTTGTGATGCTGTTCCTTGTTGCCGAGTCTGGCGTGGTCAGCCTGGATATGGCTGCTAAAGTGCTTCTTGGGGAGAGCCAGCAGGAAGCACAGAATCTAAATAAATTCAAAAGTGAGGTTTTCACATGCATGTTTTTTTTTCTTCCTCCTTGCATGTCAATAATGCACACGTCAAGCCTCGCATACTTTTTTCCCCCCATGATTCTTTGAATTTGCATGTTTCATTGGCTTCATCAAGCCGGCTTGCTCTTTCTCTTCTTGCCATATTGACCTCTCGTGTTTGTTGATGAATTGTTTGCTTGTCTCTTGCACCAGTCGCAGTTTTTAACATGCTACTTGTGCAACTTTTAAAGATGGTTTGGGTACTTTTGGTCTTTAATATTCCACAGTATAACTACTTTATAACCAAGAATGTTTATCTTGGATAACAGCCTTGCAGCAAATAAAGTCAAAATGCCATTTTAAAATCAGGTTGTTAGTGTTGTTGTTTTTTATCTTTAAACTCTCCCTCTTCCTCTCCCTACCTCCCCCAACACCATCGCAAACAAACAGTGCACATTGGCATTTACACTGCTTGCTTGCAATGGCATTTTCGTTACCATTTTGTAGTTGTCATTGGTGATATTTGATGGAATTGGTATTTATTCGGCTTAACGACTCGTTTACTTTTATTTTTTTGGCAGCCAAAGTGCGGCGCCTGTACGACATCGCAAATGTGCTCAGTAGCCTTGGGCTCATCAGGAAAGTCCGTGTATTGGAGGTACGTGGCCGCAAGCCTGCCTTCAAGTGGATCAGCCCAGACCAATTGCCGGAGAACAGTGGTGAGCAGGCGCACACGACGCCGTTTGAATACAAATACACCTATTATGGGGGTGACCTGGTAAAATGAAAATCCAAAGGGAACTTTTAGATTTGGTGCGGGCCTAGGATAATAAAATTGGGAGGGGGGGAGAGAAAAAAAAGTCACTGACAAATTGGGGTGGGGGTGGTGAGGGGGAACCAAACTTCGTACGTGGCTTGGAAATCTTTGAAAAGCATCGAGTTTCATCCCATTTTCAAGGCCTTGAAAGAATGGATTTCTGCCAGTTATTTTTTTCCCCAAACCACCCTGGAAAAGGGATGGAAAACGAATGGAGGAAATAGTTGACTTTTTCATGGTTTACATTAATCTTTGCCTTGCTTTTTTGACTATTTTTCTTTAGTTGCTGAAACGTACCACACGTGCGGATACTGCAGGATGAGCATTGTTGTTTTTTTAATCCGTTTTTATTCTGGATCTCTCAGAGAAATAATGTTATGTAATCCTAGAGGAGAATGATGCAGATTTTCCTTCAGGAATTATGTCCCCATGTCTTTCTCTTAATAATACATGAAAGGGATGTGTGGAATACTAATTTTGCATGTGTACTACCAGGAACATTTAATGTCCAATGACTTCTTTCACTCCCTCACACACATACATGCTCATTGGACATTAAATGTTCATGCAAAACAAATGCAAAATTAGTGTTGCAGTCCATTATATTAGGAGAGGCAAGGCTATTGATAAGGTCAACCGTGGGTGGACTAGAGGTGAAATCTTCCACCTGGTCAGGCACAGCTTCAGCGATGGATAGTCCTTGAACACCACTGTTGCCGACACCAGGTTCGTCGGTTTAAAAGGATGAGCGTCGAGCGATGACTGGATGTATCGCTGCGTTTAAATCCTCCTACTGAGGGCTTTCCTGCCAATTTCCTGGCCCACGCTGTTAATTAAGCCCCTCCCCCCATAGGGTAGTGAGAGGCTTGTACCTGTTGTAGGGTTTGTTTCTACAATTAGTACCCACAGTTTTAATGATACTGCACCTCAGTTTCTTAGATTCCTAGATGTACAGTGCATTCAGAAAGTATTCAGACCCCTTCACCTTTTTCACATTTTGTTATGTTGCAGCCTTATGCTGAAATCGTTTAAATTCATTTTTTCCCTCATCAATCCACACTCAATATCCCATAATGACAGAGAGAAAATAGGATTTTAGAAAGTTTTGCAAATTTATTAAAAAGAAAAAACTGAAATATCACATTTACATAAGTATTCAGACCCTTTGCTATGACACTTGAAATTTAGCTCAGGTTCGTCCCATTTCTCTTGATCATCTTTGAGATGTTTGAGATCATCTTTGAGATCATCCAGAGCTCAGAGACAGGATTGTGTCGAGGCACAGATCTGGGGAAGCCTACAAAAAATATATCTGCTGCATTGAAGGTTCCCAAGAGCACAGTGGCCTCCATAATTCTTAAATGGAAGAAGTTTGGAACAACCAGGACTCTTCCTCGAGCTGGCCGCCCGGCCAAACTGAGCAATCGGGGGAGAATGGCCTTGGTAAGAGAGGTGACCGAGAACCCGATGGTCACTCAGGCTGAGCTCCAGAGATCCTGTGTGGAGATGGGAAAAACCTCCAGAAGGACAACCATCACTGCAACACTCCACAGATCTGGGCTTTATGGCAGAGTGGCCAGACGGAAGCCTCTCCTCAGTGATGTATACCTCTCCTCATTTCATATATATATATATATATATACTAGGTTGGCTCGGCTCGCTACGCTCGCCTCACCAAGCGTCGATACAATTGAAGTTGAAAAAAAATATTTCCCAAAAAAGAAAAAATTGGAAATTTTTTCAAAACAATACCCTTAGAACATACCGACGGGAGAGATATGTGCATTCCAGAAGTTTGGTACGATTTCACAAAAGTTTGAGAAAGTAGTTCAGTGACAACACAGGACAGGACAGACGCTGCACAAATATATATATATATATATAACATTTTCAGCTACCACATGTTGGCCTTCTCCGTCCTGAGGCCACCAAAGGCCGCTATAAAGTGTATATTGGGATGTGGGGTCACGCAGTGCTGCCGCCGGCTCGCAGGCAAAGGTAACAACCATCAAGCCAATAACTCCAGAGCTTTTCAATGTCCAACACGTACTGAAACCACCGCTGGGAAAAGCTCATCCATCTAGGCGGCACCGGGTATCCCGTCCTTCCCCCTCTCCACACATGGGCAGTGCTGGGTAACCCCTACCAGTAATTAAATAATAAATAGGTGATTGATCAGCTAAACAGGTAAAATTTATATTAGGTGTTACAGAAAAGTATGCTTCATTAGTCTGTTGATACAGGCTTGATTTGGACTCTTTAATTGGTATGTTGAACATTCTGCTTGTTGCATCTGTCTCTGCATTATTGTTCAAACAGCATTTTAAAGGTAACATTTGAGAGTTGGAGTTTTTTTTATATACAACTTGAAACATTAACTAGTACACTTGCTGTTGTTTGATCCAGAAGTCCACTATGCTTGCACGGACTTTGGAGAAGACCTGCAAAAAATCAGAAGACAATCCACACGGTGTTCTTTCACACGACATGCATCTCTCCGTGGCATGGAGTGCACGGCTGCCTCAGAGGGTCGCAAGATTAGCTCCGCTCCCTGCAGTCCCTCAAAGTACACTCCAGGTGAATCACTGTTATATTAGCCAATGATTTGTTTACCCTAAATAACAAATACCCGTTCCCTCTGGAATCGTAACTCGGTGAAGAAAGAAGCTCTTTTCAACATTTTTGAAAGCATTTTTCATTTCGGCGAAGCATTTTTCAACAAAGTATTTTTTGTGATATTCGGATGTTTTCTTGAAGAAAAATATTTTCAATGCACATTTGATATTATCTTTCCTTACCATGAAATCTGCTGAAGTTGCTACATAGAATTATAAATGGTACTGTTGGAACCGCTGCATTGAGCTCCCATGAATATGAATGATCGTTTTAAGGCCATTTTCCCCGCTAGAGCGGGGGTTAGCCTTGCGGGCCCCATGACAATCATGGTTCCCTATTTGAGGCAATGTTTTTATGGCCGGATGCCCTTCCTGACACCAACCCTGAGTCGCCTCTTACGATGCGCCGGGATACGGTGTACCTATTCTAAACCGGGGTACACACAGTTGACATCGCACGTGACAAAGCCGAATGCCTCAACTCTGTGTTTCCCTCAAAATCCTTAGTCCCAAACCCATCTCTCTCTGTTCCCACCTTTCCCAGTCGAACCCAACTGCTCCTGGACTCTGTGTCCTTCTCTCCTGACAAGGTGGAGGAGTTTTTGTCAAACCTCGACTCTGATTCTGCAACTGGACCAGACGGCATCAGCCCACGGGTCCTAAAATCCTGCTCTGCCGCTCTATCTCACCCTCTCTCTGTTCTTTTCACCCTATCTTTTACTCAAGGTCATCTGCCAGCATCCTGGAAATCAGCAAACATTACCGCTTTACACAAAAAAGGTGCAAAAACAGATCCTTGCAACTACAGACCAATCAGCCTGCTCCCAATTATCAGCAAAGTCATGGAATCCATCATTGCTTCGGATATGAAATCTTTCCTCTTCAATGGCTTGATCTCTGATCATCAATTTGGTTTCAGACCGTCACTCTACTCTGGACATGCTGCTTCTGCTGTCTCAACAATGGATGGAGGTCCTCAATGCCAAACAGGAAATCAGAGCTGTCTCACTTGACATATCACGTGCCTTCGATACGGTCTGGCACCCCGCTCTGCTCACCAAACTCTCCTCCTATGGTATCCATGGAAATCTCCATGCATGGCTTGCGGACTTCCTCTCTGTTCGTAGTCAACGTGTGGCCCTGAATGGATTTCTCTCATCTCCCCTTCCTGTTCAGGCTGGAGTTCCCCAAGGCAGTGTGCTGGGCCCTGTGCTTTTTCTGGTCTTTATCAATGATCTCTCCGACTCTCTGGAAAATCCTCTCTATCTCGTTGCTGATGACTCCACTCTCTGCCGCTCCATTCCTCTTCCCTCAGATCGGCAGTCTGCAGCCTCCTCACTCTCTGAAGACCTGGACAAAATCACAGACTGGTCAAACAAGTGGAACATGTCTTTCAATCCTGACAAATCTCACACTCTTACTATGTCTCTCCGAAAAGATTGACTGGACAACCCTCCCATCTACTTTCTCAACAATCCTCTCCAAGAAGTTCTGTCGCTCAAGCTTTTGGGTCTCAATATCTGCCATGATCTTTCTTGGGAAAACCACATTTCCAAGCTGGCCTCCAAAGCCAGTCGCCGACTGGGCATCCTCCGTCGTGCGAAGTCCTTCCTAGGCACACCTGAGCTCCTCACCACATACAAGGCTTTCATCCGCAGCTCAATGGAATACTGTTTTCCCCTATGGGCTGGTGCTCCTGCCTCACACCTAGCTCGGCTTCACGCTGTTGAATCCAAAGCTTTCAGAATCATTGGAATCTCCCGCGATGAAGCTATCTCTGAGGGCCTTTCACTCACTCACCGCAGGCAGGTAGGTGGTCATTCTGTCTTCTACCGACTCCTCTCTGGCCTTGCTCCCCCAGCTCTCTCTGTGCTCTGTCCCCCAAATATTCCTGCAGGTCGCACAAGATCTGCCAGCAACCCTCTGATGGTTAAACTGCCGAAATCTCGGCTCTCTGCTCACCTTCACTCTTTCATTCCTCTTTTCTCCTGCCTCTGGAACAAACTCCCACACTCCCTTCAATCCCACTCCTCCCTCCAGGTCTTTAAAACAGCTGTTCACCACCATCTCTTATCTTCCCCCATACAAAACCTTGATCTTTTCTACCCCCACTAATTCACCCCAGATCCACCTTGTTTGAAATTCCAACTTCTTTCCTGGAAGTCCTGGCAGTGTCCATATGTTTTATACCTCTCCCACCCCCCCTTCCCATGCCTCCCCCCCAAAGCCCTCTCCCTCCCACAGATCTCTCGATGTCTCCATGTCTCTCGGTCCCTGCTCTCAAATGTTGTGTTTGTGTCCTTCCCCCTCTCTCCCCATCTTGTCTACCGCTCCCGATGTTATTTGTTTGATGTGTCGGTTTGTCTGTTTGTCTTTCTGTGTGATTAATGTTCGCTCTTTCACGAGCCTCGATCTTGTATACAAAAAAAAACAAAACCGGGATCGTTCATCCCAGCAAGCTGGTACTCAATTTGCCAACCTCAGAAGGATGACAGGCTGAGTCAACCCCCCTGGTGTTAATTCAGCGATCGATCGGGATTCTAACCCAAGATCCTCGGATCCCAAGCCAGCACCCTAACCGCTAAGGCAACACCAACACCATGCCCACTTCTTCTTATTCATTCTCGGAAAGACCGAGTTTTGAAATAGGCTTGTTTATGATTAAACGGACACCAATCTATGTTCAAAGTAAATCTATTATTAGCTTTCCAACGGTACCATTTTTTGAGTCCTCATCTCGATCTCGAAGAGATGGCCTTATAAAACCAGTCGTGATGTCCGTCTGGTTGTATTAACTGTTTGCATTTTTTTTTGCAACTCCTCCCTTATCACCTGGCTGATTGTTCTGAAACGTGACATATGAATACAAGACAGTAGCCCTCACAATCACTTGGGCTTCGATTTCGGATCATGGGTGCTCCTTGGGGATTGCCCCATGAAACCTCGGATCCATACTCGTCCCTTATTTCCCAACTGATTGCTCTGAAACCTGATACAGCCGTTCTACTCTGGTCCGCAGAATCGCTCTGCCTTCGATTTTTCAATTTCGGATCGAGGTTGCTCCCACAAACTCAGCAGAGGTCTATACTACAACCTCAAGAGATGACGTCAGCCCACTCGGGGATATTTGTTTTTTCTTAGTTTACTACAGCAGGAAAAGCTACATTAAAGCTTGAGGTCCTGCTTCTTATTCGCACGACAGACGGACGGCCGAGTCTCCTTTTAGTAATCGTAACACACGTTCCCTCCAGGAGCGAAAAATGTGTCAATACACGCTCCCTCTGTCAGCGATCAGTGGTTAAACCGTTTGCACTATTCTCCGTGTGCAGGCGAAAATCGCAAGTCGTCTCCCCATTCTCACTTGGGAGAGTGTAAGGTGGGAATTACTTTGTGCCCAAGACATGAACAAGGGTGCATCGAGCATGTATGCAAAATTAGATGGGGATTGGCCCAGCCGTTTTCGATTCTATAATGATCAGATGTACATATACACATGCAGAGAATTGCCTTCTTTTGGTATGATTATTTGATTTTTTTCTCGATGGTATTTCTGTATTTTCAGATACATGTGGCTTGGATAATTTTTCAAGCAAGATGGAACAACTCGCAGAAATTTGTAAACTCCAGCTGGAACGCCAGTGAGTTCCTTATCGTGGCGGTTTAATATTCTGTCTCGTTTCACAATTTATGCCTCCAAGAATACTACCAAAGTGAATTTTGGCTGAACTATGGTGAGACTATTTGCTCATTTTGCATTGGCTAAAGGTGAGGGTGATATTGAAGATGCTCAAGTTTGGAATGTGGGGTTGGCACTGCGCATTCATAACACTATTGACGTAAACCTTATCAATGAGGGTGTTGATCCATAACAAATCCAAAAAGTTTGTTTTGCTCTTGATGGTGTTACAGATATCTCAAAAATGTTTTGGGTTACGTGAGTAGTATTGTCACATGCTTAGCTCCTGCGTCGACCACTTAGCCATAACCGTAGCTGGCGTGGCGATCTAACATGGCGGAGATCCCTTCGCAGGTGACCGAGTTAAATGTGGATGTTGACACTTGCAGTCATCATCATCCCTGCATCAGAGCCATTCCAAGCTTCCAATCCACGAAGACCTGCAGAATCTACCAAATATGTGACTCGGGTCACGCAAACCTTTCTGTGGCTCTAAGTGTTGAGTGATGCGGGGTTTAACACAAAGGGCAAGTGACGCAATCTCTGGACAGCCAACAAGATTGCTAACAAATAACTGGTGAGTGATCTGACATAAGAGCCTCCAGGTTTCGATCTCTCCCAGAAACGGTGGTCTGCACTCAACAGGGTCCGTACTCTCAATGTGAGGACATCACACCACCTCCACAAATGGAATTTCAAAGACAGCCCAGCATTTGCCTCTGGTCACCCAGATCGGACCATTCATCACATTGTGAATGAGTGTCACTTACGGAAATTTAATTATTGGATTTAAGGCAATCCTAACAGACAGTGCTGTGACTTGGCTCTCCAACTTGGACTTAGATTTGTGAGCTGTAATTTGTCATGCAAGATTGAGATTGATCATCATCCCGTTGGCACCTTGCTAAGTTAAATAGATGAGGAACAAATTAATTAAAGGCTTTAATAAGTATAATCTGCGTTATGCCCCAAATGGCATATGGCATCAGGAAGGGCATCCGGCCATAAAAATACAATGCCTCAAACAGGGAACCATGATTGTCCTGGGGCCCGCAAGGCTAACCCCAGCTCTAGCGGGGAAAATGGCCTTAAAACGATCATTCATTCATTCATTCATTCATGCCCCACATTGCTGCCACAGAATGTATGGGTGACGCACAATACTATAATACTATGAGGAAGGGGGTGACGATAGAAGTGAGAGAAGCATGACTAATGTTGATAGAAGGATCAAGCTTTGCAGCTTGGAGAGAGAGCGAGACAGAGGTGGGTTTTGTTATATGGCCGCTGGAGTGCAATTTTTGTGCCTTTGAGACGCCCTGGCTGGATTACCTCATTTTTACATCCTGATTGGTGTTTGCACATCCTCCATCACTGCTTGGTGCTTCCCTGGCTTGGCCTGTTGGGTGGTTCAATTCCATGCAATGCCCTACGGTGGCCTGCCCGACGACCATTTTCATGGCATTTTGTTGCAAGCCCAACTTCACAACTGACCGTACCGGAAGCCGTATGCCAGTTTTTCTCTCCTCATCTCAAAGTCGAGACTATTAAATTGGGGTTTGGCCAATAAATGTTCCCCTGTTAAAACAACCCAAATCCACCTCTTTCAATCTCCAACTTCTTTCCTGAAATTCCTGGTAGTGTTCATTTGCTTTATACCATGTACCCCTCCATCCAGCCCTCTCCCTTCCACAGATCTAATGATGTCCCTGTTCTCTACTGTTGTTGTGCTTGTGTGCTTTCTTCTCTCTCCTGCTCCCTTTATTGTATGTTTTATGTGTCCGTGCATGTTTTCGTGTTTAATGTGTGTTAGCGCTCACACGAGCTTCGTATCTGTATACAAAACAAGTACAAAAAGTTTTAATTAAAACAAAAGCCGCGTCGATGTTACACAATGCCTCGATGCAGCTGTGCCTATAACGTCGATGTTATAGGCACAGGACATTCCTATTGATTCGATTACTTGATGTTATTTTTGTGCAAAGTGAAAATATATCTCGGCAATTTCCCGTGTGTGGCGACGAATTTTTAATATATCTCGGCATTTTCCCGTCTGTTATTTCAGGCGGTGTATGACTGACCATGCCGCGATTAAAAAAATATATATCTCGGCAATTTCCCGTGTGTGGCGACACGTGAACGAAGCTATGCTCCTCTCTCCACATTATTGTGACGTATAAATTAAATATTTCATCGTGACGATTGTCATCAAATGGACGATTTTTTTATATATCTCGGCATTTTCCCGTCTGTTATTTCGGGCGGTGTATGACTGACCATGCCGCGATTTAAAAAAAATATATCTCAATGGACTTGAAGTTACAGGCCTTTGAGAATTCATTTCATTCTATAAAGGGCAACTTTCATCGGATTTTCTTCCCGTTTTTTTTCAACCGAGTCAAACTATGTTAGCGACTGTGAAAAATGAAATGATATATCGAATTTGATTTTAAATAAAACTGTGTGAGAGAGGAAGACACCATGGGCCTACAAAACAGGCCTCAAAGCTATGCGAGTTAATAAAATGGTGGATATTTGTTTATATGAAGCCTCTCCCACAATGGGTGGAGCTATGGTTCCCAGAATGGGTGGAGCTTTGAGGTTTTGTCTTCTCTGCAAGAACAAGAAGAAGAAGAAGAACAAGAACAACAGCAGAGGGCACTCTATGACCAGCGTCTTGCGACGCGGCTAAAAAAAATCCCAGAATCTTACATTTTAAGCATCTATGTAGCGCTCGTATGTATTATATGTGGGATTGTTTGATACACTTACGATTTCCATTAAAGCTCGGCTTTGACAAAGAAGTGGTGACTTCAACTGTCATCATGCCACCTGGTTGGGTGTGGGTTCCTCTCTCACCAGTCATGGCACCTCAGCAAAGGACTTCTGTGACTCACTGGGATTGACACAATCTGTCAATTTCCCGACCCGGATCTCAGCCAATGGAGTATCTTCTCTTCTAGACTTGGTTATGACAAACTTCCCTGCTAATGTCTGCTGCTCTTCTTCTGATCATGTGCTTGTCAAAGTGGACATCTCTCTGGCCATTCTCAGAGAGCCTCCTCAGCGTCGACGAGTCTGGCATTTCACTCAGGCCGACTGGGACGGTCTTCAAGCAGCCATCAATCGTCTGGATTGGTCTCCCATCTCCACTGCCTCTGACATCAATTCTTCCTGGGAATTCTTCCAAAGCAAACTGATCTCTCTCATGCACAGATTTATCCCATCTCGCCTTCAGTTGTCTTACCCTTCCTCCCGTCCATGGTACACTGAATCTTGTGGTGAGGCAGTTGCCCTGAAACAACTTGCCTTTGCCTCTTGGAAGGCTAATCCAACTGAAGGCAATCTCAGTTCCTTCCACCAAGCTCGGAACAAGTGTGTGTCTACCCTCAGGGGTGCCAGGAGGCACTATCTCTCCTCACTCAAGAATGAACTCTCAAACCTGTCTCCTTCCTCCAAATCCTGGTGGCGTCTGGTCAAATCCGTTTCTGGTGTTTGTTCCCCCTCCATCCCCCCCTTACCTCAAATGGCCACACAGTTGACATCGCACGTGACAAAGCCGAATGCCTCAACTCTGTGTTTGCCTCAAAATCCTTAGTCCCAAACCCATCTCTCTCTGTTCCCACCTTTCCCAGTCGAACCCAACTGCTCCTGGACTCTGTGTCCTTCTCTCCTGACAAGGTGGAGGAGTTTTTGTCAAACCTCGACTCTGATTCTGCAACTGGACCAGACGGCATCAGCCCACGGGTCCTAAAATCCTGCTCTGCCGCTCTATCTCACCCTCTCTCTGTTCTTTTCACCCTATCTTTTGCTCAAGGTCATCTGCCAGCATCCTGGAAATCAGCTAACATTACCGCTTTACACAAAAAGGTGCAAAAACAGATCCTTGCAACTACAGACCAATCAGCCTGCTCCCAATTATCAGCAAAGTCATGGAATCCATCATTGCTTCGGATATGAAATCTTTCCTCTTCTCCAATGACTTGATCTCTGATCATCAATTTGGTTTCAGACCAGGTCACTCTACTCTGGACATGCTGCTTCTGCTGTCTCAACAATGGATGGAGGTCCTCAATGCCAAACAGGAAATCAGAGCTGTCTCCCTTGACATATCACGTGCCTTCGATACGGTCTGGCACCCAGCTCTGCTCACCAAACTCTCCTCCTATGGTATCCATGGAAATCTCCATGCATGGCTTGCGGACTTCCTCTCTGGTCGTAGTCAACGTGTGGCCCTGAATGGATTTCTCTCATCTCCCCTTCCTGTTCAGGCTGGAGTTCCCCAAGGCAGTGTGCTGGGCCCTGTGCCTTTTCTGGTCTTTATCAATGATCTCTCCGACTCTCTGGAAAATCCTCTCTATCTCTTTGCTGATTACTCCACTCTCTGCCGCTCCATTCCTCTTCCCTCAGATCGGCAGTCTGCAGCCTCCTCACTCACTGAAGACCTGGACAAAATCACAGACTGGTCAAACAAGTGGAACATGTCTTTCAATCCTGACAAATCTCACTCTCTTACTATGTCTCTCTGAAAAGATCGACTGGACAACCCTCCCATCTACTTTCTCAACAATCCTCTCCAAGAAGTTCTGTCGCTCAAGCTTTTGGGTCTCACTATCTGCCATGATCTTTTTTGGGAAAACCAAATTTCCAAGCTGGCCTCCAAAGCCAGTCGCCGACTGGGCATCCTCCGTCGTGCGAAGTCCTTCCTCGGCACACCTGAGCTCCTCACCACATACAAGGCTTTCATCCGCAGCTCAATGGAATACTGTTCTCCCCTATGGGCTGGTGCTCCTGCCTCACACCTGGCTCGGCTTCACGCTGTTGAATCCAAAGCTTTCAAAATCATTGGAATCTCCCACGATGAAGCTATCTCTGAGGGCCTTTCACTCACTCACCGCAGACAGGTAGGTGGTCTTTCTGTCTTCTACCGACTCCTCTCCGGCCTTGCTCCCCCAGCTCTCTCTGTGCTCTGTCCCCCAAATATTCCTACAGGTCGCACAAGATCTGCCAGCAACTCTCTGATGGCTATACTGCCGAAATCTCGGCTCTCTGCTCACCTTCACTCTTTCATTCCTCTTTTCTCCCACCTCTGGAACAAACTCCCACACTCCCTTCAATCCCACTCCTCCCTCCAGGTCTTTAAAACAGCTGTTCACCACCATCTCTTATCTTCCCCCATCCAAAACCTTGATCTTTTCTACCCCCACTAATTCATCCCAGATCCACCTTGTTTGAAATTCCAACTTCTTTCCTGGAAGTCCTGGCAGTGTCCATATGTTTATACCTCTCCCACCCCACCCCCCCCCCCCCCCCATTCACATGCCTCCCCCCCAAAGCCCTCTCCCTCCCACAGATCTCTCGATGTCTCCATGTCTCTCGGTCCCTGCTCTCAAATGTTGTGTTTGTGTCCTTCCCCCTCTCTCCCCATCTTGTCTACCGCTCCCGATGTTATTTGTTTTATGTCTGTTTGTCTTTCTGTGTGATTAATGTTCGCTCTTTCACGAGCCTCGATATTGTATACATTAAAAAAAAAAAAAAAAACTCAACCGTGTCTGTTGTATCATTTTACTGAAATCGCACCATGCGTTACGAACCCTCTTTATACGCCTATCAAAGGTAACATCACGTGTATGTAACATAACAATATGCCTAATAATTATTTGACCGTCCTATTGTTATTGTGAATGTGTCAAAAGACTGGTTTATTTGTCACAATTGTGCAGCATGATGTGATTGGGCTGCCATTACAAACTGTCATGTTCCAATATAGCTTGTTTGTAAAAGGGTGTGTGTTTTAGTTGCTGATGATTTATGCATTTTTGTTGACTTCATCCTCTACTCTTGCAGAAACCGCCTTGTCAAAGGCACAGCCGTGGAGGCAAATAAGGCTGCGTTGGATAAGCCTTCAACAGGAGGCAAACTGACTCCAAAGACAATCGGTATCCAACATGCCCATTGTAGTTTGTACAGCTCAAAGATGCAGGCCAAGGATGGCACCAATAAAGTCAAAGTTCCCCATGGGTCCTGCCCCAGCAGCTTTGCTCCGTCGCAGGTTTTATTTCTGCAACGGGGCAAAAGACGTGATGTTTGCTCTGAGGAGTCACGGGGGCCCAAGCAGGCAAAGCAAGATGGATGTCCAGATAGTGGACAACCCTGTATAGAGGTGTGTGAACGACTTTTAGTTTATTTTTATTCACAATGCTTTAAGCAGATGAACTCTGTTAAATGGAATTTTATTTTTGGCGTGAGTTTGAGGGGGGGGGGGGGGGGCGGGGGCGGGGGGGAAAAATCGTGGAATTGAAAGAACATTTTAAAATGTTGACTGTCGCATGATAGTTGCCTTTCTTGACTATGGTTAATATCAGCCTATGCATAGCTTTTACTACGATTATTTATTGTATTATTGCTGTAAGAAATGTCATGGGTGGTGGATTTGGCAGGCGTTGTCAAATATGAAACACACAGGCTTTGAGTGTTTTAGTTCATGTCGTATGCAAAGAACTTGCATCATCACGCACATTTCTGCTATTAATTTTCAGGACTGTTTCTCAATAGTTGCCATTGTTTGAACAGTAAAGCTGTGGTTCAGATAACCCACCGTCTCTTCTTCCTCTTGGTCTTCTTCTTCCTTATTGACCACTTATTCCCATGTTGCGGGGTTGGCCAGGAGGAGGGTGAGGGCAGTTTCTGGCCCAGGTCTTTCACGAACCGGCTGGCCACACCTGATGTTCGACTAAGTAAAGTCAGGAAATTGGGATTTGGCCATGGTACCGGTGTTTTTTTAAATGTTTTTTTTATGTATACATAGTTTAGGCTCGTGGGAGAGATAGCACATTGAATGGAACAGCTAAAAACAGGACGAAAAACACGCACACATGAAGTAAAGTCCAAGGAGGAAAAACTAGGAAAATTAGGAGGGATTTGCGTATGGTTAACAAGGGTAGAAAAGATCATAGTTTTGGATTGTTGATTATCTGAGATGGTGAGGAACAGCTGTCTCGAAGAGCTGGAAGGAAGATTGAGACTGAAGAGGATGTGTAAGTTGATTCCACAGGTAGGAAAAAAAGAACAAACGAGTAGAGATGAGCAGTGATCCTGTATTTTGGTAGTTTCACCAGAAGAGGGTTGAGCTGGTGGACTGAGGAAACCTGGGGGGGGATATGGAGACAAAACATGGAAAGAGCAGACGGTGCACGACTAGGAAGGAGGTGGTAGAAGACAGAGACCACTGATTGTTAAGGCCTTAATTTCCACGGCGTTAACCTGAGCAAGTGAGGCAGTGGAGCCAGCGCACAGTCGAGGGCAGTAATCCATCAAGCTGCAGATGTAGCCCTTGTAGGTGGATAGGAGTTCAGGTGTGCCAAGGGTGGATTTTGTATGATGGAGGTTGCCCAGTTGGCGGCTGGCTTTCGAGGCCAACTTTGAAAGGTCGTTTGCCCAAGAAAGATCATGGCTGATAGTGAGACCCACGAGTTTGAATGAATGACCTTCCTCAAAGGGATTGTTTAACAAATTAGATAAGTGTTTGCCAGATGGTCCATGCGGAGAGTGATAGTGAGGGTGAGATTCATCAGGATGGAAAGACATACTGTATTCCAAGTTTTTGACCAGCTTGTGATTTTGTAAAGCTCTGAAGAGAGGGAAGAGGCTGTAGCCTGCCTGTCTGAAGGATGAGGAATGTTCACAGCACAGGGTGGAATCATCATCAAATAGATAGAGCATTTTCCAGAGAATCGGGGAGATCATTGATGAAGATCAGGTACAGGACTGAGCCCAGAACATTGCTTTGGGGCACTCACTCCACAGCCTTGACAGAGAGGAGCTGAAAGGATTCCGTTGAGAACCACATATTGGAGGCTATGAGAGAAGTGGAAGTCACAAAGTCACGTGTGGAGTTGCCCCCTAGATGCTATAGGCAGGGAGTTTGGGAGAGTAAGGCACGAAGCCAAACTATATCAAAAGCACGAGTTATGTCCAGAGGGACGGCCCTGATATACGGACGAAATGCAGTTTGGATTTATGCCAGGAAGAGGAACAACAGATGCGTTTTTTATTGTAAGGCAGTTGCAGGAGAAGTACATGGAGAGAGGAAGAAGTTGTTTCTTCGGTTTGTTGATCTGGAGAAAGCATTCGATCAGGTTCCACGCGAAGTAGTGACATGGGCATTGAGGAAGTTAGGAGTGGGGGAATGGTTGATCAGAGTAGTGATGGCAATGTACAAAAGAGCGCGCACAGCTGTAAGGACGAAGGATGGGAACAGTGGTGAGTTTGAGGTGAAGGTGGGAATGCATCGGGGGTCGGGACGAAGTCCACTACTATTTGTAGCTGTGATGGAGGTGCTGGCTCGGAACGTAAAGGAGTGTTTGCCGTGGGAGTTGTTGTATGCAGATGATCTGGTGTTGATTGCAGAAAGTATGGATGTACTGAAGGAAAAGATGAACAAGTGGAAGGAATGTATGGAGACAAAAGGTCTGAAGGTGAATATCGGAAAGACGAAGGTGATGGCAATTGGTAAAGCATGTGGTGAGGTGGAAAGAACTGGGAAGTGGCCCTGTGCTGTGTGTAGGAAGGGTGTCGGAGTGAACTCCATTCAGTGTACAATGTGCGCTGAGTGGGTTCATCAAAAATGTAGTGGTCTGAGAGGGTCATTAACCAGTGTGGCAGCTACATTTAAGTGCAAGGTGTGCATGGAGGGAGCTGCAGATGGAGGAAATGTTGAGTTGGATCTTGGAGACTGCGTGAAACTGGAAGGTGTGAAAACATTTTGTTACCTAGGAGACGTGCTGAATGGAGAAGGTGCATCAGATTCAGCAACGGTTGCCAGAGTGAGATGTGCATGGAAGAAGTTTCGGGAACTGAGTGGTGTGCTGACGAGGAGGGGAGGGTCGTTGAAGCTGAAGGGAAAGATGTATGCTGCATGTGTGAGAAGTGTTATGATTTATGGGAGCGAGATATGGGTAATGAACGTAGAGCAGCAACGAAGGGCGGAAAGGGTGGAAATGCGAATGGTTCGATGGATGTGCGGAGTATTGTTGAGAGAGAGGAAGACAAATGATGAATTGCGAAAGATGATGGGAATAGAGCCTGTGATGGATGCTGTGAAGAGAAACAGGTTGAGAAGGTTTGGTCATCTGTTGAGGAAGGATGAAAGTGACTGATTGAGAAGAGTGGTGGAAATGAATGTAGAAGGAGGTAGAGGACTGGGAAGACCGAGAAAGACTTGGCTAAAGATGGTGGAAGAAGAAATGCGGGCAAGGGGGTTAACAAGGAGAGATGCAAAAAATAGGGCAAAATGAAGAAGATTGTTATCGGGCCTGCAAGGCTAACCCCCGCTCCAGCAGGGAAAATGGCCTTAAAATGCTTGTTGTGTTGTGCTGTGTTGCTGGACGGCCCTGAACTCATGTCTGACATTGAAGGCCTCAATCCATTATTGTGAGTGCAAATGCAGCATGTCCGAGTTGGATTGACTTGGTCTGAAACCAAACTGATGATCTGAGATGAGGTTGTTAGAGAAAAGGAAGGTTTTCATATCAATTGTGATGATTGATCTGTAATTGAGGTGATCCATTTTTGCTCCTTTTATGTAATGCAGTGATGTTGGTAGATTTCCAAGCAGATGTAAGTTGACCTAGCACAATTGACAGGGTGAAAAGGGCAAAGGAGGAAGGGCAAGACCAGCAGAGCATGTTTTTCGGACGCGTGAACTGATGCCGTCCTGTTCACCTTCTGTTCGTGAAGGACACTGTGGGATCTTTAACATCCACCAACTAATGCCGGCAAATGGGATGCACAGTTTAACATCCTTTTGAGGGCCGGCACACACATTGCTGAATCATCTTGCCTGTGAAACGCAAGGATTGCAGTTTATAGCTAGGCCGAGAGTCAAACCCAGATTAGAAAGCTTAGATGCGTGTGTGCAAACTGTTCCTCTCGGCCACCTGGGTTAATGCAGGCAAAAATGCTTTAAGCTCCACTGGTTAGAAACATGTATTTAGCCTTGAGGGTAAATTGATTTGAATTCAGAGAAATGCAATCAATACATTTTGGAGAAATTTTCACATCAGTTTCCCAAGGTTAAATGGTCGACCTACCAGCCCTGGACAAGTCTAATCGGTAATGCCACCTTGCTGGGAAACATTGTTTTTATTTTCAATATTTTCGAACCCTTTTTCAGTGATTTTTTTTTTTTTTTTTTTTGCGGAACTAGAAACGGCCGCTTCCTCCGGAGCGGCTTGGGAGGGGAAAAGACGGCAGGGGTGAGAGGATGGGAAATTCCTTTTGTGGCTACGGCTCGTAATACTCCCTCTCTCTGGCAGAATCGGTAAACGATATACACAGGCAAAAATTGCAAGTCGTCTAGCCACCCTAGCGGGAGTCAGGTGGGAAGGGGGTATTATGTTGTGTCCATGACCTGACCCTGGGTACCCCGATCACGTATGCAAAATTTGGTGGACATCGGCCGAGCCGTTGAAGTCTATATGTGAACAGACATACAGATTTGCTATATTTCAATATGTGCAGTACTCTTCTTCATATAAGCATTTGATAGCCATGGCTTTTGCCAACTTCCGGAACTTACCTCTACCCAGGTACAATTTCACTCACCATGGCATGACTAGTTGTCCCCCGTCGCACTGCGGAGCGAAAGGGGGACTATGGTTTTCCCCTCCGTCTGTGTGTCTGTCCGTCCGTGCGTGCGTCCGTGCGTAAGCGAAGGACCGCATTCGAATTTGGTGTGTGGGTGCAACCCACGTCAAAATCCAAGATGGCCACCGCCATGTATATCTGATGCCATGTATGTCTGAACCTTGTGAGCGGAATATCTTGAAAAATAAGCGAAGTACCAACGTCTAATCTGGTGTATGGGTGTATCGCGGCACAAGGAAGAACGCTATTGAAAATTGGGTCGCCACATCAAAATCCAAGATGGCCACCACCATATATATGTCTGAACCTTGTGAGCGAAATATCTTGAAAAATAAGCGAATACCAACTTCTAATCTGGTGTGTGGGTGTATCTAGGCATAAGGAAGAACCCTATTGAAAATTGTCGCCACATCAAAATCCAAGATGGCCGCCGCCATGTATGTCTGAACCTTGTGAGTGGAATATCTTGAAAAATAAACGAATAAACAATCTCGCTCAAGGTTCAGACAATAAAAAAAAGAAACGAAATCTCGGCTCTCTGCTCACCTTCACTCTTTCATTCCTCTTTTCTCCCGCCTCTGGAACAAACTCCCACACTCCCTTCAATCCCACTCCTCCCTCCAGGTCTTTAAAACAGCTGTTCACCACCATCTCTTATCTTCCCCCATCCAAAACCTTGATCTTTTCTACCCCTGCTAATTCACCCTAGATCCACCTTGTTTGAAATTCCAACTTCTTTCCTGGAAGTCCTGGCAATGTCCATATGTTTTATACCTCTCCCACCCCCCCCCCCCCTTCCCATGCCACTCCCCCAAAGCCCTCTCCCTCCCACAGATCTCTCGATGTCTCTCGGTCCCTGCTCTCAAATATTGTGTTTGTGTCCTTTCCCCCTCTCTCCCCATCTTGTCTACCGCTCCCGATGTTTTATGTGTCGGTTTGTCTTTCTGTGTGATTAATGTTCGCTCTTTCACGAGCCTCGATCTTGTATACAAAAAAAAAAAAAAAAACTACTAACTTCTAATCTGGTGTGTGGGTGTATCTACGCATGAGGAAGAACGCTATTGAAAATTGGGCCGCCTCCATGTTTGTCTGAACCTTGTGAGCGAAATATCATATCGTAGCATGTTTTCTGCGTCTTCCACTTTGTCAACTCACATCACTTCCCCGACGGGGGACCTAGGCGTAAGGCCGAAAAAAAAAAATTGCTGGTCTCTGGTCAGACCAAAGTTCCAGAATTGATGCGGCAATGCGGTTTTTTTTGTTTGTTTGTTTTGTTTGAAAAGCATGGATTGCACATATAGAGGTGTTTTTTGTGTCTTCATGCCTTGCGGTCCTCTTCATCTGCTGTGGCGCTGTCCAGAGAGAAATTAAAGACAGCCAATAGGACTTGTCGGCCTTTTTTTTGTAAATAATGAACACAAGCTTGTTATTTTAAAATGTATTTATTCTGAAAATTATTAAGTTCTTCAAGCATATTATAGACTGCCATTTCGATCTCGAGATCGCCTCGCCGTACCGTTAAACATTCCAATGCGTCGATCGCGTCAACACTGCGCATGCGCAAGTGGTCTAACAGGCCGATGGTCTCCCACGATCTCTTCTCCCTGTCCACCAGATTATCACAGACACTTACTACTTCATGACAAACGAGATAGGATCCAGGCCTAACTAACGAGACCACCCACAGCTCTCCAGGCCTTCTGGTTGCTTCACACGAACCCGACAAAGAACGTCTTCGTTTCAATAAATGACAATATCCAGCCGATAGAGGCCTTGCATCGCGTGGGCGTCGTCCATGGCAACCGGTTCCGGCCGCCATCTTGGGTGGCATAAACAACATGGTGGGAAAGCTGTCGTTTCGTCAGACGGACCTGTCAGTTTATGCCCGTAGCTTGCCCGTTGAGGCGTTTTCGCGGTATTGTGAGAAACCGAGGCTGTGTCATCTGCCTGTGGACCTGTGTGGACCCACAAGTACGCCACACGCACTCCACGGTCCACACACACTCCACACGTACGCCACACGTACGTCACACACACTCCACACGGACGCCACACATATGCCACACACACTCCACAAGTACGCCACACGTACGCCACACACACTCCACACGTACGCCATACACACTCCACATGTACGTAACCAAATGCCTAATCCTGCTTTTCGCTTCGCGAGCGAAGGTAACAACCTCATGAGCCATATTCTCACCTGAGAGCTGCAGTCAAGGCAGCTATGAAACCGTTTTAGCGTTGTCGTCCGGATGAAATCGGGCTGTACATCCGACAGCACAACAACTCTTTACCATCGTGTAGGGGGCAATTTATATGTGAGACAAGTTTCAAGTTGCCGCCATGACGTATGGTGGCAGAAGCAATGTTTTGCCACCCAAGCGGTCACGTGACTAAGACGATGACGTCACATGCAACTTCCCTATTGGATTCATGACGTCACGGCACACAAAACTACTCATATCTTTGGAACGGCTGGTTGGATTTGGACAAACTAAACGCAGTTTTGTAGGGGAGAACCGTGCGCGAACGTCGCTACCAAATTTGAAAAAACAATGTTGACGCGCAGGGTCAAAATCGATGCGCGCGCTGACCAGAGACCGGAAATGTATTTTTCTCGGCCTAACGCTTGTATGGCAAATAGGTTATCATCCGCCTTATGAGCATTTTTGTTGCAAAATAAATTTTCTCAATTGTTCCGAATTGGGTTTTTCATCTCAATTCTTCAACAATATCAGTGGTTAAACCTGACTCATGAATTCTTCCTATAGCATTTGTTTTCATAACGTTTTGGGCTTATCCATACCTCTGTAATTCCAGTGTTTGCATAAAAATTATCGAGAATCTGTGCATATATGCAGGTCCGCAATTTACATGAAACGCTGTCGAGGTTCCTGATTATTTTTTTTTTCTTGCCTGCTGCTGATAATCATTAAAATATATATTTAGCCGGTCTGCCCGTGCTTTATGTTGTGGTTGTGTGTGCGTGCCATCCATGTCCATCCGTCCAGGCCATGACCTTTTTTACTATTTGAGCTTTTGTCATCAAAATTTCAACAAACATTCATTATGATAATATGGAGAAGACTTGTTAATAAATTGTATTTTTTTTTTTTCACGTTGTTTTCATCACGTTTGGTCCGAGTACAAAGTGGACGCAGGCGCGGGCTTTGCATTTTGAGATGCTTCCAATTGTAAATCTGTATTGTACATTTTAAAATCTTTCAGGCTGAAAATTGTGGACTGGCTTGTTTCATTCTCCATGACACCAACTCATTGTATTGGTCGATTCGCTAATATCTTGCATTGATTTTAAACAATGTCTGTCACATCCTTAGGTACCAAGATACATGCCGTTGTCATCAGCTGGGCTTCCTCCTGAGCTTCCTGCGTTGTCCCAGCCTGTGCAGCCCAACTCTGTTCAAAGTTCACTGCCCCTTCTTTTGTCCAAACAGTTTATTTGCCTCTCACCTCCAGCAGGTAGGAACCTTTCAGTCCAGATATATAGCAAATGTGGCTTTTGAATGAAAATCCTGGAGGCTAATTGTAGTCGATGTTCTTTGCAGGATCTCATGCCATGGCTTTATCTCCAGTGGCCATCCATCAGCTGCAGCCTTTGTCACTATCAAAAACCTTTCCATTGTCTGTGGTAACCCCAATATATCCTGGGCAAGTGGTGACTCTGCAACAAGCTAGAGCTGGTCCTAGGCCTTTGATGCATGAACAAGTTTCAGACCTATCTTCTTCAAGCCCATCACAACCTGGCCAGCCAATCACCTTCATTAGTTTCCAGCAGGTGTGTTTGCTAAACTGTGAACACTGTGATTTGGTTTTCAACAGTAAAATAGCAGATCCCAGTTAGGACATGGTGTGAGCCTTTTAATTTGGTTTTTTTGACATATCTGGTATCTTTGGTCAAAAGATATCCCCAAACCTACTGTATTATTTCGGGTCATGAGTTGAATCGGTGGGCTTAAGCCTAAAATTTTATTTTCTAATAATAATAATAAAGGAGTCTTATATAGCCCCATCAAGCAGAGTAAACTACCCTCATGGTGCTTTACATTATCATGCGAACGCACACACACCGCACACACAAACATACACACACACAGACACACCTTCACTCTTGCCCTATTCCTCTCCCTACCAATCCAAACCCACAGATGTGTACTCCCCCTCCTCCCCTCCCTCCCCCACACATGTACACAGACATACTCTCGATCTCTGTCCCACCTCAAACCAAAGGGAAAACAGGACTTAGACTTTGAAAGACTTGTGAAACAGGTTTTGAGGGAGGTTTTAAAGGTAGGAAGAGAGTCAACATGTCGAACAGAGGAAGGCAAGTCATTCCAGAGCAGAGGTGCAGCAAGGGAAAAGGATTTCTCGCCAAATGACTTGGTGCTGGGGCGCGGCGGCTCTAAGGTCATAGAGTCGTCGCTTGAACGAAGCCGTCGCCGAGGTTCATAGAGAGTGAGCAAATCGGAGAGATAGCGAGGTCCCGTTCCACACAATGATTTATAACATAGTGTGCAAATTTTGTATTGCACACGAGCAGAGACAGGCAGCCAGTGTAAAGATTCAAGAAGCGGAGTAACATGGTCAGACTTCTTCGCCTTACAGACAAGACGAGCGGCAGAGTTTTGAACCTTTTGTAACTTATCCAAGAGAAACTGAGGGCAGCCAGCATACAAAGAATTACAATAGTCTAGCCTTGAGAGGACAAGGGCACAGACCAGAGTTAGAGCAGCTTGAGGAGTAAGAAATTGGCGAATGGATGCGATCTTTCGCAGCTGAAAGTATGCTGATTTGCAAATTTGAAGTACTTGCTTGGAAAATGTCGTGTTACAGTCGAAAATCACACCAAGGTTCTTGGCCGATGAAACAAAGTTTACATCGGTTTCACCAACATGAATAGTGGTAGGAAGTGAACATTGTAGAGGACATCTGTGCGATCTTACAATCATCGACTCTGTTTTAGCATCGTTCAGCTGAAGTTTGTTTTGGGTCATCCATGCCTTCACGTCGGCAATACAGCCTTCTAACACTTCAACAGTGGGCACGATTTGTTGAATCGTGCTTCCTGTGTACAGCTGATTGTCGTCCGCAAAGGCGTGGTGATCAACTGAATGTCTGGCAACAAGATCAAATAGAGGCTGAGTGTACAAAAGAAAGAGGGTAGGTCTCAGGACTGAGCCCTGGGGAACGCCAAAGGAAAGCCGAGAAGGGGCTGATTTCTGGCCATTGACAACAACTGTTTGCACTCTATCAGTAAGATAGGACATCAGCCAAGAAAGGGGAGTACCAGTTATACCAAATGTGATTTCAAGACGACGAATCAAGACTATGGTCAATCGTGTCAAAGGCGGCAGACAAGTCCAAAAGAGCAAGAACGGAAACCTTACCACAGTCAAGAGAGGCCAGAAGATCATTGGTTATTCTTAGGAGAGCGGTCTCGGTGCTATGGCCTGGTCTCTATGCTGACTGGTGAGAATTGAAAAGATTATTTGAAACTAGATGGTCATTCATCTGTGACAGCACAATTCTTTCTGTGATCTTTGACAGGAAAGACAGGTTGGAGATAGGACGGTAATTTTTCATGTCGTTAAGGTCAAGGGTGGGCTTTTTAAGAAGTGGTTTAACAAGCGCTTGCTTAAAGAGAAGCGGAAATGAACCCGTAGTCAGAGAATCATTGATAACTGCAGTAATAAATGGGAGGAGGGTGTCCAAACACTGAATAAACAAATCGGTGGGAAGGGGGTCAAGATCACATGTTTTTGTGTTTGACTTGAGGATTGTACATTTGACAATTTCCTCAGTAACAGGAGTAAACGAACTAAGAGGTCGTCCGTGAAAGCAGTGTTCAGCATCATCGAAGGAAAGGAGTGACTGCTTGTCAAGATTGTTTCTTATTGACTGAATTTTATTGTGAAAGAAATGCAGGAAGCGTTGGGGTAGTTCGTTTTGAGGAAATACAGTGGGAAGAACGGATTTATTTTTGGTGGCAAACAGGCGGTTGGTAATGCTGAACAGTTGCTTGCAGGAGGAGCTCCTAGTAATCCGATCAGAAATATATGACGTTTTTGCTTTCAGAATGATTTTTATGACAAGTCTTTTAGCTATGTTTATGGACTGTTTATGGACTGTGAGGCCAGTCTTCAGCCACTGTCTCTCGGCACGTCGTCGTTCCTTTTTGGCAGCCCTGACTTCGTCGCTGACTGCACTGAACCACGGAGTACTCCTGAGTCTGGGAACGGGGCGCCGTGTCGCTGGAGCATGACAGTCCAACGCTGTGTGGAGGCAACAGTCGAGGTCTTCTGCAGTGACATAGGAACGGCCAGAGAGACGGGTGTGAAGGTCCTCTTTAAAGGCGGAACGGTCGATGGCGCGAATGTTGCGGGCAGTGATGAAGGTGGGCTGAAGACGAGGAACAGCAATACTCAGGTGGCTGGTGACACAGAAGTGGTCCGAGGTGATAGCACAGGTCACTGACGTGGACTGCACCAACTGATCATCGCATCTGTGCACTAACCAATCCAGGATGTGTCGTTTAACGTGTGTAGGTTGGGAGACAGACTGAGACAGACTAAAAGTAGAAAGGAGGTCAATGATCTTTGAAAAGAGAGGATGTTGTGGTTGGTCGTAGTGGACGTTGAAATCTCCAAGAATCAAGATGAAACCAGGAATAGTTTTGCAGTGGTTGAGCAGATTAGGAAGCTGGGTCATGAACTTTCCACTTTCTAGTCTATGCACTAATGATCCAAACTTTCCACGAGTGTCGATCAATGGGGTTTTTTCTCAATTTCAATGGGGAATTTGGAATTTGTCCAGGCTGCCAACAATAACTCATATTTTCGTCAAAATAAGCTGTGGGATATTTATCGTTCACCCGTAATTAATTCTACCACATGCTTCCCTAGATTAATGTCCCATCTCAGGGATGATGCACTTTTTAATGCAACATTTTCTGTGTGAAACACCGGTTGAACAGGTTTGTCGGGTCAAGATCGAAACCAGACTAGATAGTAGATAGCCTCGAGGTAAGTGTACTACCTCTGACCACTTCTGTCAGACACTTACAAATGTACTGTATATATTTCCACAAAAGGCAAATCAATTTCTATATCGTATCATGTGCCATGTACACGACATGACCAAAAGCATGTGGACACCCGAACATCACCCGTATGTGCTCATCAACCATCTCATTCCAAAATCATGGGCATGAATATGGAGTTGGTCCCCCCCCCCCTTTGCTGCTATAACAGCCTCCACTCTTCTGGGAAGGCTTTCCACTAGATGTTGGAACATTGCTGCGGGAATTTGCTTCCATTCAGCCACAAGAGCATTCGTGAAGTCTGGCACTGAAGTTGGGCGATTAGGACTGGTTCGCAGTCAGCGTTCCAATTCATCCCAAAAAGTGTTCGATGGAGTTGAGGTCGGTGCTCTGTGCAGGCCAGTCATGTTCTTCCACATCGATCTCGACAAACCATTTTTGTATGGACCTCGCTTTGTGCATGGGGGCATTGTCATGCTGAAACAGGAATGGGCCTTCCCCAAACTGTTGCCACAAAGTTGGAAGCACACAATTGTCTAGAATGTCATTGTATGCTGTAGCGTTAATATTTCCCTTCACTGAAACCAAGAGGCCTGGCCTAAACCATGAAAAACTTTCCGGTCCATTATTCCTCCACCAAACTTTAGACAGGGCACTATGCATTCGGGCAGGTAGCGTTCTCCTGGCATCCGCCAAACCCAGATTCGTCCGTCAGATTGCCAGATAGTGAAGTGTCATTCATCACTCCAGAGAATGCTTTTCCACTGCTTCAGAGTCTAATGGCGGCGAGCTTTACACCACTCCAGCCGACGCTTTCCATTGCGCATGGTGATCTTGGGCTTGTGTGCGGCTGCTTGGCCATGGAAACCCATTTCATGAAGCTCCCGACGAACAGTTGTGCTGCCGTTGCTTCCAGGGGCAGTTTGGAACTCGGTCGTGAGTGTTGCAGCCGAGGACAGAAGATTTTTACGCACTTCAGCAATCGGCGGTCCCGTTCTTAGAGCTTGTGTGGCCTACCATTTTGCGGCTGAGCTGTTGCTGCTCCTAGACGTTCCACTTCACAATAACAGCACTTACAGTTGACCGGGCAGCTCTTGCAGGGCAGAAATTTGATGAACTGACTCGTTGGAAAGGTGGCATCCTATGACGGTGCCATGTTGAAAGTCACTGAGCTCTTCAGTACGGCCCATTCCACTGCCAATGGTCTGTGGAGAGTGCATGGCTGTGTGCTTGATTATATATACCTGTCAGCAATGGGTGTGGCTGAAACTGCCGAATCTACTAATTTGAAGGGGTGTCCGCATACTTTTGGCCATGTAGTGCAATTATGCATCCTCCTTTCCCCTCTCCCCTCCCTCCTTTTCATTGTTTGTAGAAGTTATTGTGATGTTTTGGAATAAATTAAATCATGAGTCCTTCTATTAGGGGGAGGGGAGTACTTCCTGTACTTTGGATCCCTATTCGTCCCTTTTTTACTTACCGATTGCTCTGAAACACAATACAGCCTTTCTACTTGATGGTCTGCAGAATCGCTCGGTCTTAGGTTTTTCGATTTTGAATGGGGGCTCCCAGAGGGATCGTGCTCAAAATATAACATGCGATTTAATTAAAGAAGTTGTTTCTCAATTATAAACTGATAAGACGGACGGATGTATGGACATGAACAAATTGCTTAACCCCACCTTTCGCTTCAAGTGAGCGGGATAATTAAGAATCAAAAAGGTTCCCAGCTTGCCCACGCTTGTCTAATTCTTAGCTAAATTTGGAGACTGATATTTGCAAGTTGCCCTTGTCTTTCTGAAAGACAACAGGCCAGATACAAAACTCAAGTGTATTCCTCAATAAGAAAATATTGCCACAAGTATTGAGTGCGATTGATATCTTTACTTTACTCGATTGCCTCAATGACCCCTTTCCCACATTTCCCTGCAGAAATTTCCATCAACACCCAGGAACAGGCAGCCAGCTGTGACAGACCAAGTGTTCCATACACCCACTGGCCTTATCTTGAACCTTTCTCCTTCACCTGGTTGCCCAAAACAGTCCACGTCCGTGAGACGAGAGGTGGTTGTTCCTCCACAACGGCGGCTGGACCTGGGTCAAGATTGTTAGCATCTGGTACCGAATGCCACACAAGGTCTTGTATTGTCAACTCAAGAAATTTTTCAATTAAGATCTCAAAAATCTGACTGCTGAGCTCAAACTTATTTGCAAACCACAACTGTTTAGTTCAATAGTCTGATGTGCATGTTTTGCCTTTTTTTTTTTTTTTTTTTCCTGTGGATATCACAATTGATTTTTACTCTGAGCTAAAACATGAATTTAAATTAAAGAGTGATTATTGTATCTGCCATTTAATGGAACCTTTGTTGCAGATATGAAATGTAATTTCCTTTCTTTCAGTAGTTCTTTTATTCTTGTTCTCTAAGAGTTAGCATTTACACTTTTGCAACAGCTTGGGCTGAGAAATGATACAATTTGCAGATTTATTTGTATACTTGATACTTGAATTTTCAATCCAAGAATGCTGTGATTTTTATATTTTTTTGGTGAGGAAGTGGGTGGGAAGTACTGGGGATGGGGGTGAATGGTGGGCTAGATCTTTAAATGTTGGTGTAATCCGAGGATGGGTCAAAAAATTATGCCACTTTCCATTCCAGCAACACTCAGGATAACATGCATGCATGTCTCCATCCAGTAGAGTAGGTTGGCGTTCCTACGTTGTGTGCTCATTTGATGCTAATCTTTGGTCGCATATTGGCAACTCTAAATCACGTGACCAAGATGACGGCGCCATTGGCGTAATGGATGTGAGGAACAGTGAGCAGTTATGCATCTTCTTTGGGTGGAATGCGTGAGTGGAATTTAAATTTGGGGACGAATGTGTGGACGGTATGGGGGGGCATCAAACTTGGACCGAAGAAATGTGTACAAAAAAAAAACCACCTTTAGAGGCCATTTTTCGTGGGGGTTGGCCTTTTTCGGGGACCGTGGTTGTTGTTGTTTTTTGGTCCCCTTTTTGAAGCGATGTTTTACGGCCGGATGCCCTTCCTGTCGCCTTTTACGACGAGCAGGGAATTACCAGTGAACTGGTACTCAATTTGCCGACCTCGGAAGGATGACAGGCTGAGTCAACCCCCCTGGCGTTAATTCAGCGATCGACCGGGATTCGAATCCAGGATCCTAGGTGCCCAATGCTTACATAAGGCAGAAAAAGTGTGTGTGATGAACAGCATCATCATAGGAGTTGATGCCCATAAAAATAACATCTCCAATGGAAATAAACTTATCTGTAGTGGTCGACGCATGACGTTAGACGACATCTTCTGTGAAGAAGCTCGAGGTTAACGGTTGGTTGGCAAAATCATGCCGAATGTGTTCTGGGATATGAACGGTTCCTTTTAATTCCATCCCAAGAACAGACCATGACGAGCTCCACAAATTGCAAAAACGAGATTTGCAAACGTCATCTTGTTTCCTGTCCTGGGGTATGCTTCTGCTGAAGGACAATGTTGGACCTCGGTCAACCCACACGACAGTAGGTACCATCACCAAGATAAATTGGGAGGTTGTCCCACATCCACCGTACATCCCAGACTTTGCTGCCCGGGCCCTGAAGGGGGCCCTATGTGGAGATGTCAAGCAGGCTCTCCGAGTGTGGCTCCAACCCGAAATATTTATATGTTTTAGCCTTTGAGGTCAAACAAATACATCTCCCTTCATGGGGATTGTGTCGAAAAATAGACCACCAGTACATCTGCACGTGTGCTTAATAAAAGGTTTTAAAGAGCAAAGTGGCATAACTTATTGACTCGCACTCATAATCGGCAGATCTGAAATGAATTGCACAAACTGCCGAAAGCACATTTCTGTTTTTATTTGCTCTTAGAAGCCAGCTTCCATTTGCAATACTGACTTAGACAAACTATTTACTGCTTATGTAGATATACAAATGGCAATTACCTGTCCGCGGATGAATTTGTGCTGCATTAAATGTGTACATATGTGCATTGACCTTTTTCTGCCCGGACGTGGCATTTCTGTGATCCCGTGCTGTTTATTTCGCTGGCGAATGTACATCATTATCGCCCAAAGGTCATGCTTTTATAAAACGGTCGCCAATCATATATAATTAACGGCCTGTGAAGTTCCACGGACGGAGACGTAAATATTCCGACCGAGACGGGATGAACGCCATGCACGGATCGAACATTGCGTTTCGTGTCGCCAATCCAAAAGGAGCACCCGCTGCTTGACTCCTCGTCGAAAGCACTTGTGACCACGAGCATCTACGTTGGCGATCAAACGCTCCCTTTGTTGACGATGCTGGTGAGTTTTCCTCCCGTCCCTCCATTGTTTCACGGATGTGTGCGTTTCACCCGAGGGTAGCTGTAGCGATGATTCTTGGCTTGCATGGGAGTGGTCTTTCACTGGCTTGATGAAGTGATCCATTTTGTTTCTTCACTTACCTGTGCAAAGCTTTTGCCTTCAAATTTCTTTACCTTGATATGCTCGTTGCTTTAACTTGGCCAAGTTTTCCACGTTTTAAAATCGATGGCCGCTAGATAACGGGCATTTTACATCTTTGGTACGATTCATGACCTTGGTATGATTCATACCAAAGGAGCCGTTTGGCTTTTGGTTATATATTTTTTCCATTTGTTTTTGTTTGTTTGTTTGTTTTTTTTTTTGTTTGTTTTTTTTTTCATTCCATTTCCATTCCATTTTCCATTTTCCAAAATTTGTTTTTTCCATTCCATTTGTTTCCATAAATTCATACCATTTGGCCGAGGATGGTCAAAGTTATTTACCGACTTATTACCCTGTTATTGGCTTCTAACAGTTAAAGTGGCTGGTTTACGATCTCAGGGTCTTGAGTTTGAGTCCCCTACTGTGCCGTTGAAATTACACTGGATGGGTTGACTCAGCCTGTCATCCTCCCGAGGTTGGCAACATGAGTACCAGCTTATTGGTAACAGTTATGCTCTTTATGTTAGCTCTTTCACGAGCCTCGATTCAGTATACAAAAAAAAAAAAAAACCCGGGGGACACTGCATCAGCAGCACAGCTGCGCTTTCAGAAATGATGCATGCAACCAGCTGCCACTGGCCTCATACGAAGCAACAACATCAACTGACTTATTTGCCATTCTCACTACTTTGGATAATTGAGTTGCACTAACTTTTTCTTGACTTCAAGCTTCATATTTTATGAGCTGGAGCATTTTATGCATCATGTACATGAAGTCAAAATTGTTTTCAAGTGGTGAAGGCACTTCCATATTTGCCTATGTCCTTCCTTCCATCTGTCCATCAAAAATGAAGAAGAACCTTTCTAACCCACCTTGTTTATTTCTAAAGTGTACTTATACAGGGTTCAAAGGGTAATTCGAATGAGTAATTCTAAAGGGTAATTCTAAAGGGTTCTAAAGTGGAATTATAAAGGGTTCTAAAGTGCAATTATAAAGGGTTATAAAGTGTAATTATAAAGGGTTATAAAGTGTAATTATAAAGGGTTCTAAAGTGCTATTTTACATGGTTCTAAAGTGTAATTATAAAGGGTTATAAAGTGTAATTATAAAGGGTTCTAAAGTGCTATTTTACATGGTTATAAAGTGTAATTATAAAGGGTTATAAAGTGTAATTATAAAGGGTTATAAAGTGTAATTATAAAGGGTTCTAAAGTGCTATTTTACATGGTTCTAAAGTGTAATTATAAAGTGTTCCAAAGTGTAATTATAAAGTGTTCCAAAGTGTAATTATAAACTGTTCCAAAGTGTAATTATAAAGGGTTCTAAAGTGTAATTTTACATGGTTCTGAAGTGTAATTATAAAGTGCAATTATAAAGAGTTCTAAAGTGTAATTCTAAATAGTTCTAAAGTGCTATTTTACATGGTTCTAAAGTGTAATTCTAAAGGGTTCTAAAGTGTAATTTTACATGGTTCTGAAGTGTAATTATAAAGTGCAATTATAAAGAGTTCTAAAGTGTAATTCTAAATAGTTCTAAAGTGCTATTTTACATGGTTCTAAAGTGTAATTATAAAGGGTTCTAAAGTGTAATTATAAAGTGTTCCAAAGTGTAATTATAATAAAGTGTTCCAAAGTGTAATTATAAACTGTTCCAAAGTGTAATTATAAAGGGTTCTAAAGTGTAATTATAAAGGGTTCTAAAGTGTAATTATAAAGTGTTCCAAAGTGTAATTATAATAAAGTGTTCCAAAGTGTAATTATAAACTGTTCCAAAGTGTAATTATAAAGGGTTCTAAAGTGTAATTTTACATGGTTCTGAAGTGTAATTATAAAGTGCAATTATAAAGAGTTCTAAAGTGTAATTATAAAGGGTTCTAAAGTGTAATTATAAAGGGTTCTAAAGTGCAATTATAAAGGGTTATGAAGTGTAATTATAAAGGGTTCTAAAGTGTAATTATAAAGTGTTCCAAAGTGTAATTATAAACTGTTCCAAAGTGTAATTATAAAGGGTTCTAAAGTGTAATTATAAAGGGTTCTAAAGTGTAATTATAAAGTGCAATTATAAAGAGTTCTAAAGTGTAATTATAAAGGGTTCTAAAGTGTAATTATAAAGGGTTCTAAAGTGCAATTATAAAGGGTTATAAAGTGTAATTATAAAGGGTTATAAAGTGTAATTATAAAGGGTTCCAAAGTGTAATTATAAACTGTTCCAAAGTGTAATTATAAAGGGTTCTAAAGTGTAATTATAAAGGGTTCTAAAGTGTAATTATAAAGTGCAATTATAAAGAGTTCTAAAGTGTAATTATAAAGGGTTCTAAAGTGTAATTATAAAGGGTTCTAAAGTGCAATTATAAAGGGTTATAAAGTGTAATTATAAAGGGTTATAAAGTGTAATTATAAAGGGTTCTAAAGTGTAATTATAAAGGGTTCTAAAGTGTAATTATAAAGGGTTCTAAAGTGTAATTATAAAGGGTTCTAAAGTGTAATTATAAAGGGTTCTAAAGTGTAATTATAAAGGGTTCTAAAGTGTAATTATAAAGGGTTCTAAAGTGTAATTATAAAGGGTTCTAAAGTGTAATTATAAAGTGTTCCAAAGTGTAATTATAAACTGTTCCAAAGTGTAATTATAAAGGGTTCTAAAGTGTAATTTTACATGGTTCTGAAGTGTAATTATAAAGTGCAATTATAAAGAGTTCTAAAGTGTAATTCTAAATGGTTCTAAAGTGCTATTTTACATGGTTCTAAAGTGTAATTATAAACGGTTCTAAAGTGTAATTGTAAATGGTTCTAAAGGGTAATTATAATTTGTTCCGAAGGGTAATTCTAACGGGTTCTGAAGGGTAATTCTAACGGGTTCTGAAGGGTAATTCTAACGGGTTCTGAAGGGTAATTCTAACGGGTTCTGAAGGGTAATTCCAATCATCTAAAGGGTTATAAAGTTGTCAGCATCAGGAAGTCCTCTATGGATTGCACCACACACTGCCAAAATGCACCACTTCCTTCCCACACTGATGCGATTTTTATGATACAATATGTAAATGTGACCTTTGGGTGCTGGCTCGACATTGTTTTTAATGTACTCTTGCATTCCTGATGCCAGAAGCAATTTTTACAAATTCATAATTTTTCATCAAACTCGTAAGCCAAGAGAGATTGAGAGTGACTGTGGCTTTGAACGAGCCAGCTTCTGCTGCTAGTTTTAATTGCTGATCACCCACAGCCCGTGCAGGCTCGCCTAGGTGGGGGTACACCATGTGGAGCCTGCGGGAAGGCGGTGTACCGTGCTGAGGAGGTGCAATGTGAAGGACGCAGCTTCCACACACTGTGCTTCTTCTGCAGTGAGTGCGAGGGGGCAACTTTTGGGTACTTTGGGCAAAACTTGTCATGCCGCCATGGCCATGTAAATTATTGCATGATGTTTGTGTCTTATCAGAAAGACTTTTATTTATATATATATATATATATATATATATATATATATATATATATATATATATATATATATATATACACAAAGAATTAAGTTAAGCACCCCCCCCCGTTTTTTTACAACCTCGCACATTACAAGTTTGTTGTCGTCAAAACAGTGTAATATACCCATGATATTGCTATATTTTCTGGAGAAGTGATATTATGGTCACATAAAAACATAACAATCATGCCGTTTTCAATATTTTATTCTGAATAATTTAAGGTGAAATTTTTTGGGAATTTTAGGCATATTTTCACCTCAATTTAAGTATGGAGCTATAGGTCCATCACGGACAGTGTGGATGACGTTTATGTTTTCTAACGTACAGTCATTGTTCTGAGAAGACCTCTAGCGATCTTTGCGTCAATAACGTGTGTAGGACCCACGTGATCGGATCACTGACTCAACCCTA
This sequence comes from Myxine glutinosa, assembly GCF_964187855.1. Classification (NCBI taxonomy): domain Eukaryota; kingdom Metazoa; phylum Chordata; class Myxini; order Myxiniformes; family Myxinidae; genus Myxine; species Myxine glutinosa. The sequence goes on from NC_136261.1 coordinate 331,349,281, forward strand.
CGTCTCATAGACCCTGTAAGCCGTCGTATGCGTTGCTGTGGCAGGTTGAACCCCCTCGAGCACGTTTGGGACATGTTGGGACGACAAATTGCGAAGATGGTCCCTCCAATAGCCAATCTGGATGAATTGGAACGTGCATTACATCGGGAATAGAACAACCTGCCACAGCAACGCATACGACGGCTTACAGGGTCTATGAGACGTAGGGTTGAGTCAGTGATCCGATCACGTGGGTCCTACACACGTTATTGACGCAAAGATCGCTAGAGGTCTTCTCAGAACAATGACTGTACGTTAGAAAACATAAACGTCATCCACACTGTCCGTGATGGACCTATAGCTCCATACTTAAATTGAGGTGAAAATATGCCTAAAATTCCCAAAAAATTTCACCTTAAATTATTCAGAATAAAATATTGAAAACGGCATGATTGTTATGTTTTTATGTGACCATAATATCACTTCTCCAGAAAATATAGCAATATCATGGGTATATTACACTGTTTTGACGACAACAAACTTGTAATGTGCGAGGTTGTAAAAAAACGGGGGGGGTGCTTAACTTAATTCTTTGTGTATATATATATATATATTGTTGCGGATCTCAACGTCAGCCCTTTTTCACTTACCAAGGGGGGATTAATCCCCTTGTCTATGACTGGCTGACGTGAGTCCTGAAGCTGCCCAGCTCCCTCTGGAGAGGCAGGTGAGCGACCTCGTTCGAGACCGTGGACAAGATGTTATTTGCCAAGCGGATGGCAGCCCGCGGCTCGAACCGTTAACAGAACTAGACCCCGATTCTAAACGTTGGCCAAATCGTGCCACAGGTATTCATTGGGGAAATCACGAAGACGATCGGATGTGAGGAAACCAGAAGGTAAGGAAGAACAAATATAATTTATTACTAATTATGTACAAGTCAAAAGAAACCAGGAGGAGGAAAAATACGAAAAGAATTTACAGAAGAAGAAGACGACAGTGCAAATACTAGTTTACCTACACAAGCTTACTTAAACCCCAGGACAAGACATACAAAACAGACGACAATCAGACTTACACAAATGGGGAATGAAGGCAGGAACGAATGGCTGGAAGGGGAGGAAGGTTCAGCTGGAGCTTGCTCCCGCATGGGACGTCGGGCTCGACCTCGCCGGCCACCGATGCCACCGCAGTCTGGTTCCCGCGTAGCAGCGGGTCGAAGCTGCGTGTGTCACAGGGGCGTTGGACTACGGTGGTCTCAAAGCTGCGGTTGGTTCCGCTGCGGTGGACTCAAAGCTGCGGTTGTCTCAAACGCGCATCCCAGCTCCTCCTCAACTGGACTCCGGTGGACTGCTCACTCATCTCTCTTCTTCTGGTGGGGGCGTCGCATGACGGGTTATATATCGCCACACCCTGGAACGTTCGCGAAACTGCCCGATCGTTCTCTCTCCGCCCTCTCAAGCCAAACCCCTCATCCTTGGTTGGTTGATCGGGGCTGGTTCACTCCTCCCTCTGATGACGAGGTGGGGCCACACCCTTCTTCCCCGAGTTGACCGCGTGCTCAATGGAGGGCGAATGCAGTTGGCAATCCGACTGGCGATGGTGATGCCAATAACCCCACCCAAAGTTACTGGCATTTTGAAGATGCCACGGGGGCGTCGGAGGGATCCTATCTTATTTCAATTCGGTGCAATGCAGGGTCAACTAGTGGGAAACACAGCCTTAAACTAAGACACATAATAAGGAAATAACTATTTAGAAGGGTATATGATTTTCTACGTGCTTGTACATGGACTAGCTACGGTGCACTCATTTCAAATTAACAGCCAATTAAAGGGGAAATGTACATAGGAAATTTTAATACCAAATTTACAAAGTGAAGGTTCTAAAAACCGTAACACAGCACCCTCATGCCTCACGGCACGTCTCGGCCTGACAAAACTTTAACTTAGTGTAGTTCCCTCTACAATTAACCTGACCCTGAGTGTGACAGTTTTAAAACACAAATAAATATGTCCCTCTGCTGCATTGCACCCTACCTAACAGATTCACGCCCACAGGATAACCGAATTGCGGAATGGTTCTCAAACTATACATGAACGGTGGGGAGCATTATTTACAAGTGACGCTAATTGTATTTACAAAACGCAACCCAGGACCTGTGATTGTTCTTTTGGGGGGGGGGGGGGGGGGGGGAGACAGCCTGCGCTGCATCGACGCACCAGCACCAATAAAGAGCACCATAAAGCACCAGAACGCACTGTAGTGCACAGTCGCCATAGTTATAAAAAATAAACAAACCCCTGCTGGTGGTCTTGCTCTTCGGCTCTCTGCTGGCTGTTGTTCTTCCTGATGTTGTCAACTTCTTCTTCTTACTGGCGGCCTATTTGGAATAATAAAAAAGCACAGAACGTGTCCATTTTTATTTATAGCCCACAGGGGCCGACTATGGGTGGTTCACCTGTATGGCATAGGTGCCACCTCACCGGGTCCGCAAGCAAGATCTTGGGCCATCGTGGCCGGTTCCAGCAGAGGGGCCATGCCCCAACCCGTGGGGTCCATGAGTGGTGCCCAGCCAAAGACATGTGGTCCATAAGTGGTGCATCGATGCAGGCAGCTGGTTGCGGGGGTTCGGGCACACAATGGCGGACTCCCGCACGCTCCCCTCAGTGCCCAGAGAGCACGATTCATGGGTCGGGGAAGGAAGACAGAGAGGGTTAGGTTAGCGAGGGATAAGGTCACAAGGGTACACATCAATAAAGGCAATGCAGAGTGAGGTGCGTCTGGAGACCGAGCGGAGAAAAGCTCGTCCCTATCGTACGTCACCCCACCCGTCCCGTCACCTGTTCTACCCTTTCCCTTACGCATATTTACAAAAATCTACACATTACACTACAATTTACAAATCCGTCGCTACCGTCACGTCTTCCCCATATTTCCCTTATACCAAATTCGTCACAATCCCATTAATCCAAAATTTGCCATCCCCAATTCATCATCAATCCTCATAAGGAGGGAGAGATGGAACAACAACACAATGTCACACCCACGTCATGATGCATCTCACATTCCAAACATTTACACAAAAATAACAAAAACACATGGCATGGTGTGGTTACGTCACCCCAGGTGAGTGGATGTAGATGGTGCGAGGAGATTTCCATCCTATCTACCTTCTAAATGACATTAACACACTTTACACTACCCGGGGTCTTTCCCTGCCAATCCATTGGCAATCTTACTCTATGCGGTTTTAAGAACCAAATTCCCATTGACCAAACTGTGGTGCTTCATCAATTTGGGGTCTCACTCCCCCGATTCAACTCCCTGTGCCTTTGCACAATTTCAGAACTGGGTCGTGTGGCTCTCCCAGCAGGTCTACCCACCTGCACACCTCCACCACTGCAGCTGCCTCCGAGCTTACCTGCTCCTTACCCTAACCTATCTAACTGGGGAAGGCCCTCCTTGGCGGTGCCCCCTCTGGCACTGGGCTACCCGGGTCCGTCCTCCGGATCCTCGGGCCCCATCCACAACTTAACGGCTCCCAGAGCCCACCTGCGGCATCACCTGGCCGACATCCTCACAGTGGCGGAGTGCCCATTTAACTACACACAGGCCACACGCCCAGCCATTTCCACGACACTAATGCACCCATCCAAACACCATTCTTCCACATGCACCACAGATGCCAATATCCAACCACAATTTACCTACTCCCGCTACCTAACTCTTAAACTACCCTCCCCGGGTATTCGTGATGGGGTCCATCCTCCCCATACACACCTTCACACCATCCACTCCACTCCACAGTTTCCACCATACTCACTCCACACCATCCATTCCATACTCCATATATTCCATACTCCATGTATTCCACACAACCATTCTCCATACACCTGTATTTGCACACCTGTGCCATCACACCTGGTGCTTCCTGCACCCTCCTTTTTCCAGGACCATTTGCTCAACACGGCACACAATCACCATTACTCACTCGTACACTGCTCAATACACTTTCGATCCTCAAACACACGGCATCATCTGATCTAACTACTCCCCTCTGAAACTTGCGCTTCCCAGTCGCCCCTTTAAACTATTGCGCTCCCTCGTTATAATCCAAACGAATCTAACTACGTCCCCACTACAGGCGTAATGTCGCTACTTAACGCTACCGTTACCTATGGTCAATCTTCACTAGATCCCTATCATTTTATCCTAACCCTCCCGGGCTAGTTTTCACTGCCAAACCCCATAAAACCATAGCTCATGTGCCCTGTCGTGTGAGGGATGGCAGATTTGCCATCCCTCCACATCGGACATCTCTCACTACCAATTTCGCCATCAAATTCCAACCAATCAAAATTTGCCAATCACTGCCACTCATTCTACCAATCAATCTGCCAATCAAATTTTGCCAATCACAAATTCCCTATCCCTACCAAATGTCCTTTAGCTTGAGCCTCGGTGCGTCTTTACATTTTCAAAGCCCGGCTTCGCGGAGCCGAGCAATGAATGCGGGTGGTTTGTTGCCGGCGGTTGGATCCGTCCGGCATTCGGTTCAGGGAAGGAGGTTTGCTCAGGCCGAGATCCCAAGGTCCACCTCGGCGCGGAGCTGTCCGGTCTCCCGCCAGAAGGCCCGATCTCGCCCTGCTGGAACGCCTCAACCACAAGGGGTCGCCGTGCCGACCCTTCCTACCGGGCCGCCCGCTCCGCTTAGCGGAGCACGGACGCGACCGTTCAGAGTGAGGCTCGGCGTGGATCGCGCACGGCGGTTCTTTCGAAACCGTCGTGGTTATGATCCCCGCTGGTTCCCGCTGTGCACAAAGCCCGGCACGAACCGGGGGCTTGCTTCGGCTAACCGTCGGTCTAACTGCTAACCCGGTTACCGTCGATGCTTCACCTGCATGCTCACACCACGCGTTCCGTCCCTTATTCACACATCCAAGTGTCTCCATGCACTCCGTCATTGCACCTTCTCTTACACAACACCCAGGTACACTCATTCCGCTCACCGACTTCGCTACACACCTGATCAACGCACACCTTGGCACACACTCGTCGTTCGCACACCTCATCAACACCTCTTCGCGCCCACTCCTCGGTCACATCCTCTGTGACAACCACGGGTGTGCACTCATCTGTACACCCAATCACGTGCCTCACTACCAACTCAAGTGTGCATTCCCACAGGCGCTCGACCATTCCAGGTGTGCATCCTTTCATTCCAGGTGTACATTCTCTCTCACCTGCTACAACCAACTCGTGCTCCGTGTCACTCTCACGACTCTCACCACCACACTCGGTCGCGCATTCACCCTTACTCTCGACAACGCACTCTGTAATCATGCACTCCTCTGTTACACACCTTTCTCGCGCATTCTCTTGGGCACACTCTACCGTTACGCCCTCCGTAACACTCACCACAGGTGTGTACTCTTCCGTTGCATCCCCTGTAACACTCCCCATCACGCGCTTCAATGTTCCCCCCCCCCCCCCCCCCCCCCCGCACCTGCGCCACGACCAACTCACTCTCGACAGCACACTCACTCCTCGGCGCGCACGTTTTCCTCACACCCCAAAGTCGGACATCCTCGCACACCTCCTCCTTCACACTCTGTACCTGTCGCACACCTTACCAGCGGCCTCTCACGAACACCCGGGTCTACACCAACACCCAAGCTGACTGAATCTCCCCTCACACCATATACATTTCCGAGTATATCGCCACTCACCTCGGCACCTCGTCTTCGCCCCTCCTCCGCCACCTGCAAACTCTTTATTTGGTTAGTAAGCACATAATCACGATTTGAGCACCGACCTTGCACATATTCCATCACTTCCTCCTTTATCTCTCTCTTAGTTTCCCTCCATCTCTTCTTAATTTCACTCACCCCCTCTGCCACATCCTCTAATTTTTGCTTCACCTCTTTCATTTCCCGGTGCGCCCCCTCAATTTCTTCCTCTAAGGCCACCTTGATCGTTTCTATGTGCGTCCTCACCTCCCGTTCTTTCGTCTCCATTGCCTCTGTCACCTCGTCCAACCTCTTTGTCAACCCCTCATGTACCATCTGACATTCCCTCTTCGTCGCTACGAGTTCCTTTTTTATTTCTTTCTGTGTCGCCTTCAACCCCACAATTACCGCAGTGTTCTTTTCCACTTGCTCCCCTAATTCCTTTTGTCCCACCGTCAGCTGCTCTACTCCCCTCGTCAGATCCTCTATTCCCCCCTGTAACTTAGCCGTACTATTTCTCACCTCTTTCTCCATACGCTCCTCACCTCGCTTTACCTCCTCGCGTACCCCCGCGACCTCCTCGCCCACACCTCGTCTGATCTCCTCCCCCATTTCTCCCATCTCTTTGGTAGATGCTGCCCTCATCTGTTCCAAATCATTCCTTTGGGCATCCAATTTAGTTTCCAACCCGATTTTCACCTCCTCTATCTGATCTCCCATTTGTTTAATTTCCCGGGCGGATTGCTCCCCTATTTCCCTCAATTTGCCTTCCATTGTGTTTTCTAACCCCGTTAACCCATTCTTCACCCCTTTCATCCCGTTGTCCAACCCCCCAAATTTGTTGTCTAAACCCCCAAATTTATTGTCTAAACCCCCAAATTTATTGTCTAAACCCTCAAATTTACTGTCTAAACCCTCAAATTTACTGTCTAAATCCTCAAATTTGTATAGCCCCCCGATTTTGCCATCGAGCCCCCCGATTTGATTTTCCAATCATTCACTGGTACCCCTCGCTTCGTCCCTCATTGCTCCCATTTGGCCTCCCAGCCCCCTGTTCTCTTCCATGAAGGCCCGCATTTGCAGCATGAATAGGCCCCAGTCCATTGGCGGCGCTGCTACGGTCACTGGCGCGGCGACATTTGGTGCCGCTGCAACCTCGCGCGCGAGGGCGCCATCTTGCGCACCTGATACCCCCGCAACCACATCCTCATTCCTCTCCTCCTCCATTATTACTCCCACCTCCTCCATGGGGTCCTGGGTCACTTCTACCCCTTCTAACTCTCCCACCGGCACCTGATCGCCTTGACTATCCATGGCACGATTTTAAATTTGGATGTTATTAAAATAACATTTTGGGCCACTCGTAATTTTGAGTGCACTAAGCGCACTTCAGGTCCGAATCTCGCTCCTCACACCAATTGTTGCGGATCTCAACGTCGGCCCTTTTTCCCTTACCAAGGGGGGATTAATCCCCTTGTCTATGACTGACCGACGTGAGTCCTGAAGCTGCCCAGCTCCCTCCGGAGAGGCAGTTGAGCGACCTCGTTTGAGACCGTGGACAAGATGTTATTTGCTGAGTGGATGGCAGCCCGCGGCTCGAACCGTTAACAGAACTCGACCCGATTCTAAACGTTGGCCAAATCGTGCCACAGGTATTCAATGGGGAAATCACTAGGTAAGGAAGGACAGCACCAGAAGGTAAGGAAGAACAAATATAATTTATTACTAATTATGTACAAGTCAAAACGAAACCAAGGAGGAGGAAAAATACGAAAAGAATTTACAGAAGAAGAAGACGACACTGCAAATACTAGCTTACCTACACAAGCTTACTTAAACCCCAGGACAAGACACAAAACAGATGACAATCAGACTTACACAAATGGGGAATGAAGGCAGGAACGAATGGCTGGAAGGGGAGGAAGGTTCAGCTGGAGCTTGCTCCCACACAGGACGTCTGGCTCGACCTCGACGCCCACCGATGCCACCGCAGTCTGGTTCCCGCGTAGCAGCGGGTCGAAGCTGCGTGTCACAGGGGGGTTGGACTACGGTGGTCTCAAAGCTGCGGTGGACTCAAAGCTGCGGTTGTCTCAAACGCGCATCCCAGCTCCTCCTCAACTGGACTCCGGTGGACTGCTCACTCATCTCTCTTCTTCTGGTGGGGGCGTCGCGTGACAGGTTATATATCGCCACACCCTGGAACGTTCGCGAAACTGCCCAATCGTTCTTTCTCCACCCTCTCAAGCCAAACCCCTCATCCTTGGTTGGTTGATCGGGGCTGGTTCACTCCTCCCTCTGATGACGAGGTGGGTCCACACCCTTCTTCCCCGAGTTGACCGCGTGCTCAATGGAGGGCGAATGCAGTTGGCAATCCGAATGGCGATGGTGATGCCAATAACCCCACCCAAAGTTACTGGCATTTTGAAGATGCCATGGGGGCGTCGGAGGGATCCTATCTTATTTCAATTCGGTGCAATGCAGGGTCAACTAGTGGGAAACACAGCCTTAAACTAATACACATAATAAGGAAATAACTATTTAGAAGGGTATATGATTTTCTACGTGCTTGTACATGGACTTGCTGTGGTGCACTCATTTCAAATTAACAGCCTATTAAAGGGGAAATGTAGTATACGAAATTTTAATACCAAATTTACAAAGTGAAGGTTCTAAAAACCGTAACTATATATATATGCATATGTATATGTATGTATATGTATATATATGTATATGTATGTATATGTATATGTATATATATATGTATATGTATATATATGTATGTGTATATATATGTGTATGTATATGTATGTATATGTATGTATATGTATGTATATGTATATATATACACAAAGAATTAAGTTAAGCACCCCCCCCGTTTTTTTACAACCTCGCACATTACAAGTTTGTTGTCGTCAAAACAGTGTAATATACCCATGTTATTGCTATATTTTCTGGAGAAGTGATATTATGGTCACATAAAAACATAACAATCATGCCGTTTTCAATATTTTATTCTGAATAATTTAAGGTGAAATGTTTTGGGAATTTTAGGCATATTTTCACCTCAATTTAAGTATGGAGCTATAGGTCCATCACGGACAGTGTGGATGACGTTTATGTTTTCTAACGTACAGTCATTGTTCTGAGAAGACCTCTAGCGATCTTTGCGTCAATAACGTGTGTAGGACCCACGTGATCGGATCACTGACTCAACCCTACGTCTCATAGACCCTGTAAGCCGTCGTATGCGTTGCTGTGGCAGGTTGTTCCATTCCCGATGTAATGCACGTTCGGGACATGTTGGGACAACAAATTGCGAAGATGGTCCCTCCAATAGCCAATCTGGATGAATTGGAACGTGCATTACATCGGGAATGGAACAACCTGCCACAGCAACGCATACGACGGCTTACAGGGTCTATGAGACGTAGGGTTGAGTCAGTGATCCGATCACGTGGGTCCTACACACGTTATTGACGCAAAGATCGCTAGAGGTCTTCTCAGAACAATGACTGTACGTTAGAAAACATAAACGTCATCCACACTGTCCGTGATGGACCTATAGCTCCATACTTAAATTGAGGTGAAAATATGCCTAAAATTCCCAAAAAATTTCACCTTAAATTATTCAGAATAAAATATTGAAAACGGCATGATTGTTATGTTTTTATGTGACCATAATATCACTTCTCCAGAAAATATAGCAATATCATGGGTATATTACACTGTTTTGACGACAACAAACTTGTAATGTGCGAGGTTGTAAAAAAACGGGGGGGGTGCTTAACTTAATTCTTTGTGTATATGTACGTCGTCTTCACAGGTCGTCTTCACAGGCGCGATTTATACAGCCGCAGGGCTCGGGGAAAGTTCGTGTACAACCAGACTATTGCAACGGTTCAATCCACTCGTTCTGCTGCGGTTCAACTCAACTCGACTCAATGCCTCGACTCGACTCATGGGCTGGGCGACTCTCTCAACTGACGCAGGGGGCCCGGAGCAGGGTTTTATGGCTCCGCTCCCGCCTTACCCGAATGTTCCATGCTCCGCCTCCCGTTGCCGTGGTTAGCCACTCCCCTCGAGCTCTGATTGGCGGCTCGTTGCTTACCGGCCACTCCCCTTGCAGCTCCTCCCCTCGGCCTTGCCAGACTTGTTCAGGCCGAAGCACATGGTATTCTAGCATAATTGAGGCCTACTCACTGGCCTGCTCAACGCAAAACTAACACAGGAAAGGAGACTATCTTACATTTACTAAGAAATAACTATACTACAGCGAGGCTACATGTTGTGGTGCGTCTACCTACGAAGGGGGGAGGGGGGGGGGTCATTCTTTATTCTCAAAACCGCAACAATATATATATATATACACTCAACATCAAAACAAATTTATCAAGTCTTCAGAAGGACACTCATTCAAATCTTCCATGCAAAAATGAAAAATATTTGAACACAGAGGTAAAGTTCAGCTATCTTTACTAAACACATGTCAATAAAATAAACAAGAGGTTGCCTCAATCACAAAAAAAAAAAAACCATGAACATCACGGGGTGGTGCAACAAAAGTCACAGCACTGCAACACAAAGGCACGCACCTGAATACAGTCAAAACAAAATGACACAGGAATGGACACAACACTCCTAACAGTCAAGGACAGAATGACAGCAGTCCTCAATATCGTGTGTGTCCTCCCTGAGCTGTGATGCAGGCTGTACAACTCCGACGCATGCTCTGTACCAGGCGTCTGATGCGGTCCTGGGGAAGTCTGTCTCACTCCTCCTGCAAGCCTTGAATGAGCATTTGCCGATTGACAGCCATTGATCTCCTCTGCAAGACGTAAACCAAGTTCATCCCATAAATGCTCAATGGGATTGAGGTCAGGGGAATTAGGCATCACTTCAACACCCTGTTCCTGGAGGAAGTCGGTGGTCAGGCGAGCAGCATGGGGTCGAGCGTTGTCCTGCTGGAAAACTGTGATGTCAGGATGAGCCTGGAGAAATGGCAGCAGATGAAGTCTCAAAACTTAATTGACATAACGCTGACTCGTGAGATTGCCTTCGACGACCAGAGGTGTCCTGAAACGGGTGAAAAATGCCGGCCCATACCATCACACTGGGTCTTCCCCAACGATTGATCTGGCAAATACAGCATGATGCTTACCTTTCCCCACATCGACGTTATACCCATTGATGCCCATCAGCAGCATGGAGGCAAATTCTGGACCCATCGCTGAACAAGACTGCACTCCACTGTTGCTGTGTCCAGCGACGATGCTGCAGACACCATCTTAGTCTGTTCCGCCGATGCACTGCGTTCCACATTGGACCTCTGCAGGGACTGCAAGGCCCCGACTTCTCAAGCGCCTCCGCACAGTAGAGACACTGATGCGGTTGTTGTGGTGATCTTTTGTCACTGCAGCTGTTTGCGTCGCAGGGCGGAAACAATCACGAAGATGCTGCAGCACAATCCAGCAGTTTTGGTTTGGGGTGGTTACCCGTGGTCGTCCTCTTCGTGGACCATCATTCACAGTTCCAGTTTCACCGTAACGCCTGGAATGGTTGGAAATTGCAGGCTGTGAGCAACCAAGACATTGGGCAATTGTTCGCTGGCTTACAGGTTCTGTCCCAATTGCCCTTAAACGTTCTTCAGATGTCAGGCATGGCATCTGAATTCTCTTGTTGTTTTCCCTGTCAGGCTGCCCCGGTCTATTGTAAGTGCTGTTATTGTGAAGTGGAAACGTCTTGGAGCAGCAACAGCTCAACCGCAAAATGGTAGGCCACACAAGCTCGAAGAACGGGACCGCCGATTGTTGTAGCGCGTAAAAATCGTCTGTCCTCTGTTGCAACACTCACCACCGAGTTCCAAACTGCCTCTGGAAGCATTGTCAGCACAACAACCGTTTGTCGGGAGCTTCATGAAATGGGTTTCGATGGCTAAGCAGCTGCACACAAGCCTAAGCTCACCATGCCCAATGCCAGGCGTCGGATGGATTGGTGTAAAGCTCGCCACCATTTGACTCTGGAGCAGTGGAAATGCATTATCTGGAGTGATGAATGACGCTTCACCATCTGGCAGTCCGACGGACGAATCTGGGTTTGGCGGATGCCAGGAGAACGCAACTGCATGAATGCAAAGTACCAACTGTAAAGTTTGGTGGAGGAGGAATAATGGTTTCGGGCTGTTTTTCATGGTCGGGCTCGGCCACTTGGTTCCAGTGAAGGGAAATCTTAATGCCACAGCACACAATGACATTCTAGACTAGACTCTCGAGTCTCGACAATTGTGTGCTTCCAACTTTGTGGCAACAGTTTGGGAAGGCCCTTTCTTGTTTCAGCATGACAAACACCCTCCAACCTGAAAGCCTTCCCCGAAGAGTGGAGGCTGTTATAGCAGCATTGAGGGGTGGGGGGCAACTCCATATTAATGCCCGTGAATTTGGAATGAGATGTGTGATGTTCGGGTGTCTACATATGTGCAAGTGTGTGTATATATACACCACCAGTGAAAAGTTTTAGAACACCAATTTTTCCAGTTTTATTGAAATTTACGTAGTTTAATGTCCAGTGAATAACCTGAAATGGTACAAAGGTAAACAGGATACTGCTTGAGGTTAGTTAAAATAAAAGTTTAGGTTAGCAAAAATGGGAAAATAATGTAAATTGCACAATTATATTGTAAAAAAAAGGCCTTCTTCAGGGAACAAGTAATGGATGAACAACTTGCAGCTGTTCTGTAGCAATGTAAGTAAATTAAGCCTTGAAAGTTGATGCAAACAATTCCTACAGGTGTCCCAACCTCTGCTGATTACTTGATTACAAACCCCCTGTCTGTATAAAACGGTATTGGAACAGACTGTTATTACACCCTCTCAAGCATTATTTGGACAATATTGCACTGCAGGAAGTAGTATATTGGAAACTGGAGGACACTGACAGGAAGAGGTCTGGCAGACCCAAAGCCACAACAGAATCAGAAGACAAGTTTCTGAGAGTCAACAGCTTGCGTGATAGGTGGCTCACAGGACAACAGCTTGAAGCACAGCTTAACACTGGTCGAAGTAAGCAAGTCAGTTTCAACTGTGAGGAGAAGACTTCAAGCTGCAGGTTTGACAGCCGAGTGGCAGTAAGAAAGCCATTGCTACGATGGCAAAATAAGAAAAAGAGGCTTGCCTGGGCCATGAAGCACCGCCAGTGGACTACTGAAGACTGGAAGAAGGTCTTGTTGACCGATGAATCAAAATTTGAAATCTTTGATTCATCACGCAGGGTTTTTCGATGCCGACGAATAGGCGAAACGATGGTTCCTCAGTGTGACACGAACTGTCAAACATGGAGGAGGAAGCGTGATGGTCTGGGGCTCTTTTGCTGGATCCAGAGTCGGCGACTTGCAGAGTGACTGGCACCCTGAACCAAAAGGGCTACCACAGCATTTTGCAGTGCCATGCATTACCCTCTGGTATACACCTAGTTGGTCAGGGGTTCATCCAACAACAAGATAATGACCCTAAACACACCTCCAGGCGATGTCAAAACTACCTTCGAGGAAAAGACCAAGACGGTAGGCTTCAAGTCATGGAATGGCCAGCACAGTCTCCAGACTTAAACCCCATCGAGCTGGTTTGGGATGAACTGGACAGAAGGGTGAAAGCAAAGCAACCTTCAAGTGCAACACATTTGTGGGAACTTCTCCAACAGTGTTGGGAAGAACTTCCCAAACAATATTTGATTTCCATTGCAGAAAGAATGCCACGAGTGTGTTCAGCGGTTATATCTGCAAAAGGTGGCTACTTTGCCGAGTTCCATGCTTTCTTTTTTTATCTCCAATTGTTTATTTGTTCTATGCTTATTTTCAGAGTACATTGACACATTAAACTGCGTAAATTTCAATAAAAACTGGAAAAATTGAGGTGTTCTAAAACTTTTGACCAGTAGTGTGTGTGTGTGTATATATATATATATATATATATATATATATATATACTGTATATATATATGAATGAATGAATGATCGTTTTAAGGCCATTTCCCCGCTAGAGCGGGGGTTGGCCTTGCGGGCCCCATGACAATCATGGTCCCCTGTTTGAGCCAATTTTTTTTATGGCCGGATGCTCTTCCTGACGCCAACCCTTGGTCACGCTCTTCGATGCGCATGGATACGGTGTACCTATTCTAGGTCGGGGTACACACCGTGGTCATTCATCCCAGCAAGCCATTCAAGGTACTCAATTTTCCGACCTCAGAAGGATGACAGGCTGTCAACCCACCTGGCGTTAATTCAGCGTTCGACCGGGATTCGAACCCAGGATCCTAGGATCCCAAGCCGGCACCCTAACCGCTAAGCCAACACCAGGGATATATATATATAAGATGTATATATATATACAGACTTGGCATTTAATATGGAATTTTTTTTTGTGGGGGTGAACTTACTTTTCAAGATGACTTAGAACCAAAAGTTCATTGGAATTATGTTGAAATTATTCTAGATTTTGTTAATGTGACCTTTAAAAGAAACAAAAACCACATTTGACATATCGAAACATAAATTGATCCTTGAAAGTGATGTAAACTGATATCGAACTCAATTCATGGACAGTACTGTGTGAAACTTCTGTACGTTTTCCAGAAGTATCTCTTTATTTTGCACATTAGCCAATTTTTTTTTTAACAAAAACAAAAGCTAAATTACGACTGGGATTACGGACAGTAAAATTACAGTTCAGTACTTCGTGTAACCCCCACGAGCATTCAGGAGAGCACGTACACGTTGAGGCATGCTGTTCACGAGATTTGCCAAGGTTTGGACAGGAATCTCTTGTCATGCAGTGACAATAGCCTGCTGCAATTCACGCACAGAGGTCGGCTGCTGGTCCAAGTGATCGATTTGACGCGTTAATTCTGCCCACAAGTTCTCTATCAGATTCATATCCGGGGCCATGGCAGGCCACTCCATATGCTCTACACCACGGTCAGCAAGAAAGTGTTGGATCATGCGAGCACGATGAGGCCGTGCATTGTCATCTTGGAAGACAAAGTTTCCTCGAAAGGCTGCACAAGCAAATGGAAGCAATGTTTTTTTCCAGAATGGCCCTGTACTTGAACTGGTTCAGGTTTCCATTCAGAACAACCAGGTCAGTTTTGCCCCCTGCATGAAAGCAGCCCAAACGGTCACCCCACCACCTCCAGTTTGGACTCTTGGCACTAGACAATCTTTGTTATGGCTTCATGCACTTGTCTGCGCACTCGGACACGGCCATCTTGACGATAGACCAGAAATCTAGACTCGTCACTGAAGATCACGTCATTCCAGTGTCCTGGCTGCCATTGACGGTGCTCTCTGGCCCACTGCAATCGGCGCTGGCGGTGTTGTCTGGTCAGGCGTGGGTTTCTCAGGGGACGCCTGGCACGATAGCCTGCTTGAACCAGTCGTTGGTTGACTAGCATTCTGGATACAGGCACGTTTGTCAGTTGCTGCCACTCAGCCCGAAGCCGATTAGCTGATTTGGTACGGCCATTGCGGACTCACCGGTGCAGCTGGCGATCATCCCTCCTTGTGGTTCTGATGGGACGTCCTGGCCTCGGTATTGGAGTAGGGACACCCCTCTGAGCATTTCGTTTCAGGTTCTTTGACACCTGACGTTGCGTGATGCCATACTGCCGAGCAATAGCACGCTGTTTCATGCCGTAATTTCGTAAAGCCACCACTCCATGACAAACGGCATTGTCGAGTTGACGGACCATCTCCAGAGGAAGCGGCAATAACTTTTGGAGACGTACAGCAGTTGTTTTCCACTAATACAGAACGCAACAACCCTTGTATACCCGACTGTGAAGCCAATCATCAAATGCACCTGTCCGTACATTTTGCCACGCCACCAGTGATATAATCCTGTTGTTGACTTCTTGCTGCGACAGACAATCAGTGACATGGTTCTTTTAACAAATAAATCACCAAAGTGTAAAAGAAACTCACCAGATTGATATACTGAGTTAAGAAAGTAAACCCAAGTCAAGAAAAAATATATAATCCATATTAAATGCCAAGTCTGTATATATATATATATATTGTTACGGGACCGCGGCAAGGATGTTGTTTGCCGAGCGGATGGCCGCCGCGCCCGAACAGTTACCCCGACTAACCCGATTCCTGAACGTTGGCCGAATCGCGCCACAGATATTCAATGGGGAAAAGACTAAAACGAAGGATGTAAAGAAGAAAGAAAGACAAAGGGTAAGAAATACCAATATAATTTATTTCTATTTACACCCAAAAGTAACCAAGGAGAAGGAAGGATAATAAAATAATTTACAGAAGAAATCAGAGACGCAGTGAAAATCGCTAGCTTATCTAAACAGGCTTAACTTATACCCTGGACAGAACAAACAAAGACGGACTCACACGGGGAATTGCAGAGTGGATTGGCTGGAAGGAGGTGGGTGGCTGGAGGGGGAGGAAGGCACGGAGCTGGCTGGAGCTTGATCCGGCACGGGACGTCGGGCTGGACCTCGACGGCCGCCGATGCCACCGATCCTGTCGTGTGCGCGGGGTAACGGGTCGGAGCTGCTTGGTGGAGCCAACGCTGCTGGTGGGGTGTCTGGCGTGACGGGTCCTCTCTCCCTCTCTCACAAACTCCAGGACTCTCTTCAGGCTTGTCTGTGTTCTGATCTCCTCCCTCCTCGACTCTCCTGGGGGCGTCTCCCGCGGGTTATATAAGCCTCACCCTTGACCCTTTTGCGAACTTCCCCCAAACGTTCTCTCTCCGCCCTCTAAAGCCAACCCCTCGTTCTGGGTTGGTCGGCAAGGGCTGGTTCACTCCTCCCCTCTATGATGAGGTGGAGACACGCCCTTCTTCCCCGACCTTACCTCGTAGCCAATGGTGGTTTTGGGGCGATTCGAGCTAGCCCCAGCCAAAGGGCAGCAATGGCGAATGAAGAAAACCACCCAAATGCAGTTGGCAATTGCAGCAAACCTGGCACTTTAAAGATGCCATGTCGGAGGGATCTACTTTATTTAATGCAGTGCAATGGAGTGTCAATTAATGGAAGACACAGCCTTACACTAATACACATAATAAGGATATAACTACTGAACAGGGATATATGGTGTCCTTCGTGTATGTTTTATGGAATTAACTACGGGAACGCCCTTTGACCTTTATACACAGACTGGAGGCAGGAGGGTCCAGAATAAAGCAATAATAATAAAAAAAAACAATAAAAAACACAATCCTCATATCACAATATATTTATTTAATTTTTTTTTTTTTTTTTTTGGGGCTGGATCCAGAGTCGGCGACTTGCACAGAGTGACTGGCACCCTGAACCAAAAGGGCTACCACAGCATTTTGCATTTTGGGGCCCTTTGTAAACGATATATATAGTGTGTGCACTATATATATTAGTGCACACAAAGCATTCTCAATAGCTTTAGATCGTTTTACTTGTTGAGAAAACAGCACAGGATGGTGTCAAAGCCCTCCTCCCCAACCATGAAGTTCTTCTTTCGGGAAACTCCACACAGGTGTCAGTCCTTTTCCATGTAGTTTCCAACTGGTGTCACATTATTCCCAGTGGTGAGTGAGCCTTCTGATACACCATTGGAATAAGTCATGTTTGTGGCTCAAAACAACAACACAACGTGCATTTTAAGGCCATCTTCCCTGCTAGAGCGGGGGTTAGCCTTGCGGTCCCCATGACAATCTTCTCCATCTTGCCCTATTTTCTGCATCTCTCCTTGTTAACCCCCTTGCCCGCATTTCTTCTTCCACCATCTTTAGCCAAGTCTTTCTCGGTCTTCCCCATCCTCCACTTCCTTCTACATTCATTTCCATCACTCTTCTCAACCAGTCACTTTCATCCTTCCTCAACACATGACCAAACCATCTCAACCTGTTCCTCTTCACATTCATTTCCATCACTCTTCTCAACCAGTCACTTTCATCCTTCCTCAACACATGACCAAACCATCTCAACTGACCTTTGTGGCTCAAACCTTGTAAATATTTTTTTATTTTTCACTCTCCCTTGTCCACTGATTCTGAATCTTTTGTTTTTTGGGTGTAACTTCAGGTCTTTTTCTTCCTAAATAATGAGCATTGCATTTTTTTTTCTTTAGAGCAAGGTGATTGAGGGAACGTATGAAATTAGTGTTTCAGTCGAGCAACAGCTGGACAAAAGCAAGTGAATCGACGAACAGGAGATGAGAGAGGAAGGGAAAAAAGTCACCTGCAATTAACGATTGGACTAGGCAGGATCACTGGGGGTAAACATGTTGGATGAAAGGGTTGACATCAGATGGTGGAGCACTGCATGCTTTATGGCTTGGAGGGAAGCGTGTCAAAGAACGGCGTCTGGAATGCGGTTCCATAGACTGGAGAATCAAGGAACAAACGAGTTGAGGTGTGCATTGAGCCTGGATTTTGGACGTTCAACCTTGAGGGGGTAATGGAGGCACTGGAGATCCTGGAGTTTTTGAGAAGGGTTGGATAGCTGAGGGTGCACACACAGAGAGACAGAGCTTGGACAGGAGAAGAGACCACTGACCTGCCTGTGATATGAAAAGAACAGACTTTGTGCTTCAGGTTTTGAATTGCGTACAGAATTAGAAATTCTGTGTGGTACATGATTATACAAAAGTCTTGTTTCAAAAGTCTTCCAGGTACTGTTTCAATGCTTTATTTTGAAAAAGGTATACAAGGTTCAAAATTATCACTCATCATAAAGTCGAGACTTGGGAGATTTTTGGCACTTTGATGTACAATGATAGAATTTTTGAATGAAGTGTTTGATGTGACTTCCACGGCGTGCTCGCCAAGGCATCATTCTCACAGCGAAGTGCTGTATCACTCTCTTGCATGTCGGAGGTGAGATGGATCTTACACATTCCTCAATAGATCTCTTGAGCTACTCGATGTTACTTTGGTTGTTTTTGTAAACGTTATCCTTCACGTAGCCCCACAGAAGAGCCCGGACAGCAGTTGGTGTGCGAAAGACCAAACTCCTGTGAGCGCCGGTGAGAGGATGTCCTTGGACTTTTAGTGACAGGTTTTCTCACTCCCTCAAATGTTCTCTTCTGAAGGCCCGGTCTTATTTCTCCCTGATTTATGATTACTAGGGCATGCCCGTACTATATATATATCTAAAATTATATCCCCCCCCCTCTATTTACATGAAATGGTTTGGTCCAAAGCGAACGGCTTGCGAGTACGGTGACAATCCCCCCCCTCTATTTACATGAAATGGTTTGGTCCAAAGCGAACGGCTTGCGAGTACGGTGACAATCCCCCCCCTCTATTTACATGAAATGGTTTGGTCCAAAGCGAGCGGCTTGCGGAGTTTGGTAAAGAAATCGCCATAGCGTGCACGTAATTAGTTTTAAAACATAGTTTAACGGCAACATAGTTTGCCAACGTGAAATAAATGAATACGCTCTCAAATGTGCCGTCCGAGGCAGAGTCTGTTCGCCACGTTCGGCACACGTGATAGCTCGCTGCTCTCTGATTGGTTGAATCGTTTTTTGGACATAGCTCGGTAACTACTTCTCCGATTAATATGTCGCAAATTAGTTTTAATTAGTTTTACAACATAGTTTAACGGCAACATAGTTTGCCAACGTGAAATAAATGAATACGCTCTCAAATGTGCCGTCCGAGGCAGAGTCTGTTCGCCACGTTCGGCACACGTGATAGCTCGCTGCTCTCTGATTGGTTGAATCGTTTTTTGGACATAGCTCGGTAACTACTTGTCCGATTAATATGAAACCTTGAAAAGGCACATCCTCGGGTCCCCAGCAATATACCTGGCAAGTTTAAAGTATATCGGACCGGTAGTTGTCGAGAAACAGCGGTCACAGACAAACATACATACATACATACATACATACATACATACATACATACAAACATACAAACATACACACAGAGATTACTGGAATTATAGATAGATGAACTTCCTGGAACTTCTTGGCATTGTGAAGAATACATTTCTTGCTGCGTGGGTCTCAGTTTGAAATGTTTTTGATAGTCACTGAGTCTTGATCACAGACTTCATCTCAAGGTACCATTCTACCATTTTACTTCATTATTGTGCTGTGTATGACATATTTACTCCAGACAAATGAAACTTGATGGAGACAATCTCTGAACTTCCTGAAACATGACCTGAAAATAAATAATAATTGCAGTCTACCATATAAAACACTTGTCAGCTTGTGTGTTTGTACAGATACCTGTCCCCCTTCATAAGGGTAGGTTTTGAAGGTCAATCTTTTAACACTAATGTGTGCTCACTACGGTCAATTTTTGAGGATAAAACAAACTCTAAAAACATTTTCCACAAGAGTAATTATGTCTCTTCTATTGCAAATTGTCGATGGTGGCTGGCAAACCGAGCCTCAAGGGTGGTGGACAAAAGTGTTTTTTAAAATAACAATAAATACAAGACGCAGGGAGGTGAAATTCGCTGCACGTGATGTGCAATGTGCACAGAGTAAAACGAGTGTTTACTTACATCAGTATTTAAAAAAAAAAAAAACCTTTAGAGGCCATTTTTCCCCGCAAAGCGGGGGTTGGCCTTTTTCGGGGACCGTGGTTGTTGTTGTTTTTTGGTCCCCTTTTTGAAGCAATGTTTTACGGCCGGATGCCCTTCCTGCCGCCAACCCTTTTTGTCGCCAACTTACATCAGTATAACCACCTTAATAGAGGCCATGTTTCCCCGCAAGCGGGGGTTGGCCTTTTTCGGGAACTGTGGTTGTTGTATTTTTTCGGTCCCCTTTTTGAAGCAATGTTTTACGGCCGGATGCCCTTCCTGACGCCAACCCTTTTTGCCGGTATCAGTATGATGAACTTACATCAGTATGATGTATAATAAATATAGAAGCACAACTAACACTAGGCAGAGGCTTCAGACTTTGGCATGTTCACAAGGCTGCACCGTCGAATAAACTGTTCCAACCCGTCATTTTTGACCAGCTTTTTACGAGTTAATAATAATGTTCAACAGAGACACAATCCGAATAGTACCAAGACTTTGAAACAGCTGACAGAAACAAAATAGTCAAAGCAGTAGTTCAAGTGAAGAAGAGTGTAAAGATTTTATTTATTTTGTTTTGAAAGCGGTCTTGACTCATAGGACAATGGAAGAGCAGAATAATGGAGGCTGGACAGTCAATTTGCTCGTCAAGGGGTTGTTTTGTGAGTAACAGGTTGACATGGTGGGGACATAATTATATGAGATAAACAGAGAAGGTTAGCAGAATCAGAAAAGATGAGAAACATTTGTACCACATGGGACTTTTCACCATGATTAATGGATTTTCAACTTGTGATGTCATTTTGCTGGTGCAACAGCTTTATTACCTCCAGCACCCAAGGTTGACAAAGGTTGTGTTTTCACCTTTGTTTTAGCTTTATGTTGTGTTTTGGCTCGAACACGAGCCTCGATCTTGTATACAAAAAAAACAACCTGTCTGCTTGTTTGTCTGTGAACAATATCTCAATTTGTGGACGGATTCAGACGATACTTGGTGGACATGTTGGGTATGTGACAAGGACGAATTTATTCGATTGTGGTGAACATTCGGATCTGAATACAATAATTTTCAAGTGATTCTTCACCATCAAGTGACAGGGCCAAAAACGATATATAGCACACTATCTCAAAAACTTGTGGATGAGTTGGTTCGGTGACAAGAACAAGGTAATTGGCTTTTGCTTCAGGTCCGAATCCAGATCCGGCCTATCAGTGGGCGGATACAATACGTAAACTGTTCAGCCTGGTGGAGGTATGTGCTCTACCAAGTGCTCTTCTAGTTGCAGGTCTACAAGAGCTCTGCATGATTGTTGTTGTTATTAGATAGTCCCGGACAGTTCTCTCAAACAAGCCCGTGGCATGGCGACAGACAATCGATCTTGCAGAAGCCACCCAAAGCCACCCAAAGAGGGAAAGGGCTGGTCCATGGAGAGAGATCGGCACTGACAAATCCAGGCAGCAGGAAAGAATGGGGAAGATTTGGCCCCCAACTTGCATTGGGGGTACAACCACCGCGAAGAGGCGCCCCAGATAGTTGTGGTTCTTGTTGGGGGGTCGATATATCTTATGGGATGTTTGATCTACCATTGCAGGGCATTAAAACAGGTTGGGGGATGTCAGATTTTATTTTTTTTAAATACGAGCAGGAGTACCTGGCGTTGCCGAGAGAGAGGCTTTGCTTTGACAGGCCCCTTCGTTTTGGGGGAGGGGTGAAGGAAAGGAGGAAATTCTTATTATTATTTTTTTGTATAACGAATCGAGGATCGTGTAAGAGCTAACACATTGAACATGAAAACGTGCACAGACCAATAAAACATGCAATGAACGGAGCGGGAGACAGGGGGAGAGAGAGGAAAGCACACAAGCACAACAACAGAAGAGAACAGGGCCGTCGGTGGATCTGTGGAAGGGAGAGGGCTGGGGAAGGAGGGGAGGGGCCCACGGTATAAAGCAAATGAACATTTTTCAATTTCATGAAATAAATTGGGGATTTAAAGAGGTGGATTTGGGGTGTTTTTAACAGGGGTAGAAAAGATCAAGGTTTTGGATGGGGGATGATAAGAGATGGTGGTGAACAGCTGTTTTAAAGACCTGGAAGGAGGAGAGGGATTGAAGAGAGTGTGGGAGTATGTTCCAGAGGCGGGAGAAAAGAGGAGTGAAGGTGAGCAGAGAGTCTTGATTTTGGCAGTTTCACCAGAAGGGGGTTGCTGGCAGATCTTGTGCATCCTGCAGGAATATTTGGGGGACAGAGCCCAGAGAGAGTGGGGGAGCAAGCATTGAAAGACATGTTGCACTTGTTTGACCAGTTTGTGATATTGTCCAGGTCTGCAGAGAGTGAAGAGGCTGCTGCCTACCGAACTGAGGGTTGGGATATGGAGCCGCAGATAGTGGAGTTATCAACAACTAGGGCATGCCCGTACTATATATAAGCTAGGACGTGCCCGTACGTGGGTGCCCGTTCCTTGCCAAAAAAAAAAAAAAAAAAAAATTTGTGTAGGGGTGTGTGTGTGTAAACATCCTAGGGCGTGCCCGTACGTGGGTGCAAAAAAACATGCGTGCAAACAACAACAAAAAAAAACTTTGAAACCACGTGGCAGTAACGACCACAGAACCCCCCCCCCCCCCCTCTATTTACATGAATGGTTTGGTCCATTCGCAACGCCAAAGCGAACGGCGAACGGCTAAATCGCCATAGCTCGGTAAGTACTTGTCCGATTAATTTAAAACCTTGAAAAGGCACATCCTCGGGTCCCCAGCAATATACCTGGCAAGTTTAAAGTATATCGGACCGGTAGTTGTCGAGAAACAGCGGTCACAGACAAACAAACAAACGTACAAACGTACAAACGTACAAACAAACACACAGAGATTACTGGAATTATAGATAGAAGAGATAGAGGATTTTCCAGAGAGTCGGAGAGATCATTGAAGACCAGAAAAAGCACAGGGCCCAGAACACTGCCTTGTGGAAGTCCAGCCTGAACAGGAAGGGGAGTAGGGAGAATTCCATTCAGGGCCATACGTTGACTGCGACCAGAACGGAAGTCTGCAAGCCATGCGTGAAGGTTTCCATGGATACCATACGAGGAGAGTTTGATGAGCAGGGCGGGGTGCCAGACCGAATCGAAGGCACGAGATATGTCGATTGAGACCGCTGATTTCCTGTTTGGCACTGAGAACCTCTATCCATTGTTGAGACAACAGAAGCAACATGTCCAGAGTGGAATGACCTGGTCTGAATCCAAATTGATGATCTGAGATCAAGTCATTGGAGAAGAGGAAGGATTTGATGTCAGAAGTGTTCATCGATTCCATGATCTTGCTGATTATTTGGAGCAGACTGATTGGTCTGTTGTTGCAAGGATCTGTTTTTGCAACTTTCTTGTGTAAAGCGGTAATGTTGGCTGATTTCGAAGCAGATGTCACATGACCTTGAGCAAAAGAGAGGGTGAAGAGAATTGAGACAGCGGCAGAGCAGGACTTTAGGACCATGTGGGCTGATGCCGTCTGGTCCAGTTGCAGAAGCAGAATCAGTCGAGGTTTGACAAAAACTTCTCCACCTTGTCAGGAGAGAAGGAGACAGAGTCCAGCAGCAGCTGGGTTCCACTGGGTAAGGTGGGTGCAGAGAGAGATGGGTTCGGATCACAAGATTTTGAGGCAAACAGAGTTGAGGCATTCGGCTTTGTCGCGTGCGGTGTCGGCTGTGTAGCCGTTTGAGGTAAGGGAGGGATGGAGGGGGGAACAAACACCAGAAACAGATTTGACCAGACGCCACAAGGGTTTGGAGGAGGGAGACAGGTTGCTCCCTCGATATTATGCTGTGCGAGTCGTATTTGCGCAAAAGTCAAACGCTGTATATTTCTTGCCTCCGGTCCTAAATCTATTGTATATGGTCTAATGGACCACCAAAATAAAAATGGCGCTTTTGTGAAGCCGTTCCCCATTTTCGATACGTATGCTGCTAAGCTGCCTGACTACAACAATATGCGCTCTATGAGTGATGTTCTCGTTAAACTCGGTGTTCAAATTGATGGTAGTAGAGACAGGTGTTTCAAGTTATTGTCAGTTTTTATTTTTTTAAACTATTACAATAGCACTGAAATGCATAGTTAAAAGAGCATTTATAAAATTTGCATTTCGCAGAAAACTTTTCTTGTTACCCTCACCAGAGGAGCATTTGAGTCAGTTTGACTGTCTGTGGTGTCTGTCTGTCCGCTCACTTGTACTTGCCGACAGGTCACAATTTTAAACCGATCTTCACCAAACGGTAGAGTTCGTGGTCCGACAAAATCCTCTATGTTTTGAGGTCAAAAGGTAAACAAAGGCCAAAGGTCAACCACTTTTTTTTCAAATTTCTAAAATCCTCAATTTTCATCCGATTGACTTGAAATTTGAATAGGATTTTCAAATCAGCTAACTGAATTAAACCACCAACTACTTTTAGTCTAGTAGGAAGAGGGGGGGTATCATGCACCCCCCGGAAATATACTTCTAATCAGTGTTTCTAGATTGGAAAAACTGTGTAGAAAATGATGAGCTATGTTAAAAAGTTGTCAAAATGTCCCACGTATCATTTTTATACAAATTAGTGCCGCCATTATCGAAAAATCTAGTTTCACTATATCTCAGCCAATGTTGCAGATAACTGAACAAATAAGGTGTCTAGACCCATGATTTGAGGGTCAAAGATCATAATACAACTGTTCTTAAAGTGATCACATGTGTCTGTCATGCTAGTATGCAAATTAGTGCCGCCATTACAAAATAATCACATTTTTACCAATTAAGAGACTCCAATATTGCAGATAACTGAACAAATAAGGTGTCTAGACAGGATTTTGATTCCTCCTGGAGAAATGTAATGATAATTTTGATATCTTAGGTTACGTGGTATGGGCGCCATCTTTGGAAAACCGAAAAACTTTTCACCTCTATCTGAAAGCGCTGCAGAGGAAAAAAAAAAAAAAGAGACACGGGTCATTGTAAAGAATTCATGGGGAATAACATGTTAATGATGATGTCATATGTTCCTCTGTTATGACGTCATAATTCAACATCTAAAACTTCATCCAATCAAGATGAAATTTATTGAGCCTTATCTAGGGACATATTGGCGGAGAAAAAAAATGATGATATCGATCACGTGGTTTGGCCGCCATATTTGTTTTAACACAAAAGCCTTAAAAACACATCCTGGCGAGGGTCTGCAATCTCTGATTGCTCTTTCTATTAATAATTATTGGATGCAATGTACAAAAGTGGAAAATCATTCTATGAGTTACTATACAGCGTGATCACGAGCTGGCAGCACATATTAGTAGGACGAAATCACATCAGTCAAATTAGAACGGCACTCGTTAGAGATCATACTTCCGTATGGTTGGCCATATCACTCAATGGTGAAGAAACACTTAAAAAATTATACTATCCGGATCCGGATCTTCACCGAAATTGAATCGATTCTTCCTCGTCACACACACAAAACCGGTCCACCAAGTTTCGTCCAAATCCGTCCATAACTTTTTGAGATATCCTGCTACGTATCGTTTTTGGCCCCATCTCCCAATGGTGAAGAATCGCTTAAAAAATTATAGTATCCGGATCTTCAGCAAAATCTAATCATTTCGTCCTCACAAACACTACATCTCTGCCAAATTTCGTCCGAATCCATCCACAACTGTTTGAGATATCCTGTTCACAAACAAACGGACAAACAGACAGATATACAGGGGTGAAAACAACCTCCATCCACCTTTGGTGCCGGAGGTAATTAACTTTCCCTTTGCCATCTGCTTGTGCTGTGGAAAACTAATCTACTATATAAAAGAGATGTCTGTCTGTGTGTCTGTCTGTCTGTCTGTGTGTCGCCATTTTTCTCAGAGGTGGCTGAACGGATCTTCGTCAAACTTTCAGAGGTTCGTCAGTGAGTGCCGGAGAGTGTGTTAGGCTTACAACAAAAACATTTTGAAAAAAAAAAAACATCGGTTTTTTGTAGTTTAAAAAAAAAATTTGCTCGACAGTGCCTTAGCCTTTTAAAATGAATGACAGTTATATAGAAGTACACAATCAAATAAATAAATACAAAACAATCACCAGACATTTGAACACAAATAAATCGAACAATTCTGGAAGTGTACGCAGTTGGTAGTGCAGCTTCTTCTTCATCCTGATCAGCATCACACTTAACTCAAACGTGATGTACGCCACATTCACCCACCAGCATATATATGAACCCCCTTCCTCTCCTGCCTCCTCCGCTCCCCTCCCCTTCTCCCCCCCTCCCCTCCCCCCTTCCCCTCTTCCCCCTCCCCTCCTCTTCCCCCCCCTCTCCCCCTTCGCTACCTCCCCCCTCTCCCCACATCCCTCCTCCCCTCCCCTTCCTCCCCCTCCCCTCCCCTCCCCACCCGGCAACGGTACTTCTGCTAGTAATGTACAGAATTGAGTGAAATCATTCAGGATTTGCATTTTAGATGAGTGCTCAAAAATATATATTAGATTTGCAAATTGCACAAGGTGAGAATTAAGATGAACAATGGAATGCAGAGATGGTTGAATGTGGGGGGAAGCTGGAAAAATGTTCTTCTTCTTTGAAAGAGGAAGCAACTAGTTATTACTTTTTGTGGAATGGGAAGATTTTACAAATAAAGCAAGTATCAAAATCATCATCATTAGCTGGTTTTGCAGTCCACAGGAGCAAGGCCTCCTTCAATTAACATTATTTTAATCGGCATACTTGCAACACTTACCAAGTGGGGTTGGCAAAAGTCAGGGCAGGAATTTGGGATTTCTTTGGCGTGCCGGCGATAACTCCCCGACACTTGAATCTTCAACGTCAAACAACTGATGCTGGCACACGGGACACCCAGTTTAACATCCATCTGAGGGACGGCACACATTGATTCCTCGTTCTCCCTGCGAGACACCAGGAAGACAGTTTACAGCTGGCCCGAGACTCAAACCCAGACTCGATAGCTGAGGCGAGTGTGTGTTCTTCCAGGGTATCCTACCAGCCAAAATGCAAATATAGTTGTGAATGACTGAAATAAAATTCTCAATTTGTTATTACGACGACATGGACATAATTCCTTAGCTCATTGTGCAAGTGTGCCACTTTCAGAGCCCTTTGTTTTGTGATAAATACTGGAGCAGCCTCCCTGTAATCTTGCTCGGCTTTGATGCCATATACATATTACGTGTGCAAAATTGGTGGATGTTTTGATCCTCCCCCAATCCCTCGTATCAACCAGAACAACCCTCTCACGCCCCACATATGTATGCGACGCACATATCACCAAGGGAAATGTCTGCAGAGCATCCCCTACGGCATTAAAAAATCCGCAATCCGCCCCAGAATGTTTTGCACGCATGCGCGGAAACCCCTAGCAACAGCGGCCATTCGGGTATACTAAATTACTGTATATCGTACTGAAAGATAAGGATTGTTAGCTAAAACAGCTCACAAAGCTTATAAAAGAATTTTAAAATACTTGGCACAGAAAAAACAAAGTGGAGTGCCTTTGCACAATGAAAGAGTTGGAGAACTTTCTCAGCTAGCTGACAGCATTGAGATCTTGCAGCTGCCTATAGTGCGGACTCCTGACGATTTGGATGGAGTCTGCAGGCCCGAAGAAGAACTGTGCAAGCCCCAAAAAACTGTGGACGGGTGCACGCTACCCAAACCCTCAACCATCGCTACCAGCGAGTAGACTTTGAACCTTGCGGGAGTGTCTCCTGTGAACATGGTGGGCTTGATGATTTATTTAATGGATGTCTGCAACTGGAAAGATGACGGTCTTCATCATTATCAACAAAGTAATGGCTACCAACTCTTTCACAAAGGATATCTTAATGACTTGAAAATACACAAAGCTTGTGCCAGCTATTATTTATGTGAGAACCGGATGTACCAGGCAGACTTCCCTGAGGGAGACAACGATAGGGAGGTCATATCTGGGGCTTGTGAATGCATAGGGTAAGTTTCAAATGAGGATATTTACAATAAATCATGTGGGTGAGTGGGAGCTGTGATGGCTGATATATATATATATATATATATATATATATATATATATATATATATATATATATATATATATATATATATATATATTTATATATACATACACCAGCAGAAGTACCCGGCATTGCCGGGCGGGGGAGGAGGAGGGGAGGGGGAAGAGGAGGGGAGGGGAACGGAGGGAGGGGGAATGGGGGGGAACAGGGGGGAGGGGAGGGTGTGGGGGTGCCCGGGGGAAGAAGGGCACCTCCCCCCTCCCCCTTTCCCCTCCCGCCTCCCCATTCCCCTCCCCCCCTTCACCTCCCCCTCCCCCCATTCCCCTCCCCTCCTCTTCCCCCTCCCCTCCCCCTTAACACCAGGGGGGTTGACTCGGCCTGTCATCCTACCGAGGTCGGCAAATTGAGTACCAGTTCACTGGTAATTCCCTGTGTGCCGCAAAAGGCGCCTAACAGGGTTGGCGGCACGAACCCAGAAGTCGGAACTCATTGTCGTCAAATAAATGTAGCATGTATGTTTCACTCTCTGTCACATGCCGTTGGTCCCATGTCAATCGGATGAAGTTGAAAAATTAACATTACGAAGTTTCTCTGGGACGTACTGATTCCGAATAATGAAGTTGAAAAATTAACGTTCCGAAATACGCTAATTACGGTAACAGAAGCGCTGGCGATGCGAAGCGCAAGAGGGAGCGCTGCGCTCCCTCCCTTCGATTCCCTCCCTCTTCTGCTAGCGCTTCTGCGCTAATACGCTAATTTTAAAACCCGAAGTTTTTTTAAAATTTAAGGTGTGCTGTAGTTGCTCTGAGACGTACTGAATCCGAATATGCATTTGGTTTTTCTCTGCGATGAGTAGTTCTCAAGTTATAAGAGGACAAACAAACATACTTTACTGCTTTATATATATATATATATATATTTGCTGTTTTTGGAGATGATTTCGCAAGAGTGACGACAGGCTAGAATTGCCCTTAATTGTTTAAAAAAAATAATTGCCCTGATTAGAGGAAGTGGGTCACTGAAAATGTTTGTGCAATAATTGCTCGATAGTGCCAAAGCCTTTTTAAATTAATGACAGTTATATACAAGTGCACAATCACATAAATAAATACAAAACAATCACCAGACATTTGAACACAAATAAATCAAACAATTCCGGAAGTATACAAAGTTGGTAGTATGGCTTCTTCTTCTTCCTGATCAGCATCACACTTAACTCAAACGTGATGAACGCCACATTCACCCACCAGCATATATATGAACCCCCTTCCTCTCCTGCCTCCTCCCCTCCCCCTACCCCCTTTCCCTCACCTCCCCCTCCCTTAATTTCCCCTTAATTTAATTTGCCCTTAATCTCTCTCCCCTTAATGTAAAAGGGGACACTGTGCGTGTGCAAAAGGCCTCGTTGGCATGCATATGTCATTTTGAAAGTCCGTATTCAACTGTTAGGAAGGGTTGGAGTTGTATTTACTTTTTATCCTTTAAAAGATAAATATTAATGACAAAAAACATTTCATTGATCAATACACAACTTAACAACTTCATTCACATATCGTGGATTCTACTTCATTTGAATAAATAAGCCAACATATGAGAGAAAATTTGAATAAACGACAATTATGTTTGATTTCCTCTTTTAAGTTGGAGGTGTCACCTCTACTTTATAGAATACGAGCAGAGGTACCCGGCATTGCTCGGTGATGTTCTAATCCTGTTGGCATTTTGAAGAAAAAAAAAAAAAAAACTTTTTTTTGTGATGGCCGAAAACACTTCCCTACACCCACTGAGGAATTGGGTTGGGGATCATTTAATATTACCTTTCGACATCGCTATAAAGGCTTAGGCACTACACAGCGATTATTTAAAAAAACAAAAAACATTTTTCCAAATAATTTTTATTTTATTTTTTGCCGAAACAAAAATGTATCTAGGCATAAGGATAGTCAGGGCCCTTAGGGATATTTTGGTTCAAATTCTTCCAAAAGCATCAAATTTGGCGCAGATGTTGCCCATGCCATACTCTTTCGATTTTTGACGGGCGCCAAGGGCGGTATGATCCGGGGACCATACCGGTCCATCCCGCCATGTCACCTGACCTATGACGTCATAATTAGGATATGCATCCAATCACATGGCGTACTATAAGTGGTCAAAGTTCAAAATGAATCGATCGAAAAATGAAGGCAGGGATCCATTTTTAAGGTTTTCATAAAATCCAATATGGCCGCCAGGTCACATGACCTATGACGTCATATTTATGACATGTATACAATCATGTATACATGAACCCGGATCATGATCGCACAAAAATTAAACACAAGGATATGGCATACAGTTCATAAAACATCAAAATCCGTACCTTTGTAATTAGACGAACTGCATATGCCTGAAAATTAGGAAATAGACATGTAAATATTTCCTCTAATTGTCAAAAATAAGGTCAGAGTTCGATTATCCAACCCAGAAACATAAAATGGTGAACCTCGTGTAAATCTTGACAAAAACCGACATGTTTGACTCAAAAATGACCTTTAAGATGACCTTGACCTCGAATCATCAAAATAACATCATAATTGGATTCCTCGACCTCGAAAACCCCTGAAAAGTGGTATCATACATGATTCCAACCCTTTTGGTTATTTAACTGATTTTCCTCTAATCCGGGTGGCGGCCATTTAGTATTTCGCCAATATGGGGCCCCCGGGGGGGGGGGGGCGCCCGTCTTGGCGCCCGTTAAAAATCGAAAGAGTATGGCATGGGCAACATTTGGGCCAAATTTGGTGCTTTTGGAAGAATTTGAACCAAACGGCCCCAAAATATGCCTAAGGGCCTTGACTCGGAAGAATGCTATTGAAAATTGGGTCGCCACGTCAAAATCCAAGATGGCCGCCACCACTCACTGATGAACCTCTGGAAATTTAAAGATCTTTGGCCAACTCAGAAAAATGGCGACATACACAGACAGAGTGAGAAAGCATAACGTTTTATATCAATACTACTCATAGTGTATATATGTATGTATGTATATCTTCGCGGTTGATAAAATGTGACGTGTTTCTCTATTCGCGTAAGAATGTCCCGCGAATTCGCGTTTTTTTGTCCCCCGTCGGCCGTCGCACCGCAGAGTGAAAGGGGGACGATGGTTTTCCCCTCTGTCCGCGTGTCCGTCCGTGCGTGCGTAAGCGAAGGACCGCATTCGAAATTGGTGTGTGGGTGCAACCCACGTCAAAATCCAAGATGGCCGCCGCCATGTATATCTGATGCCATGTATGTCTGAACCTTGTGAGCAGAATATCTTGAAAAATAAGTGAAGTACCAACTTCTAATCTGGTGTGTGGGTGTATCTAGGCATAAGGAAGAACCCTATTGAAAATTGGGTCGCCACATCAAAATCCAAGATGGCCACCGCCATGTATGTCTAAACCTTGTGAGCGAAATATCTTGAAAAATAAGCGAAGTACCAACTTCTAATCTGGTATGTGGGTGTATCTTGGCATAAGGAAGAGCCCTATTGAAAATTGGGTCGCCACGTCAAAATCCAAGATGGCCGCCACCATGTATGTCTGAACATTGTGCGTGGAATATCTTGAAAAATAAGTGAAGTACCAACTTCTAATCTGGTGTGTGGGTGTATCTAGGCATAAGGAAGAACGCTATTGAAAATTGGGTCACCACGTCAAAATTCAACATGGCCACCTCCATGTATGTCTGAACCTTGTGAGCGAAATATCATATCATAGCATGTTTTCTGCGTCTTCCACTTTGTCAACTCACATCACTTCCCCGATGGGGACCTAGGCTCAACGCTTGTTTTTTTTTCTTTTCAGGGCTGTGTGCCACAAAATTGCGGTTTATTGTCCCGCTTCGCACCGCAGAGCGAAAGGGGGACTATGGTTTTCCCCTCCGTCTGTGCATGCGTGCAAACGTGCGTGCGTCCATGCAGGACCGAATTCCAATTTGGTGTGGGTGCAACCCACGTCAAAATCCAAGATGGCCGCCGCCATGTATGTCTGAACCTTGTGAGTGGAATATCTTGAAAAATAAGCGAAGTACCAACTTCTAATCTGGTGTGGGTGCATCTACGCATAAGGGAGAACTCTATTGAAAATTCGGTCGCCACATCAAAATCCAAGATGGCCGCCTTGCGTCTTCCACTTTGTTAACTCACATCACTTCAACGACGGGGGACCTAGGCGTAACGCTTGTTTCCCCCTATTCGCAGCCATGTTCCACAAAGTCATGGTTTTTCAAGGGCGCAATAAACAAAATTTCACGAGCCGCTATCTTGACACATTTATAAAAACCCATCGTTCACCAACCATGCATAAAGCAGCTGGACATATGCAAAAAAACATCTACGAGCCGTGAGCATGACTTTGTGTGATATGCGTTTTCATGGCTTTTACGGCCACAAATTTTAGCTGGTCTATAATCGAGAGCTTCGCGGGATATCCCACCAGATGTGGAAACAAGTTATCCTCCACGAATTATATAATGCAAACGCTTCATTAAATCCATTACAGTTTGCAATTTATGGTAAAGCATCATCAGAGATGTTACATAATGAAAACGCTTCGGGGGATGTTCCATCAGCGATGAAAACAAGTCATCCTCCGCAAATTATAGAATGCAAATGCTTCATTACATCTATTATTGAAATTAGCAGATAGGCTCAATCCCCACAATGCTCGCAATCCTACATATTGTACAGACCGTCATCCATCTCGATCATTGTTCTTGACCCGTTGCTTTGACCTGTGTTTTTGACTTGCTCTGCTCATCGTTCAGTCATGGCTCCCAAGCGCAAGACCAGTGCCGGAGATGCGTCGACTGCCAAGAGGCCGAAGAAAGTCATGAGCCTGCGGCTGCTTGACCGGCTTTCGAGAGGAGAGAGTGCGGCCTCTGTGGGCAGGCATTATTGCGTCAACGAATCCACCATTCGCTACATATGGAAGAAGGAGAAGGCGATTTGTAAGAGTATTTCAGCGAGCGCTTTATCGAGTATGTAGGTGGTCACCCATGTCTGGGATGGACATATAGAAAGGATGGAGAAGGCTCTCGGCATATGGATCGAGGACAACATGCAGAAAAGTATGCCTTTGAGTTGACCTCTCATTCGCGAAAAGGCCAAACAAATTTACGATAATCTGTCTGGCACGGGTGGTGCCAGCACGAGTGATGCGCCGAGCGATGATGGTACAAGCACCGCAACTTCATTCACTCCAAGCAGGGGATGGTTCAATCGTTTCAAGGAGCGGTACTGTCTCAAAAATGTGAAGCTCTCAGGGGAGTGTGCCTCCGTGGACCACGAGGCGGTAAAAGCGTTCCCTGCTCAATTCGCGAGGCTGATCAAAGAGAAGGGATACCTCCTAGAGCAGGTGTTCAACGCTGACGAGACTGGCCTCTTCTGGAAAAAGATGCCCACGAGAACTTTCATCTCAAAGTGCAAGGCGACAGCATCGGGATTCAAGGCTACCAAGGACCGGGTATCTCTTCGCCTCTGTGCAAACGCAAAAGGGGACCTCATGCTGAAACCCATGATGTTGTACCGTTCCCTGAACCCACGGGCTCAAGGGCAAGAACAAGCGAACTCTGCCCGTGTTTTGGAGGGCCAACAGGAAATCCTGAGTGATGGCAGCAACCTTTTTGAACTGGTTCCATAATTGTTTCGACCCTCAGGTGCAGAGGTACATGGTGGGCAAAAACCTTGTGTTCAAGGTTCTCTTGCTCCTGGAGAACGCTCCTGGCCACCCTGCTAACCTGGACGTGACTCACCCGAATGTCGAGGTGATCTTCCTGCTGCCCAACACCACCTCCCTCATCCAGCCACTCGATCAAGGTGTGATTTCAACATTTAAAACGTATTACACCCGTTGCACCTTTCGCCGCATTTGGATGCGATGGAGTCCGTCCGACCCAGGGCTCACCGTCGGGCAGTGTTGGAAGGATTTCAACATTGCCCACTGCATCGGCACCATCAAGGAGTCGCTGGATGAGGTGAGAGCCTCCACCATCAACGCGTGCTGGCACAACCTGTGGCCATAGATAGTCAGAAACTTTACTGGCTTTCCCGATAACACTGAGGAGAGTGATTGTCGAGTTGGCACGGCAGTTGGGAGGGTAAGGATTTGATGACATGCAGCCTGAGGAGTTGGAGGATATCATTGCCTCACATGGCGACAACCTCAACGAGGGGGGGGGTTGGAGGCCATTCTAACGGTTTCCGAGAAGGATGAGGCGGGCAATGATGAGGAAGAGGTGCCGAGGTCTAACCTCACAGTTCAGTTCCTGGGCGAGTTGCTGCATGGCATGCAGGAGCTTGTCGACAAGTTGGAAGATGCTGACCCAGTCATGGAGAGGTACCTCAAATTCAAGGAGGGCTTGGATGATTTGCTTCTCCCCTACAAAGAGCTGCATCAAAACCTGCGGCAATCTGCCAGGCAGCTCGCCATTACCTATTTGTTTCACTGTGCTCCCTCAACCTCAACACCACGAGCATCCTCCTCTCCTGCCACCCTCTCAGTGTCCTCACTAACACTCTCAACTGCTGCCTCTCCCTCAGTGCACGATGTTGCAGGACTATAATTTGGGTCATCCTCAGTGTTCGAGGAATGAATGGGATTTTAATTCATAATAATAATCATCATCATCATTTGAAAGTTGCATGTGTTTGTAAAAAGAAAAATCTTAAACGGTACATGATGGTGTTGTTTTTTTTACTTTCATGGTATGGCGTGGTTAAGGACTTTAAAAAAACTGTCAGCGCATTCCTTCAATAAATTGGAAATGGTACCTGGTGTTGTTGTTTTGTTTTTTTTGTAAGAATTTTTTGTGAAACACTAATCTTGTGCATTTGCGGTCGAAAACATTTTAAACTTTATAAATTTTCCTCTATAAATCGGGAACCGCCAGGAACCTATAACGTATCCCCCTTTTCCCCCATTGAAACAATGCCGCGGCATACATTCACGGGATTTTAATTGACCGTCGCAGGATTTTCATCGCCCTTTGTGGGTTTTCGTCGACATTCTCTGGATTTGCGTCACCATTCGCAGATTTTGCCTTGCCGTTCGCGGTTTGTTCCTCTCTATTCATGGATTTTCGCGACTCGGGAACCTATCCCCCATTCCGAGTGTGTGTGATGTGTGTGTGTGTGTGTGTGTGTGTGTGTGTGTGTGTGTGTGTGTGTGTGTGTGTGTGTGTGTGTGTGTGTGTGTGTGTGTGTGTGTGTTATGGAGTCGCATACTGACTGATATACAGTCACGTGAAAAAGTAAGTACACCCTATGTAAAGTTTTGACTATTTCAACATACAGCTATTTGATCTTCATTTCAACAATATTGATAGATAAAGGTGATATAATATAACAAATATCATGAAACATTTACATTTTGTAGTCCATTGTATAATTTAAATAAACATAAATGCAAATTTCGCATGTGGAAAAAGTAAGTACACCCCTACATTTATCACTACAAATACCTAAAATTAGAATCAGGTGCACCAGCTCAGGTGCAAATGATTAGAACATCTTTAGAGAGGATCTTGGAGGAACCCGTCTTATTTAAACTTCAGACATTTAGTTTGGTTTGCTCTTTGTTGTTGAAGTGTGCGGCGTCACCATGCCTAGATCAAAAGAGCTCTCTGAGGCCTTCTGAAAGAAGGTTATAGATGCCTACGAGTCTGGGAAGGGATTTAAAAAGATCTCCAAACAATTTGAAATCAATCATTCGACTGTCTGGAAGATCATCTACAAGTGGAGAAGATTCCAAACAACTGCCAACTTGTTCAGGCCAGGCCGCCCCAGCAAGTTCACCCCTAGAGCAGACCGCAAGATGCTGAAAGAAGTCTCTAAGAACCCCAGAATGTTATCACGGGACCTACAGGTAGCTCTTGCCACTGTTGATGGAAAAGTGCACGAGTCTACCATTAGAAAGAGGCTGCACAAATTTGATCTACATGGGAGGTGTGCCAGAAGGAAACCTTTGCTGTCAAAAAAGAACATTAGGGCAAGATTAAAGTTAGGCAAAGACCAGCACTTCTGGAACAATGTGCTCTGGACAGATGAGTCAAAGGTAGAGCTATTTGGCCACAGTACCAGAAGACATGTTTGGTGAAAACCAAAGACAGCATTTGACCACAAGAACCTGATACCAACTGTAAAGCATGGTGGTGGAAATATTATGGTTTGGGGCAGCTTTGCTGCATCATGGCCTGGGCAGTTCACCATCATAGAATCCACTATGAATTCTTCTTTGTACCAGAGAGTGCTTGAGGATAATGTGAGGCCATCTGTCGGAAAGTTGAAGCTCAACCGAAGGTGGACCTTGCAACATGACAATGACCTTAAACATACCAGTAAATCCACCAAGGAATGGCTGAAAAGAAAAAAATGGAGGGTTCTGGAATGGCCAAGTCAAAGCCTGGATCTAAATCCCATCGAGATGTGGGGGGATTTGAAACGAGCTGTGCATGCAAAGAACCCCTCAAACATCGCACAGCTGAAAGAATTCTGCATGGAGGAGTGGGCAAAAATTTCTCCCAGTCGATGTCAGAAACTGGTAGACAGTTATAAGAAACGCCTACTTGAGGTTGTTTTTGCCAAAGGGGGAAATACCACCTATTAGAGCCAAGGGTGTACTTACTTTTTCCACATGCGAAATTTGCATTTATGTTTATTTAAATTATACAATGGACTACAAAATGTAAATGTTTTATGATATTTGTTATGTTATATCACCTTTATCTATCAATATTGTTGTAATGAAGATCAAATAGCTGTATGTTGGAATATGTTGAAAAAGTCAAAACTTTACATGGGGTGTACTTACTTTTTCACGTGAATGTATAACCTAAAGGTTTTCAGATTCACAAGTGTATGCAGGACGCACTGCGTTGCCCTGATGAAGCCCCAACAAGAGCGAAACCAGGTCGGTCACTGAGTTTTGTTTGCACTTGTGATAGTATCTGAACGAAGATCTAAATGATGACGCACTGCTGGATGGCTCCTTTAGCGCTTGGCAGGCAAGGCGTACTTACGTGGTGGTGACGTCACGGCGTGCGCTCATTAGGTTGGAGCACGGAAATTACAGATACTAATATGGAGATATTACAACACATCAATAAATTGCTTCTGGTGCTTTGCGATATTAAACAGATGAAGCACCAGAAGGGCTCCATTCACAGCTTCCAGGAGCTTGTGACGATGGAAACGATAACACGACACTGAAAAGCGAAAAGACTCAACCTAGAGAGTCAATAGAACATGATTCCCCATTTCTGTTTAGGTATATACAAAGTACTTCAATGTTAATAAAATGATAATTTTTTAAAGCGTTAAGAAATTCCAGAAGTTTAGCACTACTGAAGCAGTCTGATACATCACCCTTATATACTGTAAAAAGACGACATTGAATCACTTTAGGAGATGGAGGCTTTGGTGATCACCATAGAACACTCGTACATAGCCATAATCGGCGGCCTCCTCTTCACCCCAATAAACATGTCAAGCCCTCTCATGCGATATATATTGTTGCGGATCTCCCGAAGCCCGTCGACATACAAAGGGGGGGTTAAACCCCTTTTTCCCCTCGGGTCTTCGTGTCCACGAGGCCGAGTCGCCACTCCCGTAGCGAGCGTGGAAAAGGGTATCGGGTCGATTCCACACGTACCTTTGGTACCCACGCTGCCACGAAAATGGGGACCGGACCTCGCACAAGCCACGCTAATTGAGTACGCCGAACGGTTTGCATATCAAGTGACTCGTGCTGTTACTTTTATGGAACCCGATTCGAGCGGTTTTATTCGTGCGATGCTAGGCCAATAGATAGAAAGGACGGGAACGATCAAAGAGAAGAAAGAACACAGGTTTATTTATAATGTACAGTGATCAGGCTAAAGGGAAGGGACACAAAGCAGATGCTTAACAGTTTTAACTTATCGCCAGACAAAGGGCCCACTCACTCACGCGGGGAAAAAGGAGGAAGAACAGTTCGCGCGCCAAAAGCGCCTTGACGCCGGTCGCTCCCGGACAGCTGGCCGGCGTGGCCCTCGGTTGTTCACGGCACGTGTGCTGGGAGCGCAGGCAAGGAGGTCACGCGCCTGTGGCCCGGAATGGGTCGTCTCCACAAGTGCGATTAATACGGGCAGCAGCAGAGCGCAGGGCACGGGGAGAGTTCGTGTACGGAGGCTATAACAAGCAACTCGATCAACTCGTGGCTACAATGTCTCTTTGATCTCTGACTCGTTCTGCTTCTCACCGTGTCTGACTATTCGGCTTGCTCTGACACTGTGGCTCGAGGCAGGGTTTTATATAGCCCCTCCCCGGTCCTACCCGAATGTTCCAAGCCCCTCCTCTCGCCGCCGTTATGAGCCACTCCCCTCGAGCTCTGATTGGCGGCTTGCGGCTTACCGGCCACTCCCCCTGCAGCTCATCCCTTCGGCATTGCCAGACTTGTTCCAGGCCGAGCACATGGTCTTTCAGCTCAATTGAGGCCTACACTTACTGGCCTGCTCAACGCAAAACTAACACAGGAAAGGAGACTACACTTACATTTACTAAGAAATAACTGAACTACAGCGAGGCTACATGTTGTGGTGCATCTACCTACAAGGGGGGTTATCTTTATTCACAAAACCGTAACAATATCATGGTTCTTGGAATTGATATGAAGGTTCTTCAGTGTTCAAGTACGTACTTAAATGAAAATAGAGGTTTAAAGGCGTATAATTGAATTAATTCCGGGTTTCACTGCCGTTTACCCATTGTCTATAACACCACCCAATC
Organism: Myxine glutinosa; assembly: GCF_964187855.1. Taxonomy (NCBI): domain Eukaryota; kingdom Metazoa; phylum Chordata; class Myxini; order Myxiniformes; family Myxinidae; genus Myxine; species Myxine glutinosa. Next base: position 331,388,317 of record NC_136261.1, read on the forward strand.
TAACACGTTACATTAGTTCTTTGTACCTGTTTTTCGTACCTGTTTTTCGTACCTGTTTGTGTCCTTTATAACATCGTTAAAAACAGTAAGCTTCCTGTTTGAAATGATTTTCACTTTTGTTTGATTGCTGAGCAGTGTAAAACAGAGTAAAAACATTATCCCACTGCTCTCCGTGTATGTGCGATGTACCAAAGTACGGTAAAACGGCAAACTTGTCTTCCTATTCATGTTCTGATTCTTTTTCAAAATATAACATTTTATTTTAAGAAGTTGTTCCTCGATCATAAACTGATGATCCGAAACTGATAAGTACGAAAACCCCGTACAGACGTACAAACAGACATGGACCAATTGCTTAACCCTATGTTTTGCTTTGCGTGCGCATGGTAATAGCCTGTCCAAGTATTGTATAGACTATAGAACAATCCTACTATTCATTTGCAATTGGTCACTGGCTGTGACGCCAATACAAATTTTTCTTTCGGGCACTATGCCACAAAAGGCTACATATATCGAACAAAGTTTGAAACGGAGCACGTGGTCACCATTAGAGCATTTAAATTGCATCAGATGTCGCAATAAATGCGAATTGTTACTCCCAGCTTGCCGGCTCGATGACAGAAGATGCCAATTGTATTTTTGCCGCCTTCATCCCTACCCCGTTTAGGATCTCGGGCAACTTCCGAGTTATAATGTGTTCTCTTACATTCTTACAAGGAATTTAGCCGCATGACGAGGCCATCAGGCTCATCAAAGCTTGTGCTATTATGACCACCTTTCAAGAAGTTTCAGAGTTAAAAGGAACTTCTGTACGAATGGTGTCAGGAAAACCTGCCCACCGAGGAAGAATGTGACCCTGGTGGGAAACTACATCGAAAAACCCGTATTTGTGCCGAGTTGAGTTGCACTGGTGTATGACCGACCATTCTTTCGTGATTGGGGATGAGGTACCTTTTGACTCTCCGTCATTATATTTAATTTGAGCGTAATTGTTGTCTTTCTTAAATTATTGATGCCCACACCTACAGATGCTTGTCGAAAGCACTTGGACATGACCTCGCTGACCATGCATCGCAGCGAACTCTACTGCAACGCGTGCTTCACACGCCTCTTCGGGCCAAAGGGCTTCGGCTTTGGCCAGGGAGCAGATGGGGCTCAGAGTTCAGCTTCTCCTGGTCCAAGATCAAAAAACACGGGCATGTCGTGCCGGTTCACCCGCCTCGGTAACTCGGAGCGCTGCTCGCGCTGTGGAAAAGCCGTGTACGCAGCCGAGAAAGCCATGGGAGCGGGAAAGGTACGTACTGAATGAGGGATTCATTGTGTCGTTGGTTTCATCAAAACTAGTCGTGCTGTGTGTGCTCCTTCTGTGTACTTTAAAAAAAATATTCTATTGCTTTGAGAAGTATAATAATGCATTTATTTTATATAGCGCTTTTCAGGAAGCCCAAAGACGCTTTGACAGAGTGCAAAACATAATGCATAGCAAAACATAAAAACAATTGCAAAAAAGAAGAATCAATAGGGAAATATTCAAAGCACAAAGGAGGGAGAAGGAGAGGAGATAGTCAGGGGTTAGATGCTGTGGGTTAAATGTTGAATGCAGTGTTGAACAGGTGGGTCTTGAGTGATGTTTTGAATGTGGTGAGTGAGGAGGAGTCTCTGATGGTGTGAGGTAGCGAGTTCCAGAGGGTGGGAGCAGCGATGGAGAAGGCCCTGTCCCCCCAGGATCTAAATTTGGTCCGGATGGGGGGGTCAGGAGGTTAGTACCAGCAGAGCGGAGGTTGCGGGTGGGAGTGTGTCTGGAGAGGAGGTCAGCCAGGTAGGATGGGGCCAGGTTATGGAGGGCTTTGTAGGTCAAGAGGAGGATTTTGTACTGGATTCTCTGGGGGATGGGGAGCCAGTGAAGCTTGTAAAGGACGGGGGTGATGTGGTCACGGGTCCGGAAATGGGTGAGTAGACGGGCAGCGGAGTTCTGAATGTATTGGAGTTTATTGGTGATTGTTGAGGGTGAACCATAAAGGAGGCTATTGCAGTAGTCCAGACGGGAAGTGATGAAGGCGTGGATGGGGTTTCTGCAGCCGTGGAGGAGAGGGATGGGCAGAGACGGGCGATGTTTTTCAGGTGAAAGAAGGCTGTCTTTGTGATCTGTTTAGTGTATTTGTCGAAGGAGAGGGTTTGGTCAAAGATGATGCCAAGATTCCGGATGTGAGGGGAGGTGGATACTGGGATACCGTCGATGTTGAGGGCAAAGCTATGGTTGGATTTTATGAGCGTTTTTGGGCCAATGATGATTATTTCAGATTTATCACAGTTAAGTTTGAGGAAGTATTACTATGTATAATTTTGTGTGCTCCTTCCATATCCTAAAAAGGTTCCTGCTGCTGTAGAATAATAAATGTTATCGTTGGAAACACTGACTTCAGCTCGCATTCTCGCTTATTCCTAAATCTGGAAAAATGGGTTTTTGAAACGCATTTTTATGGTTCAATAGCCAATAATTTTTTTCAAAGTATATTATTAGCTTTCCAATAAAGCAAATTGATTATCAGTTTTCCAACGGTATCATACAGCAGGAACCCTTTTGAATGAAGTGTGACACACGGATGGATACTTCTCCTTTTAGTGACGTGTATGAACATTGGCACAAATTAAAAAAACGATTGAATGGGAATATTGATTGTGGAAATAATCTCCAGCTTGTATTCCAGCAGGATGGAAGTCTTGATTTCATTCCCGACCAGACTGTAAAGTGTCGGATTTGTGCTTCATGGACAGGGTGCTTCCTCGGAGTGCACCGTCCTTTGGAATTGCATTAAGCTGGTAGTTCTATCTGCTGGCATTTCTTGGTGGACATGGAAGATCCCACGGTGTCTCCAACTGATCCCAGGATACTTTTGAAGCAGCCGTCAGAGCAGGGATTAGGCCCAGGCACCTGAAAATGAGGTCCTACCCCATTTCAAAATGTATCCTGGGATCTCTGATGTGCTTATTGCTACCCATAGTTTAGCAGGAATTTGAGTTTAGCAAGGGTGCCAGTGGTTACTCACCTACTCTTCACGATATATTTCATAGGATCTTCAACGTCCACCGACATCCAATGCTGGCAGGCGGGTCCTGCAGCTTCACATCCCTCCAATGGATGACGCATGTGAAACACCAAGTGCGACAGTTTATAGCTTGGCAAAGTTTCAAACCAAGGCCAATGTGCACACACCTCCAGTCTCTCCTGCCAGCTCTATGTAGAATAATGTAAGGAATACATTTTCTCAATGATACAATGTCACATTTCGGTGGAATGTCAGAATGTTCGAGATGTCCTTCACATTCGAAGTTCATTCGACATATTTTGTTTTGGCAGTAATGTGTCGTAGATACAGTTGAAGGAGCTTTGAGTGCGCCAACAGCCAACAGGCGTCGCAGTAGTCACTGCCGACGCTCTCAGGGCTCGACCATCTGTCAAATTGCAGACTGGTGAAGAGACTGAAATATCGCACGACCGAAACCAACACTTGAACGGCCTGCCAACTTTGAGCAGGAGATGAGCAAATTCCCTCCCAAAGATGGACGACTCTTCTCCTTTAGACCGCTTGATTTTCATTGTACTGCTGGAACGTTTCTCACAACTCGATTCATTTTCTGTCTGTGTCTCGTCTCTGGTCTCTCACCCCACGCTCCACCTCCAGTTTCTGTTCAGACAAATAAACCAAACAGTGAGTCGCTGCATGCAATGCCAGTCTGGACGTCTTGCCTTTAGGGGGCAAACATGCAAACGTATGTTCAAATGTCCAAGTGGACCCGGGCTTGCAACACAGTGTAAACTAGAACGGCACTCGGAAGAGCGCAAACCTCCACCAGGCTGAACGCTTTATGTTTTGTATCCACTGATGAGCCGGATCGAGATTTGGACCTGAACCAAAATCTGATCTGCTTGTTCTCATCACCTGTACAACTCATCCACCTAGTTTAGTCATAACTCGACCATAACTTTTTAAAATATCATGTTACATATCGCGTTTCACCCGATGTCTCAATGGTGAAGAATCACTTAAAATTAAATAATTATCATATCCGAATCCATATTCAGATCTTCACCAAAATCGAATCGATTAGTCCTCGTCACACACACAACCCGTCCACCAAGTTTCGTCCAAATCCGTCCATAACATTTTGAGATATCCCGCAATGTATCGGATTTAGCCATATCACTCAATAGTGAAGAATCGCTTAAAAAATTATCTGATCTTGATACGGATTCGAATCTTCACCAAAATCGAATCGATTCTTCCTTGTCACACACACAACCGCTCCACTACGTTTCGGCCGAATGCGTCCACAACTATTTGATATATCTTGTTCACACGCGGACAGACAGGGGTGAAAACATAACGTCCATCCACCTTTGGTGGCGAAGGTAAACAGAGGGAGAAAGGTCCAAAATAAATTAGTAAACAACAAAAGGAAATACCATCTACTGCTCTTTACTGCCCAGCAATGTAATGCTGTATTTACAATCTCAATGGGATCATCATGATCAGTGTTAGAAAAGGTAATGCAACTAAAAGGGTAAAAAAAAAAAAACAATTTCATGACGATCTGTTTTGAGATACATTCGGTCTGTCAACATGGTATTGGGTGAAACCAAGATCCAACCTTGATCCAACCAAATTTAATTGATTCACCACATCTATGGTATCACCATCCAGCGTGATGTATGGCCATTACAAATATGGGACCTGCATTACTTTCCAAGGTATTCTCCCGGTTTGCACGGAAGATCGGACGCGCACACACACACACACACATACACACACACACACACACACACACACACACACACACACACACACACACACACACACACACACACACACACACATCCACACATACAAACACACATACAAACACACATACAAACACACATACAAACACACACACACACACACACACATCCACACATACAAACACACACACACACACACATACAAACACACACACACACACACATACACATACACACACACACATACACACATACACACACATACAAACACACATACAAACACATACAAACACACGACCAGAAGTTTTATAATCACTTTGTTCCACCTTTATCTCACATGCTGACACCTTGATTTTCAGGGAACTTATATATGGTAGAAACAAATATTAAGGGGCTAAGGTTGCCCACAAGATAAAGACACATTCCCACAAAAAACAATGAACATGCATTACTCTGCCTTTGGGCTGGCATGACAACCTTGCTGGGCACACACTCACCTTTTGGGCAGTCCTACCTGGGCTTGAATCTCGGAACCAGCTATAAACCGTCATCTTGGTGTTTTGCAGGCAGGGAGATTCATCAATGTGGGCACCATTGCTCGGATGGGCATTAAACTGGATGTCCAGTTTGATGGCATTAGTTGGTGGACAGGAAAGATCCTCTGGTGTCTGTCATGAAGAGTAGGCGAGTTATCACTAGCATCCTGTATAAATTACAAATTGCTGCTCTTAGCTATAGCAAGCACTGCATCAGTGACACAACCATACCCCTCTGTCAGTGACACAGCCACACCCCTCTATCAGTGACACGGCCATGCCCCTCCATCAGTGACACAGCCACACCCCTTTATCAGTGACACAGCCATACCCCTCTATCAGTGACACAGCCATACCCCTCTATCAGTGACACAGCCACACCCCTCTATCGGTGACACAGCCACACCCCTCTATCAGTGACACAGCCATACCCCTCTATCAGTGACACAGCCATACCCCTCCATCAGTGACACAGCCACACCCCTTTATCAGTGACACAGCCATACCCCTCTATCAGTGACACGGCCATGCCCCTCCATCAGTGACACACCCACACCCCTCTATCAGTGACACAGCCACACTCCTCTATCAGTGACACAGCCACACCCCTCTATCAGTGACATAGCCACACCCCTCTATCAGTGACACAGCCATACCCCTCCATCAGTGACACAGCCACACCCCTTTATCAGTGACACAGCCACACCCCTCTATCAGTGACACGGCCATGCCCCTCCATCAGTGACACACCCACACCCCTCTATCAGTGACACAGCCACACTCCTCTATCAGTGACACAGCCACACCCCTCTATCAGTGACATAGCCACACCCCTCTATCAGTGACACAGCCACACCCCTATATCAGTGACACAGCCACACCCCTCTATCAGTGACACAGCCACACCCGTCTATCAGTGACACAGCCACACCCCTCTATCAGTGACACAGCCACACCCCTCTATCAGTGACACAGCTACACCCCTCTATCAGTGACACAGCCACACCCCTCTGTCAGTGACACAGCCACACCCCTCTATCGGTTACACAGCCATACCCCTCTATAAGTGACACGGCCATACCCCTCTATCGGTTACACAGCCACGCCCCTCTATCGGTGACACGGCCATACCCCTCTATCGGTGACACGGCCATACCCCTCTATCGGTTACACAGCCACGCCCCTCTATCGGTGACACGGCCATACCCCTCTATCGGTTACACAGCCACGCCCCTCTATCGGTGACACGGCCATACCCCTCTTTCGGTTACACAGCTACGCCCCTCTATCGGTGACACGGCCATACCCCTCTATCAGTGACAAAGCCATACCCCTCTATCAGTGACACAGCCACACCCCTCTATCAGTGACACGGCCATGCCCCTCCATCAGTGACACAGCCACACCCCTCTATCAGTGACACAGCCACACCCCTCTATCAGTGACACGGCCATGCCCCTCTATCAGTGACACAGCCACACCCCTCTATCAGTGACACAGCCACACCCCTCTATCAGTGACACAGCCACACCCCTCTATCAGTGACACGGCCATGCCCCTCCATCAGTGACACAGCCACACCCCTCTATCAGTGACACAGCCACACTCCTCTATCAGTGACACAGCCACACCCCTCTATCAGTGACATAGCCGCACCCCTCTATCAGTGACACAGCCACACCCCTCTATCAGTGACACAGCCACACCCGTCTATCAGTGACACAGCCACACCCCTCTATCAGTGACACAGCCACACCCCTCTATCAGTGACACAGCTACACCCCTCTATCAGTGACACAGCCACACCCCTCTGTCAGTGACACAGCCACACCCCTCTATCGGTTACACAGCCATACCCCTCTATCGGTTACACAGCCACACCCCTTTATCAGTGACATAGCCGCACCCCTCTATCAGTGACACAGCCACACCCCTCTATCAGTGACACAGCCACACCCGTCTATCAGTGACATAGCCGCACCCCTCTATCAGTGACACAGCCACACCCCTCTATCAGTGACACAGCCACACCCGTCTATCAGTGACACAGCCACACCCCTCTATCAGTGACACAGCCACACCCCTCTATCAGTGACACAGCTACACCCCTCTATCAGTGACACAGCCACACCCCTCTGTCAGTGACACAGCCACACCCCTCTATCGGTTACACAGCCACACCCCTTTATCAGTGACACAGCCATACCCCTCTATCAGTGACACAGCCATACCCCTCTATCAGTGACACAGCCACACCCCTCTATCGGTGACACAGCCACACCCCTCTATCAGTGACACAGCCACACCCCTCTATCAGTGACACGGCCATGCCCCTCCATCAGTGACACACCCACACCCCTCTATCAGTGACACAGCCACACTCCTCTATCAGTGACACAGCCACACCCCTCTATCAGTGACATAGCCACACCCCTCTATCAGTGACACAGCCACACCCCTATATCAGTGACACAGCCACACCCCTCTATCAGTGACACAGCCACACCCGTCTATCAGTGACACAGCCACACCCCTCTATCAGTGACACAGCCACACCCCTCTATCAGTGACACAGCTACACCCCTCTATCAGTGACACAGCCACACCCCTCTGTCAGTGACACAGCCACACCCCTCTATCGGTTACACAGCCATACCCCTCTATAAGTGACACGGCCATACCCCTCTATCGGTTACACAGCCACGCCCCTCTATCGGTGACACGGCCATACCCCTCTATCGGTGACACGGCCATACCCCTCTATCGGTTACACAGCCACGCCCCTCTATCGGTGACACGGCCATATCCCTCTATCGGTTACACAGCCACGCCCCTCTATCGGTGACACGGCCATACCCCTCTTTCGGTTACACAGCCACGCCCCTCTATCGGTGACACGGCCATACCCCTCTATCAGTGACACAGCCATACCCCTCTATCAGTGACACAGCCACACCCCTCTATCAGTGACAGGGCCATGCCCCTCCATCAGTGACACAGCCACACCCCTCTATCAGTGACACAGCCACACTCCTCTATCAGTGACACAGCCACACCCCTCTATCAGTGACACGGCCATGCCCCTCTATCAGTGACACAGCCACACCCCTCTATCAGTGACACAGCCACACCCCTCTATCAGTGACACAGCCACACCCCTCTATCAGTGACACGGCCATGCCCCTCCATCAGTGACACAGCCACACCCCTCTATCAGTGACACAGCCACACTCCTCTATCAGTGACACAGCCACACCCCTCTATCAGTGACATAGCCGCACCCCTCTATCAGTGACACAGCCACACCCCTCTATCAGTGACACAGCCACACCCGTCTATCAGTGACACAGCCACACCCCTCTATCAGTGACACAGCCACACCCCTCTATCAGTGACACAGCTACACCCCTCTATCAGTGACACAGCCACACCCCTCTGTCAGTGACACAGCCACACCCCTCTATCGGTTACACAGCCATACCCCTCTATAAGTGACACGGCCATACCCCTCTATCGGTTACACAGCCACGCCCCTCTATCGGTGACACGGCCATACCCCTCTATCGGTGACACGGCCATACCCCTCTATCGGTTACACGGCCACGCCCCTCTATCGGTGACACGGCCATACCCCTCTTTCGGTTACACAGCCACACCCCTCTATCGGTGACACGGCCATACCCCTCTATCGGTTACACAGCCACACCCCTCTATCGGTGACACGGCCACACCCCTCTATAAGTGACACAGCCATACCCCTCTATCAGTGACACAGCCACACCCCTCTATCAGTGACACGGCCATGCCCCTCTATCAGTGACACAGCCATACCCCTCTATCAGTGACACAGCCACACCCCTCTATCAGTGACATGGCCATGCCCCTCTATCAGTGACACAGCCATACCCCTCTATCAGTGACACAGCCACACCCCTCTATCAGTGACACAGCCACACCCCTCTATCAGTGACACGGCCATGCCCCTCTATCAGTGACACGGCCACGCCCCTCTATCAGTGACACAGCCACACCCCTCTATCAGTGACATGGCCATGCCCCTCTATCAGTGACACAGCCACACCCCTCTATCAGTGACACGGCCATGCCCCTCTATCAGTGACACGGCCACGCCCCTCTATCAGTGACACGGCCATGCCCCTCTATCAGTGACACAGCCACGTCCCTCTATCAGTGACACAGCCACACCCCTCTATCAGTGACACGGCCACGCCCCTCTATCAGTGACACGGCCACGCCCCTCTATCAGTGACACAGCCATACCCCTCTATCAGTGACACAGCCACACCCCTCTATCAGTGACGCAGCCACACCCCTCTATCAGTGACACAGCCACACCCCTCTATCAGTGACACAGCCATACCCCTCTATCAGTGACACAGCCACACCCCTCTATCAGTGACACGGCCATGCCCCTCCATCAGTGACACAGCCACACCCCTCTATCAGTGACACAGCCACACTCCTCTATCAGTGACACAGCCACACCCCTCTATCAGTGACATAGCCACACCCCTCTATCAGTGACACAGCCACACCCCTATATCAGTGACACAGCCACACCCCTCTATCAGTGACACAGCCACACCCGTCTATCAGTGACACAGCCACACCCCTCTATCAGTGACACAGCCACACCCCTCTATCAGTGACACAGCCACACCCCTCTATCAGTGACACAGCCACACCCCTCTATCAGTGACACAGCCACACCCCTCTATCAGTGACACAGCTACACCCCTCTATCGGTTACACAGCCATACCCCTCTATAAGTGACACGGCCATACCCCTCTATCGGTTACACAGCCACGCCCCTCTATCGGTGACACGGCCATACTTCTCTTTCGGTTACACAGCCACGCCACTCTATCGGTGACACGGCCATACCCCTCTATCGGTTACACAGCCACACCCCTCTATCGGTGACACGGCCACACCCCTCTATAATTGACACGGCCATACCCCTCTATCGGTTACACAGCCACACCCCTCTATCGGTGACACGGCCACACCCCTCTATAAGTGACACAGCCATACCCCTCTATCGGTGACACGGCCACGTCCCTCTATCGGTGACACGGCCATACCCCTCTATCGGTGACACAGCCATACCCCTCTATAAGTGACACAGCCACGCCCCTCTATCGGTGACACGGCCATACCCCTCTATCGGTGACATGGCCATACCCCTCTATCGGTGACACGGCCATACCCCTCTATCGGTGACACGGCCACACCCCTCTATTGGTGACACGACCACACTCTTCTATCAGTGATACAGCCACACCCCTATATCAGTGACACAGACATACACCTCTATCAGTGACACACCCACACCCCTCAATCAGTGACACAGCCATACCCCTCTATCAGTGACACAGCCACACCCCTATATCAGTGCAGTGACACAGCCACACCCCTCTATCAGTGACACAGCCATACCACTCTATCAGTGACACAGCCATACCCCTCTATCAGTGACACAGCCACACCCCTCTATCAGTGACACAGTCATGCCCCTATATCAGTGACACAGCCACACCCCTCTATCAGTGACACAGCCACACCCCTCTGTCAGTGACACAGCCACACCCCTCTATCGGTGACACAGCCATACCCCTCTATCGGTTACACAGCCACACCCCTCTATCGGTGACACGGCCACACCCCTCTATAAGTGACACGGCCATACCCCTCTATCGGTTACACAGCCACACCCCTCTATCGGTGACACGGCCACACCCCTCTATAAGTGACACAGCCATACCCCTCTATCGGTGACACGGCCACGTCCCTCTATCGGTGACACGGCCAAACCCCTCTATCGGTGAAACAGCCATACCCCTCGAAAAGTGACACAGCCACGCCCCTCTATCGGTGACACGGCCATACCCCTCTATCGGTGACATGGCCATACCCCTCTGTCGGTGACACGGCCATACCCCTCTATCGGTGACACAGCCACACCCCTCTATCAGTGACACGGCCATGCCCCTCCATCAGTGACACAGCCACACCCCTCTATCAGTGGCACAGCCACACCCCTCTATCAGTAACACAGCCATGCCCCTCTATCAGTGACACAGCCACGCCGCTCTATCAGTGACACAGCCATACCCCTCTGTCAGTGACACAGCCACGCCCCTCTATCAGTGACACAGACATACCCCTCTATCAGTGACAGAGCCATACCCCTCTATCAGTGACACAGCCATACCCCTCTATCAGTGATTCAGCCACGCCGCTCTATCAGTGACACAGCCATACCCCTCTATCAGTGACACAGCCATACCCCTCTGTCAGTGACACAGCCACGCCCCTCTATCAGTGACACAGACACAACCCTCTATCAGTGACACAGCTACACCCCTCTATCAGTGACACAGCCACACCCCTCTATCAGTGACACAGCCACACCCCTCTATCAGTGACACAGCCACAACCCTCTATCAGTGACACAGCTACACCCCTCTATCAGTGACACAGCCACACCCCTCTGTCAGTGACACAGCCACACCCCTCTATCAGTGACACAGCCACAACCCTCTATCAGTGACACAGCTACACCCCTCTATCAGTGACATAGCCACACCCCTCTATCGGTGACACAGCCACACCCCTCTATCGGTGACACAGCCATACCCCTATATCAGTGACACAGCCACACCCCTCTATCAGTGACACAGCCATACCCCTCTATCACTGACACAGCTACACCCCTCTATCGGTGAAACAGCCACACCCCTCTATCAGTGACACAGCCATACTCCTCTATCAGTGACACAGTCACACCCCTCTATCAGTGACACAGCCATACCCCTATATCAGTGACACAGCCATACCCCTATATCAGTGCAGTGACACAGCCACACCCCTCTATCAGTGACACAGCCATACCACTCTATCAGTGACACAGCCATACCCCTCTATCAGTAACACAGCCACACCCCTCTATCAGTGACACAGTCATGCCCCTATATCAGTGACACAGCCACACCCCTCTATCAGTGACACAGCCACACCCCTCTGTCAGTGACACAGCCACACCCCTCTATCGGTGACACAGCCATACCCCTCTATCGGTTACACAGCCACACCCCTCTATCGGTGACACGGCCACACCCCTCTATAAGTGACACGGCCATACCCCTCTATCGGTGACACGGCCACGTCCCTCTATCGGTGACACGGCCATACCCCTCTATCGGTGACACAGCCATACCCCTCTATAAGTGACACAGCCACGCCCCTCTATCGGTGACACGGCCATACCCCTCTTTCGGTGACATGGCCATACCCCTCTATCGGTGACACGGCCATACCCCTCTATCGGTGACACGGCCACACCCCTCTATTGGTGACACGACCACACTCTTCTATCAGTGATACAGCCACACCCCTCTATCAGTGGCACAGCCACACCCCTCTATCAGTAACACAGCCATACCCCTCTATCAGTGATACAGCCACGCCACTCTATCAGTGACACAGCCATACCCCTCTGTCAGTGACACAGCCACGCCCCTCTATCAGTGACACAGACATACCCCTCTATCAGTGACAGAGCCATACCCCTCTATCAGTGACACAGCCATACCCCTCTATCAGTGATTCAGCCACGCCCCTCTATCGGTGACACGGCCATACCCCTCTATCGGTGACACGGCCATACCCCTCTATCGGTTACACAGCCACGCCCCTCTATCGGTGACACGGCCATACCCCTCTTTCGGTTACACGGCCATGCCCCTCTATCGGTGACACGGCCACACCCCTCTATCGGTGACACGGCCACACCCCTCTATCAGTGACACAGCCACACCCCTCTGTCAGTGACACAGCCACACCCCTCTATCGGTTACACAGCCATACCCCTCTATAAGTGACACGGCCATACCCCTCTATCAGTGACACGGCCATACCCCTCTATCAGTGACACAGTTATAACACGAGTTATAACAAGTGAAGAAGATAGCTTTTTGAAAAGTAATTTCAGGAATATATCACTAAAGGCAGTGAATGAGGACAGGAAAACCCTTGCCTTTTGAAAAATCATCCAGATCCATGCCCGAAGTGCTCTTCATGATCATCTGTTTCCAGTGTTTGAAATCTATCTATAATTCCAGTAATCTCTGTGTGTATGTTTGTATGTTTGTATGTTTGTATGTTTGTATGTATGTATGTATGTATGTATGTATGTATGTTTGTCTGTGACCGCTGTTTCTCGACAACTACCGGTCCGATATACTTGAAACTTGCCAGGTATATTGCTGGGGACCCGAGGATGTGCCTTTTCAAGGTTTCATATTAATCGGAGAAGTAGTTACCGAGCTATGTCCAAAAAACGATTCAACCAATCAGAGAGCAGCGAGCTATCACGTGTGCCGAACGTGGCGAACAGACTCTGCCTCGGACGGCACATTTGAGAGCGTATTCATTTATTTCACGTTGGAAAACTATGTTGCCGTTAAACTATGTTTTAAAACTAATTAAAACTAATTTGCGATTCATCGTAACTGCGATTTGCGACCTTCCGGACAGTGAAGACTGCACTTCCGGCAGCCAATCACAGAACGCGTTGTTGCGGTTGTGAGAGCGAGCCGAGCCGAGTGCGTGCGCCATTACGGTTCGTAATTCGATTTCTTCCGGAGAAAATAATAATTTCTCGATTTCTTATGCGCATTATTTCTCCCAATTCAGTCAGAGCGAAGGGCGGAAGCGAAGAGCGTTGTTTTTTTTGTTTACGGGCGTACGGGCGGGGTAGAGCGTACGGGTAGCGTTTTTTTTTTTTTTTGGCAAGGAACGGGCACCCACGTACGGGCATGCCCTAGTATGCAAAAAGAGAAGAGGACTGGAAGTTGTCCATGTCAGGCATAAGAAGCATGTTGCCCTGGTTATTTTCCTATTACATGGTAAGCTAGAGGCACTCGGTGGAGCGCATACCTCCACCAGGATGAACAGTTTATGTTTTGTGTCCCACTGATAGGCAGGATCTGGATCCAGACCTGAACCAAAATCTAATCAGCTTGTTCTTTTCACCAAACCAACTCATCCAGCAAGTTTTGACATAATCTGCCCACAAACTTTTGAAATAATGTGCTATATATCGTTTTTGGCCCACTCGCTCAATGGTGAAAAATCGCTTTTGAATAAAATAAAATTTAAAAAATCTCGAATCCGGATCAGGTTATGGATCTTCACCAAAATCTTATCCTTGTCACACGTAACCTGTCGAACAAGTTTCGTCCGAAACCGTCCAAAATGTTTGAGATGAGATACCCTGCTCACAAACGGACAGACGGGGTGAAAACAGAGCTTCTGTCCACCACTGAAACATTTTCTGAGCAGATATTGAAGGCATGTGCCTTATTACCTATAATATACATTGGAATTCACAGAATAAAATTCACCATTCACCATTCACCACAGAATAAAAAGTCGGAATAACGACCAGTTTAGGTACTGCTGCTCCGACTCAACTACCCTCGGACCCCGCTATTCACGGGGGATACGTTCCTGGAAAATCCGCGAATAGCAAAACCTGCGAATAGTGGGGCATTGTTTCAATGGAAAAAGGGGGGATAGGTTCCCGAGTCGCGAAAATCCGCGAATAGAGAGGACCAAACCACGAATAGAGGCAAAATCCGCGAATGGCGAGGCAAATCCCGCGAATGTCGACGATAATCCATGAAGGTTTTATAAATACCGTTTGTGAAGCTAATGGCTCGTGAAATTATTTTTTTTGCGTAAAAAAAGGAAACGTACTATTTTTAAAGATGTCATAAAGGGCATAAAAACGGACAGGAAGAACTATTGTAACGTGTTAAATAAGGTGGTATAAAAGAGGACGAATCATCGGCGGTATACTTTCGATTCAATTTTTTTTTTCTTTAGCCTTTAAAAACATAAAATCTCAATCATTAAACCTCACATATTTATCCTACATATTGGGTGAGTTTTACAGCTGACAATTACGCTTCTGAAAGGTAGAACGTCATGCCATTTGGCTTTGCCAGTTACAGTCGTGGCCAAAGATATTGGCAACCTTGCACTTTTTTCAAATAACTCACAATGTTCTCTAAAAAGAAGTTGAAATTGACAAAAGTATTTGGTCTCCACAATTCTTTATTTCACTGTTAACATGACAGAACCTTTGTTTTTGATTCATAACGTAATATTCATAATATATTATTCATAATGAATACGTATTCATAACAATATTCATAATTAATCCCAGTCCTCCCTCCAGGTCTTTAAAACAGCTGTTCACCACCATCTCTTATAGACTGGTGGAAAAATGTTCAAATTCCACTTCAGGGGGTACGGAATGTTAGGAGCAGGCATCCATGTCAGCTAGTTAATATGACCCATACTGAACATATTTCAGGTGGATGCCCATTGATTTGGGCCTTTTTAATTTTTTTATACCAAAAACAAAATGGCCGGACAAATAGAAAATGTATAACTTAGAAAATGTCTGATAACTTCAGTTGTACTGAAGCTGTGGTTCTGAAATTTGACATATATCATCGCAGCAATACCAGTAAAGTGTCCAAGAAGTATTAGGCCATTCCATAACGAATTGATAAAGTTATATACAGATCAGTCACAAAAATGTACAAAAAATCTCAAAGCTGAACTCTGTTAATTTTCAAATCACGCGACTTATCTTGACTTTTACTGTGGGTATGTTTGTGTAGTTTGGTATATTTTACTCCAGTGATACCAGTAAGATGTCCTGCAAATATCATGCCAAACTATACATATTTGATAAAGTTATGTGCATATTTATATACAATAGTCAGATTTGACTATTAAGAAAAATATGTTAACCTTTACCAAAAATATGGTTCTGAAATGTTGCATTTGTATCTCATTGATACCTATGAATTGTTCTAAATATATGAATTGTCCTAAATATATTGATGCAAAGATATTATGTTTTAATCACATGTTAAAATCATTTATTATATAATAAATTATTTTAGCATAATGTGATTTTAGCATATGTGTTTAAAACATAATTTCACCAAATCATTAGGCGTTAAACCTCTCACAAACTTGAAACTCATTATGGAAAGATTCACGTATTTTCTGTTCGTATCCACCATGTTGGGCGCGGCCGGAAGTGCCTCGTTATCAGGTCAGCTTCACTTCCGGTGTTTCCGCTTCCGTTCAGCGTCAGTGTTGCCTGATGTTCAGACCAATGACCGATGTTTGAGATGAACTTCAGCTTTTCACCAGCTATACAGGTGCAGCATTGATCTTTTTTGGCTTGAACACGGACATCTTTGCGACGGGAAAACGCTGATTGAAAAGTTTGATACCTACAGCCCGCAGTCCGGCTATCGTGAAGTCGGGCTGCACAAATTTCAATTTTTTATAGGATTCGACATTACGGCAGTAATGGGACGGCACGGTCGGGACGCCACGTAAAAATGCCGGCAGAAACTGGCTATCATATTATGCAATTTCTGATGTTTGCAGGATGTGGTGAACTGAGTTGAGCTTCAACATGGAATCCAAGGTAAAATGCCAGAGCCAAAAGCGGAGTTCTGACACAAGTACTGACTGGACCCTCTGCATCTTCTGTCAAAACAGAGACCCAAAGAAACCAACGAGAAACCTCGGAGACGCCGGAATTCAAAGAGTCCGTGAAGCCGCTGCAGAGCGCAAGAAGTACAATGACTCTGAGAACTGGCACACTGTTGAAAGAATTCAAAACATTGACTTTAAGGAAATCACAAAACAGACTGAAGTCCTGAATCACAAAGACTGCTATTCGACGTTTACAAGTTCGTTCAAAATAACTCGACTCAGGAAAAAATATGAAAGCACTCTTGCCACCTCAAGCAGTGCACCTGAGACAAGTTCACCACCGAGACCATCTCTACGCAGTAAACTGTCCATTATGGACACTGATTTGTGCTTTTTCTGCCAAGAGAAAAGTTGCAAACAAACGTATTTGGTCGCTACCTTTGATGTTTCTGACAAAATTCTCCAAGGAGCTCAAACAGACCCTGTGTTGCGGTGTCGCCTGGCAGGAGTAAGTGATCTCGTGGCTGCTGATGCCAGGTATCATCTTAAGTGTTATGTACAGTTCAATAGAAAAGCATCGAAATCTAGTACAAGCACAACTCAAACGTCCAGAGATATCTGCTTTGAGAAAGTCGCATCTGAAGTATCGACTGGACTGGCCCGAGGTGAAATCTATACGCTTCTAGACGTTTGGGAAAGGTACAGGTCTTTGCTCAGCGAATTCGGCATTGACGCTGGACCATACCGGGACAATAAATCTCGCCTCAAAGAGAAACTACACCGACTTCTTCCAGGACAGATCAACTTTGTACCTCAACTCGATCCACATCAACCACAATTGTTGTTTTCCACACTGTCATCTAAGATCGCTGTTCAGACACAGAAAAGGCGTTCGGATGAAATGGAGACAAAGAGAAATATGGATGATCTTAGGCCAACCCAGTTCTCGCGCTCAGAGACAGAAGAGTTGTTGACCTTGCATCACTGCGCGTTACGCATTAGAGGTGACATCAGTTCTCGTCCAGGCCTAAATAATTGCACGTCAGTTAGTAAGGAGAGTGCCGAAAAGATTGTACCGGAGAGCTTGTTTCTATTCCTCAGTATTTTGCTGTCTGGGGAAGTGGACGGACAGGCTGACGATAAATTTGTGAAGCGAACTGCTTTGAGCATAAGTCAAGACCTAGTCTACGCAGTGTCGAAGCACAAAACGCTCACACCAAAACACGTTGGACTTGGCCTAGCAATTCATCAGGCAACACGTTCAAAATCGTTGATTGAACTCATCCATCACGCAGGACACTGTCCCAGCTATGACCAGATACGTAGACTGGACACAACTCTTGGAGTTCAAAATCTGCAACACTTCGCAGATTGCAACAATACTCCTGTCCCTTCAAATATATCATCCAACAAGTTTTGCCAATACGCTGCTGATAACATCGACATTATCGAAGAAACGTTAGATGGTATGGGGACGTTTCATGCGACGCAGATGGTAGTTTACCAGAGAGGGACCCCTCAACATCAGCAACAGGAAGTACTTCCTCTTGGAAAGTCAAGGTCCTTGAAGGTCCCTCCCGAACTTCATCGTTTGGAGAAAGTCACTCGCCAATCTTCTCGAGAAGATCCTAAATTCACAGCCACCTTGAATGAGACGATGTTTACCCCAGATGATCAGGTGTCTGACGAAGCTTCTGCCCGAGATATGGCCTGGATTCTCTCTCGCATCTATGGCTCTAACAGTGACGATGTGCCAGCGTGGACCGGGTTCAACCAAGTTACAACACAAGACAAACACGAGCTCTGCACAATCGGGTATTTGCCGCTCCTCAACGCCCCGGCCCACGAGAACGACACGCTGTGGACAGTTATGATGCGATGCCTGAGGATTTCCAACATTATAAATCCTGGCCAGTCCACAGTCATTACTCTGGACCAGCAGCTGTACTGCAAGGTCAAGGAAATACAGTGGGCAAACAGTAATGAATGCAAAACGATATTCTTGCGACTTGGGGGGTTCCACATTGTCAAGAATTTCATGTGTGTGATTGGAAATCATTTTGCAGACTCTGGTCTTACGGAGGTGTGGGCGGAGAGTTCCGTTTTTGGAGAGAATACAGCTCAAAATAACATGCAGGCCAAATCGTACAACCGGGCTATTCGTGCACACAAGCTAACATTTGAAGCTGTTTGGAAAACACTCTGGCCGACATTCATCGTATGGGCTAAAGATCACCAAGTAGAAGAAGTTGAGCTCCAAACATTATCAGTCCACGTCGTAGAAGCTTTGGAAGCACACAATGAGCGAGATGTGACCAGCAACAAAGTCAAAGCACTGAAAGACGCAGTTCAGCACTCCAGAATAACAAGACTGTTGGACGACTTCCAAGAGACACAACCACCCACTACCAGATTTTGGGTGACATACATCAAAATGATCTCCATCTTGTTGCTGTTCCTGCGTGCAGAGAGAACTGGAAATTGGAACCTACATAAATCGTCCTTTGCTGCAATGTTACCCTGGTTTGCTCAGTATGACCACGCAAACTACACTCGCTGGGGGGCAGTTTATCTTGCTGACATTATGATCCTTGAAACAAGCCACCCCGATGTTCACCAGGAGTTCATGAATGGAAATTTTGTGGTCAAGACAACCAATAACACATTCAATCAGCTATCGACGGATCAAGCCTTAGAGCACGTCAACAAAGTCGGCAAAGTTGCCGGTGGTCTTGTAGGAATAACGAGATCAGAAGGAGCAAGAGATCAATGGTGCCTCACATTCAACGAACGGAGCAGAATAGTAGACGACACAAGCGCCATGTTGGACATGCATGCTACAGATGAAGACTACAACCCTTCTTATGTAAAAGAAGCCGGACCCTCAAGACTAAAGCGGGACAAGGAAGATGTTCAGAAGATTGTCGACCAACTGAAGAAATTCGGCATTTTTCAACACCAAAATCTAGCTGTCGTTAGCCTGGCCACTCGAGATGTAGCTTCTCCTCAAATAACGGAATGTCTTCTGACAGCACATGCACAAGGGCAAGACAAATTGAAAGAATTTGTGGGCTTACGTCTCATCACGAAAAAAGTGGGATTCCATGACAAGCTCAGACAGTCGAAAAGCCTGACGCTGAAAAGCATGTATCAGGTCCAGAACAAAAATTCGACTCTGAAACAAAAACTCGTCAAAGCAGACCGTAACCTCTTTCAACGCTTGCTTGTTTCAAAAGAAGCTGGACGCGAGGTGGACCTGAAGGAAATCCTCAGCCATGAACTTTCGCCGGTTCCTCTATCACTTGCAGACACATCCGGAGCAATGCGATCCACAAACAAAGCAGCTCTCGGAAATATCCTTCAGACAAGAACAACTGTAGAGAAAGAGCCGCCGACAGCAAATCTGAAAACGTGTGTAATCATCGATGGCCAGGCACTTGTTCAAGCAATCGGCAAACCTGCAAATGCCCACAATTTTGGACAACTCGCAGACCGGTTCGTAGCCTCTGTCTTCAGTCACTTCAGTGACACTTGCTCCAGAGTTGACGTTGTGTTTGATAGGTATGAAGCACATACCATCAAGGACACCACTCGGATTTTACGGACCGGGAAAACCCGGCCAATACGTCGCAAAGTGGACAACAGGGATGTGCCATTACCCGTCAACTGGAGGCAATTTATTGACCTCCCAGAAAACAAGCAAGACCTGGAACACTTTTTGAGCATGGAGCTCATTCGTCAAGCAAGGTCGACTCAACCGAATCGTGAAGTCGTGACATCTGGCGGATTCCATGACCGAACGGCGGTTGAGTCATCCCGTGGAACGGACGTCAACTCCCTCAAATCAAACCACGATGAAGCTGATACCAGAATATTGTTACACGCCAAGTCTGTGACAGATCTTGGGTTTGAGCGTCTGATCATTTGTTCCAGGGACACAGACGTCCTTGTTCTCCTCGTTCACTTTGCCAGTGACTTATCTGGAGAGCTTTGGTTGCAAACGGGAACAGCGAAGCAACGGAGCTTTGTTGCTGTGCACGCTGTAGACCTTGATCCAGCTCCCCGCCACAATCTTCCAGCATTCCATGCCCTCTCGGGCTGCGACACAGTCAGTCAATTTTGTGGCATTGGCAAAACAATAGCATGGAAAACGTTCATCAAGAACTGTCCCTTATTGGACGGGCTCGGACGCGGCACACTTACTGAAAGAACACTGACAGATGTAGAGAGCTTCATCTGCAGACTGTATTCAAACAATGATAACAACACAAACATCAATGACGTGCGTTTCAAAATGTTCCTCAAAGGTCACAAAGAACCAGAGAAGTTGCCACC
>NC_136261.1:331414524-331417640 GCF_964187855.1 Myxine glutinosa
TTCCTCCTGGCACACCTCCCATGTAGATCAAATTTGTGCAGCCTCTTTCTAATGGTAGACTCATGCACTTTGACATCAACAGTGGCAAGAGCTACCTGCAGGTCCCGTGATGACATTCTGGGGTTCTTAGAGGCTTCTTTCAGCACCTTGCGGTTTGCTCTCGGGCTGAACTTGCTGGGGCGGCCTGGCCTGAACAAGTTGGCAGTTGTTTGGAATCTTCTCCACTTGTAGATGATATTCGGACAGTCGAATGATTGATTTCAAATTGTTTGGAGATCTTTTTAAATCCCTTCCCAGACTCGCAGGCATCTATAACCTTCTTTCTGAAGGCCTCAGAGAGCTCTTTTGATCTAGGCATGGTGACACCACACACTTCAACAACAAAGAGCAAACCAAACTAAATGTCTGAGGTTTAACGAAGACAGGTTCCTCCAAGATCCTCTCTAACGATGTTCTAATCATTTTCACCTCATTCTAATTTTACGTATTTGAAGTAGTGATAAATGTCGGGGTGTATTTACTTTTTCCACATGCAAAATCTGCATTTATGTTTATTTAAATTAAACAATGGACTACAAAATGTAAATGTTTCATGATATTTGTTATATTTTATCACCTTTATCAATATTGTTGAAATGAAGATCAAATAGCTGTATGTTGAAATATGTTGAAAAAGTCAAAACTTTACATGGGGTGTACTTACTTTTTCACGTGACTGTATATATACGCACGCCGCACGCACGCGCACGCACGCACACACACACACACACACACACACACACACACACATTGAACTTATGAAATGTCCATCATATAATAAAATGTCATGTTTATCATTTCCCTCCTTCCATTCCAGGTTGCTATGCCAAGCATTTTGGTCCCAAAGGTGTGGGTTTTGGACAAGGGGCAGGTGCTTTGGCTCACGCTCAGTGAAACGATGGAGCTTTTGGATTCACGGGGAGCCCCGAGCTCCATGGTGCATGCTTTTCCTTCCCCAGCACACATGGCAGCTAAATGTGAATGGCATAAAAGCCATAAAGGCCACCTTATATGTATCCTGACATGAATTTGCATGACATTTTCCAATGTAAAGTTGCTTTATATGGCAGGCTTCAGGCTGGGATCATATCAGGCAATGCATGCGCAAAACAAAATAGTATCGCACCCAGTAAGATGTAATTTGTGATGTCACGCTATTTGTTATGAAATCAGCGTTGTGTTGCTAATGCTTAATGCAGTTTGTAAATGCCAGCAAATGCACCTTTTGCATTCAAAAACCTGTACACTTCATATCTTACTGTTGTTCGAAATGTGATCAACTCTTTTCTGCAAAACGACATATTAGACTTACAATTTTATTCTTCAAGTTAAAAGTACAATGCCAGCATCTAGACTCTCAAAGTATACGCTCATGGAAACAATAAATACAAATTGAGGCTCGTGTTTCGTCATAAGTCATTGCAGATGCCAACAAACGATTTCATTAAACGAGGTGTTCACCACCTTCTCCCTCCTTACTCTTCATCCATCCCAAGCTACTCAAAGTGATCCGTCTTATATCACTCATAGAAGCAAAAGATAAAACCAAAACTTGATCATGGCACACCTTTTAAATTAAGTGTTTGTACAAACTTTAAATATCAGAGAAATATTAACATCGTTCCCGTTGCATCATTGCAAACAAAGACAACATGAAAAGCAAACGGGTGGAAGAATGACAAATAAAGTACACATAAGTGCTGGAAACGATTCTGCCAAGCGATTTATAAACAGCTCGATGGTTTCAACATCACTGGGAAAACGAACCCCCAAAAAACAAAAATTACACACAAAAAAAATAAATTAAAATGCCTTCCTTAATTATATGATATGAACGAGGCATAGAATTTATGTAAACATCAATACAGCTCCCACCACGAGTTTCGGCCATCCTGTATGAGCGGAGGCCGTGATGGAAAAGCAATGGGAGTGAAACGCGACAATATTACGTCAAGGCGGCAGTCTGAGTGACGTCATCTCGAGAGTCGCCTTCGTGCTCACTACAATATGGCGATGGTGAGCAATTAAATATTAAATCGGCAGATGTACAAAACTAAAAGAGGCTTTGTACAGCAACTGATGTATGTACAAGTCGATAATTCTCCTCGATAACACGCGGCCTGGGTTAACGGGACTCCTTGCCCCCGTACTGCGATAATAAATTTGTTCACCGCTATTATTTCTCTCCAAATGAACAGCATTGGTTTAACACTGCACAGAACAAAACTTAAATGTTTCAATTTGGAATTACATTTTTTTCCTTATTTTTAAATACTTCCATTTTGAAAAATTAGTCAGACAGGATTGGTGCAAAGGTAGCGCACTGACCTTTATCGTCTTGTCTTTGTTCGATTTCCAACTATATATAAGCTGTCGGGATTGGTGTTTCACAGACAGGCTGATTTATCAATGTGTGTGCCATCCCTCAGATGGATGTTATACGAAGTGTAGGTGAGTTATGGCCGGCACCCGAAACAAAACAAAAACATTTCCTGCCCTAACCAGCTCCAGTCAATTGTCAGACATAGCCAGCCGATGCGTAAAATACCTGAGCCAATGTACTGTCAGCGGACAATCCCGCGGTGGGATCAATTGGGGCCTTTAATTTGAGTACTGTTTGTATTGAAAAGAAAACAAACGAAAAACGTTGGCGTTTCTCAGACTATTGCGAGGATCTCATTCCAAGAACATTTTGAACTCCTCTCAAAACAAATAACTGAAATGAAACGAGCTCTGGGTTCGAGGACAACATGCAGCTATACTTTCTAGGACATTCATTATCCGTGATTAAAACGGCCGAGCAAGCATCGACTCGGAGGAGGGAAGATAACGGGTCAAAATGCATTCGGCCACAGGACTTGGAAAAAATTGCACCTCGGACATCAACGCCAGTCAGATCCATGCACACTGCATGGACAGGAACATTTCCGTCAGAGCATAGATGTCTGAGCTAAGAACAATACTACTCAGACTCAAAACCGATGCAGAAAAATCAAGAACGGTGGCTTTCAGCCCTCTGCTACCCCGCAAATCAAACAACGAATTTCGAGGACTTCAAAAGTGCGTCATTTTCTCTC